>NW_021938895.1:15281481-15571481 GCF_001715985.3 Manacus vitellinus | reverse complement strand
ATTTAAGCATAACATATCAGCAAGGCATATTGCCACCAATTTTTATAATATTTAAAATGCCTATTTAGTTCTTAATTTTACAGGACACACTGGAACAGGCCCTCCATGTCTCTTAGCAGTTAAATGTATCTCTATGGTTTCAGTGCTGTTACCACAAATATCCAACTGGTTGATGAAACATAAACATAAAAAAAGGTATCTATTGTATGAAGTGAACTGAAGATCTCCAAATTCCTTAACTTGTGCTCTCAATCACTTACCATATGTGGTAGCTGGATATTAGCTAGACTATGAATTAAAGACTGGCTTAAATTGGCCAATTCATGAAGAAGAGACTCATTTTGTTGTTCAATTACTTTGTTCTCCTCTTCTATTGTCTTCAGGTTGCTCTCCATTGTGGTAATCTAAAATGGACAAATTTGTGTACAATGTAATATAAGGCAAGCCAGGATAAAGCATGCACTCTCTGAAGGGAGAGATAACAGAAATACCAGGCAAGGAGAAAACGTCCATTCATGCTTAGAAAAGTTCTGCTTGAGTCTGCAATTCTTATCTTTGTTAAGGCTCGTTGTTCCGACTCTATGTTGCGTAACTTTAACAGCTTGTCTTTTAATACTGGTAATAGTGAGCGAATTAGCTTGGATTTGAATCCACTCCTTTAGAGCTTTTTTTGTACAACTGAAAGGCTTTAAGAAAGACCTTAGTTCTGCAAGTTCACCCATGCAGTTAAACTCCTAGGAGCCAATCTTAGGGACATTCTGCAGTAAGTCATGCTTTTCTTATCTTTTCAGATATATATAATTAATTAAGCTTGCACAGCTCTTTGGTACCAGTGTTTAGCTCTTTGAAAGTATACTTTGATTCTGTGCAAATTCACAGGGCTGCTTTCGAAAGTTGAACAGCTGCATATTATTGTATTGTATGTACAAATTCATAAAGGTTTTCAATACATACAATTACTTGTAAAACTGAAGCAACTGAAAAATATTTGCACACAGCCCTGTGGCATAACTACATGTACAGGTGAAGACAACTGAGAGTGTGCTCTGCTGTGTTCCCAGGTGACCAGACACATTAGCTCTGACCTTGCATGGTGCCCAGCTTGAGCTAAAAGCTACATTAGTCTGTATGTGAATAGCATCTACAGTGTATTAAGCAAATGAAAACATAAGGCAATTGGAAGGCTGACAGGTTTAAAACTTATGACCAAATTTCTCCAGAGTAATTTTTCTGCCATTGATTATTCCTCTTGCTTTACATTCTTGCAGATTTTGTCCTCATTACCCTATAGCTGCATTTGGTCACATCAGAAAAACTCATAAAACTGTAAGTCAAATCCTATAAAGGCCGCATAAAGACAACAGAACCCTGAATACAGGCATAAAGGAGAAGTGAGGTTTCAGTATCAATTTGGCTAAAGTTTAGAAGTCAAAGAAAAACCAAATTGGAGAGGTAGATCCTGCCTTCTATTTATGAGTATACAAGAGGAGAAGGAGGAGGAGGAGAATGGACATGGCATTCTCCACAAGCAGCAGACAAGTAACAAGGAATGGTTTACTCTGTTTCCATCAAGATCAATTGGAGACGACTATAATCATGGGACTAAAGATTGATAAAGACTATGATGAATTTCACTGTTGGTGTCTGTGCTCAAATCATGTGAAGGTAAAAGCACCAGAAGCTATGTTGGACACTGGAAAATGCTAGGGAAATAATTAAATTAATTTCCTTCCTTTCCTTTTTCCATTCAGTTTTCGGGCTGCTGAATAATGGGATTTTAAATAATAGGCTAATGTTATGCTTTCCTTTTTCTCCTCCCCTCCCCCCAACAAATTTATGTGGAACATAAAATGAATTAAACTGGATCTCTGGAACCACTACTGCTGCCAAGGGCTGCACTTTGTGTATCACACATGATGAAGCGTAACAGGTATTCACTTCCCTATCTAAATTTCCCCTCTAAGACCTGGCAAAAGCCACATTGTTCACCTGGACTCTTTCACTTTGTAACTTATATTAATGACCATGATGTCACACAATATTTTAACTACTATTAGAAAGGCATAGCCTTATCAAGGAGAAATACAAAGCTGACCATAACAGGTCATGCTGTTGCCATTATTTTAAAGAATGTATTTTACCAAGTCCTTTTTTTTTTTACTGTTGGTAACTGATCTGGAACTTGCAAAATGAACATTGTTTTCTGATTTTATAAATAGCAAATCACAGATAGGTATCTTAATATATAAGAAACATAAAAGGGAACAATATATTTCCTGTATTTCTTTTAATCAGTCATGTAGAAAAAGCAGCTGAATTTAGGGCTTCATAAAACTGTTACCTGAGTTCTGAGTTTAATCATATCAGCTTCCATCTGGGAGTTGGATTCATTTAGTTCTTTGATTTCTTCATCTAATTGTTTAATTTCTTCATCATTTTCTATACCTGTGTGACATAAAAATAAAAGGGGTGTTAAAATAATTAAGGTTTAAATCAGACTTCAGTGAATTAATTACTTCCATATTTGTAAATAAATTTATTTCAAGTAAAAAAGAAGGAAGCATTCTTCAAGCTTTTATCCTGAAGTTAAAAAAAAGTATTTTCCACTACTTTTCCTTTTAAAATTGCAGTAGTTCTCTAGTAAAAATGTCGAAAATGCCGAGAGAATCAGTAAGATCTTTAACTTTATATGCATTGATTTAACTTTATGTTATAAGAAATGCACCTGCAGCAACAAATTACACTCTACTGTCATATGTATCTTATTTAAAGTCTGTGTCCACTTACAGATCTTCTGAGACAAAATAAAAAACCTTAACTTATGCTAATCTCTTCATATTACAGCATTGTCAAAAGAATCTGTAACTAATTCAGAAGTGAAATTTTGTTGATGAACTGGGATATACTGTTTTGTTCTGCAGTTGTTTTTAATGGTTGACGAAGGCTCAAAACGGTTCATATTTCAGAAGGGTGTTATTAAATAATTATATATAGAATGATTTGCAAAATGGAAGTGATTTCTCATATTCTGTGGCATAAACATTAAAATAACAGAATTTTAAAGGTATCTGTATTTCTAAGAATTCAGACAGGAATAAACTGAAAGGGTTTAATTTATTTATCCTTTTAATTACTATAACAAAATCTAAAATAGTCCTGGGAAGAGATAAATCTGTTTTTTCTCAAGTCAAAATCTGAACACATAAAGCTGGAGAATGGCTAGAGCTGGCATTCTCACTCTCTTGTTCTTACAGTACTGTGACTCTTGTACACCCTTCTCCACAGTGTCTAACTCTCATGGGAAGGATGCCATGGAATCATACAATGGCCTGGGTTGGAAGGGACCTTAAAGATTATCTAGTTCTAACCCCTGTGATGTGGGCAAGGACACCTTTCACTAGACCAGGTTGCTCAGAGCCTCATCCAACCGGGTCTGGAACACTTCCAGGGCGGGGACATCCACAATTTCTTCAACTGAGTCTGAGGACATCACTGTCTTTTTGTCAACTCTAAAATTTGAATGTCCCCAAAAGGATGTCACTTCCCTCTGAAAATTATTTGAGCTTAAATGGCACAAGGCCATCTCCATCTCCCAGAAGTTATAGAACCACAGCTCCAAATGAAAACCATGGAGCTCATGAGGAATTGACACTCTGGAAACAAACCTTGTTTCTCTTCTGAACCAGCTAATCACCTTTGATGAATGAACTGTGAACCAGAAAATTATAATGGTACATTCTACTTTGAAATATTTTAGAGTTTAGATTTATGTAGACATAACTCAGGCCAGCCTGACTGCTCCACTCCTGGCTCAGGTTTCCAGAGTATAAAACCTGGTTTCACTTCTACTGACAGTGAATTTACAATTTATACAAAGTGGATTTATATGTGTAGAAAAAAAGCCAATAGAGTAACAATAACTTCAGTTTACAGAGAATTAGTATTTAAGAAAGTAATGATTAAAAATTTACCATTACTGGCCCGCTGCTTTATTGTTAGCATTTGTTCTCCAGACAGCTTTGCTTTCTTCATTGCTGAAGTAGCTCTGGGGCATCCTGATAAACTGTGAACAGTAAAGAGCCTGTTAATTTTAATAGGTCATTGAAAATAAATCTGTAATCCAAATCTGTAATAAAAACAGTATCAGAGACATAGTTTATCTTTGCTGCCCAGCACTGAAAGAGTGTGTTAAAAAAAAGGACTTACCAGAAGTGATTTCATGGTTTTGTTCTTTCTTCCAGATTCTTTTTGTATAGACAGGTAATATAAAAGTCAGATATACAGTCCAATTTTCTGAAGACACAATACTTTTAATAAAATGTTTTATTTTAAAAGCAGTTACTGCGTAAATACTCCTATTTGAATTTACATGTTCTTGCTCTGAACTTCCACCCTTTTTGACTCAAATGTTCGAAAATGGAACTGAATGATTAGATAAGGGGACATGAGCTACCTCTCACATCCAAATAAGTAGCTCTTACAAACAGTGCTTTTCTTTGTGGATATCACCTACTGAGGTGGCTAAATTGCCCTTTTCTAAATTGTTTCTTAAAATGGCAGTAACTATATGTTGGCTTTCCTGGAGCCCAAGGAAAGTCATTCCCATAAAAATGACCTTGTCTCGATGGGGGATATATATGTCTTATAGTGCGTATTTGTTACATTTATGAATGTACTCTCATGTTCTCTCTTCTCTCTCATGTTGCCAAAATATTAAGCTTTTTAATTACATTGTACAAAACAGTTTCAAGGCAAATGTAGTCTTAGCAGGTTTTATTGTGAAAATAAAAATAATGATCAGACAGTGCTCACTATTTCACAAATAACGGTATGAAGCAAACTACCCCCTTTTTTCAAAATCACATCTTTAATACAGTTGCATTATCAGAGGTAAAAGAAAATACATGTTCAATCTAATTTAACAATTGGAAACCATAGTCTTATTCTGATGAAGCTTTAGCAGTGAAGGGAATTTGAAACTTTGCTAAACAATTCCCTGTTGTCTCAACATTTGAGGGTTCATAGCCATGGAAATTAAGTAACATCACATACTTCTCATTGCACATTTAAATTTTCTCTTCAGATCCAATGGAAGACCTTTTTTTGTACAATTTTTAATTGTATAAATCAGATTCAAGCTAAAACTCAAATAATTGCTCTCTAATGTGGAAAAAGTTTCTGAGGAATGTCGTATCTTTGATTAAAAGCATTTATTTAAGTAAAGACAGAACTGTCTACTAAATAAAATCCTCTAATTTAAGTATAGTTTTTGATTATTGTAAATGTTTCTCTGAAAAGCCTGGGCTACTGTTATCAAGTGCAGCCATACAAAAAAGGGTTTATCCCAGAAAAATGTATAAAAAAATTTACTTTCTCAGCAAAAGAATCAGTGTTCAGCATTTGATACAGCTTTGTGACTGAAAAGATGTATAATAAAACAGTACTAGTAGTATCAAGAAATAGCATGACCTAGTAGTCTCTGACTGTAGCCTAGGTGATGGGATGCTAAATTACCATTCCAAGCTCTACTATGGACTCACTGTGTGACTGTAAACAACTGTCCTCTTGAAGTGTCAAAGGGAACCTTAAAGATGATTAAGGAGGAGAGAATTTGCCATTTTGGGAAAAAAAAATGTTGGCAGAAAGAAAGAAATGAGATAACGATATATGCAAATTTCTGCATTATTTAACTGACTTTGTTTTTTTATATTTTCAATTGATTTAATGAATTTACTCATATTTTGTCCTCACAGTTTTTCAGAAGTTAGCATTGCTGGGCATTATAAGAACTGGTTTAGTTTACTCTCATCTTGGTCTGTAGCCTTTTCCTCTCTAAAAGTCTTGACTGATGACAACCTAGGGAATCCCTCAAAATCAAATCAGCCCTCAAACAGCCCATAAGTACAGCATTCAAACCTTAAACAGACCAGCAAGAAACCTGGATGCTAGAACAGTGCACCTGAAAGCGCAGAAGAATAATGAAACAAAAAACCCCAGTATGTTCACAAGTATTAGAGATCTATTGTGAGATTCGATGTGCCTAACCCCAAATTTTGGTGTCAAAGACCAAAACTTATTCCCAGGCCATGGTTATGTACACCTAGTTTTCAGGACTGCCTAATCCTGTAGATAGCTTGTCTGGAAGGTTACCTCTCTCCTGGTATACCCAGTGTGCTCCAAGTCACACTCTTCCCCTGGGGCCCCAGGTACAATGTCCCATATTTCCAATACTAAGCTTTCCTATTCCACAAAATAGGGTGCTCACATTCTAGCTGCCAAAAAGCAACTGTCCCTGGCCCATGCTATCTCCATTGGAGAGAGATCTATCGCCAGGGTAGGCACATATGTAACACCTACAGTTCTGCTGCAGTTCAGGCACCCTGGCACCAGATGCCCTCTGCCTGAACTGAAACACAGAGAGCTGGGTCCTGTGCTCTATCCTTACTGCAGGAACTGTTAGAGAGTTGTTCTGCATGTATTATCTACCTTCTTCTGGAGGTACCCAGATGAATCATGAGTTAAGTGAGGGGAAAGAAAGAGGGCTGCCTATTTTTGGGCATACTAGTGAGGACACAAAATGCTTCCACATCCTGTAGCGAGATTAGTTTTGTTCTTACCCACTGGTGCTCTACTAAAATATGCACACAGAGGAGGGCTTCGACCAAAATGAGTTCCTTCCATGCAACTGTATGCCTAAACAACAAGCTTCCTCTTTTTGTTTTCCTAAACATTACACGTGTGCCTTTAACACAGGCATCATGTACCTCTATAACTGCCTTTAGCTTGTTACGTATGTCCTTAGAAGAGGCCATGCGTGAACAGAGGGTCCTAACCTAACATTTCCAGTGGCTTTATGCTATTTAAGAAAGCATCCAAAACCCTCAAAGGTACCCTCCTCACCACAGAGGAGGATGCCAAAGCCAGACCATGCCATCGACTTTCCCTGCAGACCTTTATTGGCAAATCTGTCTCTTCAGTAATCGTATATTGTACTGTAAGTAGATTAGCTCACTTTCCTGAGCCAGGCACTTTCAATTTCAATGAAGCAGACACCAAGTCAGTAACTTAAATTAGAGTATTGAGACTGCAGTTTCTTTAACTTGGCTAAATTCTTCAGAAATGAATAAGACAAAGATAGCAATATGCATCCTCTTTGCCCAGCTCTGTTCTTAATTAAATTACCTAAAAGTGCTTTAAATAATTAAAAAAGTAAATTAGGTCTTTTAGATAAGCTTCTACTCTGCAAGGATATTCCACCTCTTCCATCCTATCTTATTGACTATGTTTACTTCTACTGAGGGCAACTGCTCTTTCTCTGATTTGAAAACAACCAAAAGAAGTCAGGATATATGAGATGGTAAGATGAAAAACAAAGCCAAGTCAATATTGCACCAAAAGTGGGCTATTGTACAAAGGCTGAACCCCATGAAAGTGTAAAGTTGACAAAAAAGCTTAAATTGAGAACCCAGTGAGACTTGAGAGTTGCTTGAGATTTCTAGAAGACTAGGGAGACAGAAGACAGAAAGGAGTAGATACAATTTTATTTGTCTTCCCCTGACTGGCAAACAAAAGAGTACAAGCAAAAGCTATTTCAGCGCTTTAAGGGTTAAGCAAAATATGCTTTAAATATCTCAAAAATGAAGAAAGACTTTGAGAATCATCTAGCTAGTAGTTTTGTTAAGGATAATACTTATCCTCACATTAAGTATGGTATGAAACTGTGTCAGGGAAGGTTTAGGGTAGATATCAGGAAAGGTTTCTTCACCCAGAGGGTCGCTGGGCACTGGGACAGGCTCCCCAGAGAAGTGATCACAGCACCAAGCCTGACAAGAGTTCAAGAAGCATTTGGACAGTAGTCTCAGGCACATGGTGTGATTCTTGGGGCTGTCTTGTGCAGGGCCAGGAGCTACACTTTGATGATCCTTGAGAGTCCCTTCCAACTCAGGATATTCTGTCATCCTATGATTAAATTTGAAGTCTTTACAGTTGATGCCTGTCACAGGTTTTCAAACTTTACAATGACTTTTACACAAACATGGAAATCTGCACCTTGTTCATTCCAGCAAAGAACTAGTAAGATTAATCACAGTTATCTCACTTGCTCCTGAGATTATTTTCATACACATGAGAAATCATGCAAAGGAAATATAACACAATTGAGTAGTCTTTCCATAATAAAAGTGAGTAAGGCTTTCTAACAATGTTGCTGGGGGTACTGCTCTAACAGTATAAACATACCAAACCATCATTTGTCTCTGTCAGACCATGGACGTCACAGGGCTTGAAGCTACAGCATTTTGGTGGAGCTGTGAGAAGCACCAACACACAACTCCTGGCTCCCTCTATGTTTCTGATTCAGCAGGACCTGTGAGCTCCTGCTGCCACAGGGACAGGGTATCAAAAACCAGATGATCATCAGCACCCTATCTTGTTGGGGTGCAGTGTCTTGGCTCTCGCTGAATTTGTATTGTTGGGCTTAATCTCCAATTTGGGAAAGAAAAGTGCTGTCTGGTACATCATCCTTGAAAGCCACCCTCTGCCATAACTTTCAGAATACTAAGAAAAACTAACTAAATTGTTAGATTAAAGTGACCTAGGGTCAGATCTTGCAAGATCCTTCTGTTAGGCATGTGCTAAAATTTGAGACAGTCTCAATTTTTGATGGTTGGCTAGAGACTTCTGACATCATAACACATCATTTATGTTGGAAACAGGCTGTTGCTGGGGATGGGTACTAAAGGAGCAGTGCATGGCTGGGACCTGGCATGCAGCTTTGCTTTGCAGGGCATGGAACTGTCCGTGCAACAGCCATCTCTACACCTGCAGGACTGACAGACAAAAGGAGTGACTGGATTTTACACCATCCAATTTCAACATGCATTAATCAGGCTTGTTTTAACAGCAAGATTTTATAAATGGAGGCTTGCAGAGGTAATGTGCTAGCAGCTGTATAAAATCTACAATGTAAGGCCCATCCATCCATACACCCACATTTTACCCTACCTGCCCTGAAGAGTCATGACTAGTGGAAAGCCAATCAGCTAGAAGGTGTGCAAGAAGACTAGGTATGCACAAATTAGCACTGTATTGTGATTGTATCTGTTATAGTTGAACATAATGTGAAGAACAAATTTTCTTTTCTGTGCACTGTGGTTGCATCACTGCAACCAATGCCTTGCCATATATTCATGGTTTAGAAAAGAGGATGAAATTAGTTTCAAAATAAAAGGAAAATTAGTGGTGAAAAAGTTTTGGAAGGGGTATCTAGGTAGTGTTTAGGGCACATTTAGCAAGAAATTTAGTTTAAAAATAAATAAATGTGGGTTAAAATCCTGAACTGCTTCAAGAATGTGATTGTACTGTCTTCAGGGATGCAAACAAGAGAGGCCACCATAGTGGAGGATCATTGATCAAGCGGAGCGATTGTCCGGGTGACTGATTTTAGTTATCTGGGTTCCAGCTGTGCTCTGTTAAATACATTTTTTGCCTCAGTAGACAGATGTGGTTTGGTACCTCTTGAAGTTGAAGGAATTGCACTTGGCTTGTCAAGTGAAGAACACATTTTCCAAACAGAGAAGTAGGGATGTGGGAAAGGAGGAGGGAAAGGTCAAATAAAACGCAACTTTTATATTTGGTATGTCAAGTGCTAAAGTTTAGAAAGAAAGAAATAACACAGTGTAAAGAAATAACAGGGTGTAAAGAAACCAGAGCCTCGACCTGGAGTACCCAAAAAGCATCATGAGGACTAACTTGATAAGTAAGTAAGATGTTATAGATTCACTACCACAATGATTTTTCAAAAAGAAAAAGAAACATTTTTCCTGTTTATTAAAACTAACATTGTCTATAGACTAGAGGAAGGAACAAGTCACTTCCAAGGCACCTCTTTTAACTAGAGATATATTCAAAACAAGCCCCAGATGTAAATCCTTTTGAAATTCAGGAAAATACAGATCACGGTGAGAACTACTGTTTTATTTTTTTAATGGCTGAAACCTTACTTTTATGGCTAAGCTCCTGAACTATTTGATAATGTTTGAAGTTCAAGTTAAGAGATCAAACTCGGTGATCAAAGTAGCCCTTTCCTTGGTTTAATATTAAATCCATGAGCCACTCTCTTTTTTTTATGTTGAAGGGTACCAGCTATAGCGATTTCCTTATTCCCATGAGTGAATTCTGCTACACACCTTAAAGGATGAAATACTCTATGCACAACTCCAGCAGAGATAAAAGGAACTCTCTCTAACCCAGCACTCATTTTTATTTACATTAAAGGGTGACTGGCTTTCCCCTAGCTTCTTACTGAGCTGTGAAGTAGAGGGGGTCCAGGAGAGAGGTTTTGCAAACAAGCTAGTTTTGTTTACGTGGAGATTTCTGTGACTCACAGAGGAATCTCTTTTCCTCCCCACTGGCCACACAACCCCAACTGCCTTTGTGTGGTGTTGGAAAAAAAAAATCACCTGTTCAGCTCAATTTCAGAATTCTTCACTGGAAAAGAATGATTCTGATTAAAGTGTCCCTTTTTAGGTCTTATTTCCTGGTTAAAGCTTTTCTTTTTCCTTTTTTTTTTTGATGCATTTACAACTCACACCTGAATGGTTGTGATGAAGAACTTTAACATAAATTTTCAATTAGGAGTGAAATCTAAGTTAAAAAGACTAAAAGCTTGATGTAAGGCGTAAAGCTTGATTGAAGTGGCAACTCCTAATTAAAGCTGCTTTCCAAAGCTTCTGAGGAAAGAAACTGAGATTTTACTCTGTTTAAATAAATTTTTGCATTGGTTTCAAAACTAAGAAAAATTAAACCACTACCCAAGTGGCCATAAAACAATATAGCCATTGTGATTAAAACAAAATGTAAACTTTTCAAAATTATTTTAATGATATCTGATCATTGTTTTATAAAGACTTTCTGGAAAGAACTACTTCCTTATTTTAGAGAGGGAGGGTTGAATTAGCATTAAAATCTGGTCAGTTGAGCACCAAATGGTCAACAACATAGAGTAAATGGCCATGATGCCCAAAAGAAGAGAAGGTATTTGTGTTTTTAGTGGAGATTTAAAAGGTAAGATAGTGTTATAGCTTAATTATGCCTATTCCTCATAACAAAAGAACAAAGGAGGACTCAGGTAAAAAAATAAAAATAGAAATTATGTAGAATTGCTAACACGGCCAAGCTGAGAGAAAAGGCTCTGAAAGCAGACTCAATTTGAAAGGAATCCCCCTGGGGCATAAATATACACCAGAAAAGGGATAATGAATCTCAAAATGCTGGATCTGTTAAGAGCGCTGCCAAAGTTGCCCTTCATCTCCGTGCAGTAGTCCAGTAGCAAATTTGCATCATATTCAGTTAACTGAAGCTGCTTAGTCAGCAAAGAGGCTCTGTGGGTGGGCTTATCACATGTGCTACTGAGCTATGACCTGTATCATCCCTGAACAGGGAAAGAGGTTTGGCTCTTTCCCAAGGATGCAAAAACTGTTGAAGAAGTCTCTCCTTTATTCTTTGGTGAGTGAGGAAGCACTACAGCACGTTGCATGATTTACAGGTGGGCCCAGCACTAAGTTATGGGGAAGAAGTCTGCACTGAATGGGCCACCACTGAGTGCCCCAGGAGCTGGAGGTTGGCTACTGCAAAGTTTATCAGCCTCTCCTGTCCAGGCACTGCACACAACTGGACAGATGACCTGAAGACCACTGGATTTACTGGTCCTTTGAATAGGGCATGTATTATGAAGGAGAAAACAGGCTGAGACTTTCCTGTGTATAAATAGGTAAGATGTATCTTTAGCTTCATACTTCTGATTGCTGCTCTTACGCTCAAAAGTTCAAGCGATCTATTAAGTGACCAAGTCCAGCTGACTTAGGCACTTAAAATGAAGCACAATTTCTCTAGACACTTGTAAAAACAGCAAAGAGAAAAACGTAATTCAAGAGGAAAATTCATCCTTCCTAAAATCTAAAAAGCCATCCCCTATTTTCTGCTCTTTTATGGGCTATGTCTAGAATGAGGACAAGTAGGCTTATAAGCAGGGATCTCCTGCTAAGTGCCTGAAATCAAGGAGATGTCACATTGCAAGTGCCTGTGCAATGGCTGTCTGCTGTAATTTGTCAGGTCTGCTCAGCAAAATGATTTTTCTTGTTTATATTGTGCAGTCTGCTTTTTCTAATATGAATTTCATATTATTTTCTCTGTAACTTTCCCAAGGTAAGTAAACCTCAAGTCCTTTTACATTGGATCACTGTTAAGAGCTTTCCAGTTTAACAGACAGTACATGTGATTAAAATACTATTCCATCCTTCTTCCAGCTCATAATGAAGAGCTGGCACCACTACTTCAAAAGGCCTAACTTTTTCAATAACCAGGTTCTGCATTTAGTCACTTCTGATTTTTGCCAAATTTTAACTGATCTGACTGAAATCTTCTATGGTAACTGTCTGGCCAGGCTAATTTTTTTTTTCAAATTCATAGGAAAAAAATTTCTATTTCTCAGAATATACTTCTATACCCTTGTTTTGTCCATATACCTTGTTTTGTTCCTACTGAGAGGAACAAAAAAGTCCAAATAATTCAGTGAATAACTCTAATTGTCCGTGAATTGGAGCAAGAAATGACATTTCATGGGGTGCTGCTCTGAGTTTAGAGATGCATTCTGCTGTCCTCATGAAAACAAATGCAGATTTGGCAGAGCTAGAAGCCTCTGACAGACTGTCACGTGGGCATGCTCAGTGGATGTGGGTTAGTGTTTGGCTGCCAGCCACTGCACTTTGTTTGTATAAGACCTGGGAGAGCCTTCCTTGCCACCAGCCCCATTCAGGGCTGTTGGGCCTGGAGCAGAAGGCTGCTTGCTGGAAGAGAATGCCTGTCCTGTTCTGCCAGTGCTCAGGAGAGCTATTTGAGGACCAGCTACTTCAAATGCTGGGGACTAAGAAACACAGAAGTAAGAAGAAAGCCTGAACAGGAGTTGCAGGGACAGAGAAAGAAAGAGGGTCAGCACAGTACAGTAGACGAGGGGGTGGATGGGAAGAGGAAGATGTTGAAAAGCAATTTAGGAAGACCCTTTTCCTTCAAGCTTATGGGTCAACAAAAAATTTTAAGAAAAAAAATCCTTTGCACTGCAGGATCCACCTCACAAATTTTAGTTTAATATTTTTCTTATTTATGTATATTATTAATACACTTAATTGCCACATTTCTTTCCTTGCCTTCCTGGAAATGTCAATACATTTGCATGCATGTCACCTTTTAATCGTGTCATCATGATGACACATCATTGTCAGTTATATTTACTGTTAAATGCAGTGAGTTTGGTTAGTTCTTCTATACTCTTAATAACATACGACGTTCTCCTGCTGAATTGCAATGTACGGTCTCTAGGAAAAAGTAAGAGGTGGAAAACAGCAAAATAAATCAATAGCAGGGAGGGGACAGGCAGATTAAAACCAAACCAACACCCTAAACCTACCGGAGAAAAAGTGAAATAATGAGAACTAAGAAGGAATTGTTTGACACAAATGTGGCACTCTGTCAACTTACTGCACAGAGATGCAGTTAGAAAAGGAAAAGCTCAGCTCAAATTGAAAATGGCCAGAGATGTAAAAAACTACAAAAAATGGTTCTTCAGGCACATAGAAAGCAAGTGGAAACAGAAGGAAAATACTGGCCCATTGTTCAATGGGAGAGGTAAATTAGTCACCAACAATTCAGAAAAGGCAGAGGTTCTCAACGCTTTCTTCACCTCTGTCTTTATCAGCACTGTTGGGCCCAAGCCTTGAGAACAAAATTCCAGCTTGATGCAAACACACCTTAACTGTCAGTGATGGAAGAGTTAGCATGTGAAGTGTTACAGGAGCTTGACCTTGCAAATCGATGAGCCCTGACACTGTCCACCCAAGGATGTTAGAATGTTGGCTGATGTTGTTGCAAGGCTCTCTATAATCTTTGAGAAGTTTTGGAGATCAGGGGATATCCCATTAGACTGGAAGAAAGATAATGACAACCTCATCTACAAGAAGGGCTTGAAGGACGATCTAGGAAATTACAGGCCCATCAGCCTTATTTCAGTCCCTGAGAAAGTTAGAGAATGATCTCCTGGGGGGCTATCACCAGTCAGATGCAGCATGTGATTGGGAAAAACCAGCACAGATCCACCAAGGGACAACCATACTGGACAAAAATGATTGCTTTTTGAGACAAAGCAACTTGCTTAGTTGATGGGGGGCGAGCAGTGACATTGTCTACCTGGATTTCTCCAAGGCTTTGATATGGTTTCCCATGTCTCCTTCTAGAGAAACAGACGTGTTATGGCCTGGACAAGTGGTCTGTGTAGTGGGTGGGGAACTGGCTGAGAGGCTGCACACAGAGGGTGGTGGTAAACAGCTCCTTTTCACACTGGCAACATACCACAAGTGGGGTCTCCCAGGGATCAGTACTGGGCTCAGTGCTGTTTAGTATCTTCATAAGTGATCTGGACGATGGGACCAAGTATACCCTGATGAAGTTCGCCAATAATACCAACCTGAGTGGGGAAATGAACACTTTGGAAGGGAAAGCCACCCTGCAGGAAGACTTGGACAGGCTAGAAGAGTGGTCTGAAAAGAATCTTATGAAATTCAACAAAGACAAGTGTAATGTCTTGCACCTTGGAAAACATAATCCAGGAATGCAGCACAGTCTAGGATCTACCTGGCTGTGGAACAGCTCTGTGGAAAGTGACCTGGGGGTCTTAGTGGACAACAAACTCAATATGAGTGAGCGGTGTGCTGCTGCTGTGGCAAGGAACACCAACAGGATGCTGGGTTGCAACAACAAGGGCATCACCAGCAGAGACACAGAAGTCATTGTCCCACTCTTCTCAGTGCTTGTCAGGCCACACCTGGAACACTGTGTTCAGTTTAGGTTCATGCTATGAAAAGATATGTGAACAATACAGTGATGGAGAGCCATGACTGACCTAATGCTAAGTATTTTTGTTTTTAAATGCTGAAGCTGAGAAATGCTGCTGTAAAGACAGGATGTGACTTCAGGCAAATACTGAAAGCTCTACAACAATTTAGGAGCAAATTTACAGCCACTAGCCTGTGTTTGCAGATGCAAAGCATCTGGATTATACAGCTACTGCCCCTTTGGCACTATGTGTGTGTATTGGTTTTGGCTGAGATGGAGTTCATTTCCCCATAACAGCCCTCACAGTGCTGTGCTTTGCATTGGTAGCTAGAAAGGTGTTGATAACACTCCAGTGTTTTGGCTACTGCTGAGCAGTGCTGGCACAGCATCAGCACTGTCTCTCAATATTTCCCACCCCTTCAAGGGTGGGCAAGATCCTGGGAGGGGACACAAGTAGGCCAGGTGACCCAAACTAACCAAAGGGATATTCCATACCATATGATGTCAGCTCAGATATAAAACCTAAGAAAAGGAGGAGGAAGGGGGGGCATTTTTATTTACAGTGTTTGCCTTCTGAGCAATCACTACGTGTGCTGAAGCCCTGCTTCCTGGGAAGGGGCCAGACACTTATGGGAAGTAGAGAATAAACCTTGTTATATTCCTCTTCTCTTGTGCGCATGCAAATTTTCATTTTTGCTTTAGTAAAATGCCTTATTTCACAGCATAAGTCATTTTCCATCTTATTCCCTCTCCTCTGTCCAGCTGGGAAGGGGAGTGATAGACCAGCTTGGCGGCCAGCCAAGGTCAACCCACTGGTCCTGGAGAAGGTCCAGAGGAGGGCAACTAGGCTGGTGAAGGGACTCAAGCACAAGTCCTATGAGGAGAGGCTGAGGGAGCTGGGGCTGTTCAGCCTGGAGAAGAGGAGGCTCAGGGGAGACCTCATCACTCTCTACAACTCCCTGAAAGGAGGTTGTAGCCAGGTGGGGGTTGGTCTCTTTTCCCAGGCAACGATCAGCAAGACAAGAGGGCATGGTCTCAAGTTGTGCCAGGGGAGGTTTAAGTTAGATATTAGAAAGAATTTCTTTACAGAGAGGGTGGTCAGGCATTGGAATGGGCTGCCCAGGGAAGTGGTGGATTCTCCGTCCCTGGAGATTTTTAAAAAGAGACCAGATGTGGCACTTAGAGCTATGGCCTAGTAACCGTAGAGGTAGTGGATCAAGGGTTGGACTTGATGATCTCGGAGATCCCTTCCAACCCAGTTGATTCTATGATTCTATGATTGTGTTAACACCCACTCCAGATAAACCCAGGGATCAGATGCTGTTCTATGGACAGGTTGCAGCCCTGAGCACCAGGAGGTTTGACTGTGGGTGGTACTCGCAAACCTTCCCTTTAGGAGCTGAGATTTATAACAGAGGTTTTTGATACAGCACCTATTTCTAGTGAAGCATATTTCATGAGAAAAAGGATCTGCATATGAAAATCTATATCTCCACCCTTCTTCCCTAACATTTGTCATCTCCTGAATGCTTAGAGTGTTTGGGAACTTAGAGGCCCTCTGAGGATTTGTGTGAGCGTTGGTATCGGCCAGCTTCCAGCAAGCAGCTGCAGAGGGCAGCTTCTGTCTTGAGTTTTTTGGGTTTTGTTTGTTTTTGTTTGGGGTTTTTTGTTTGTTTTGTTTGGTTGGGTTTTTGTGTTTTTTTTTTTTTTATTTTTATTTTTTTTTTAATCTTTTCCTCTTTTCCTAATCTGTCTGTTTGCAGGCTTAGCAATGCAGCTGTGCAACTCAGAGCTGTGGCCAACCTTTTTGATTGGATTTTTGGAGGAAACAACACTGGCAGTGCTCCTTCACCTCAGGACATGCATGTGTGGCAATGACTGAACTGAATGAACTGCTTCCTGTGGGTTTTCTGACAGCCTTACCATTAACTAAACCTTCCCAGGCTTAAAGTAACAAGGCCTGTAACAAGGGTCATATGTAAACATTTCCCACCACCTCACAATTTCCACATACATTCTTTCAGGAGGGAAAAGGCACTGGATGATGTCCATTGCTTCCTCCCAGTGCATCCAGACATTTTGCAAACACAGTGGCATACGTTTGCTGCTGAAATACAAATCCATTTCTATAAACTTGTTTATGGATCTTGGAGTCCTACTGTCCTCAGCAAGGATACAGGTCCACTACAGAAAATTACTCTTCTCCATACTTTCATCTCAATTTAGCATTAGCTTGTAAATGGGGAATATACTTATAATTTGATTACCTCTTGTATATTACAGTTCTACTATCATATGTTTTTGTACTGGCTTTGGCTGGGACAGAGTTCATTTTCTTCAGAGTAGCTGGTATGAGTGCGTTTTGGATTTGTGCTGGAAACAATGTGGATAATTCAGGGATGTTTTCCTCACTGATGAGGAGTGTTCACACAGTCAAGGCCTTTTCTGCTTCTCACCCCCCTCCACCAGTGAGTGGGCTGGGGGTGCACAAACTGGGAGCTGGGAAGGGACACAGACGGGACAGCTGATCCCAACTGACTCATGGGATATCCCAGACCATACAGTGTCATGCTCAGCATATAAAGCTGGGGAAAGAAGAAGGAATGGGGTGACATTAGGAGTGATGGCATTTGTCTTCCCAAATCACTGTTATACATAATGGAGTCCTGCTTTCCTAGGGATGGCTGAACATGCTTAGCTCTGCTTTTGAGTGTGGCTTTTGCTTTACCTACTAATCCAACCCATGAGTTTTCTCACTTTCACCCTTCAGATTCTCTCCCTATCCTGCTGGAAGTGAGCAAGAAACTGTGTGGGGCCGAGGCCCCTACTGGCATTAAACACAACAGTTTTCCATAGTAAAGGGAATTTAAAAGCTACATTACTGTGTTTGAAATGGGTGAACACAGATGTAAACAGAAGTGGGCAGGAGATAGGAGTAAGAACATTGTTTTAGATCTGAAAAGGCATTTCTGCATGTAATTTCCAGTGAAGTCAGCACAAGCACATTTCCTCTTCTGTGCAAAGGAGCAGGGTTGTTAAATCCAAGTATATTCTGACAAAGTCCCCACTGATCACAGCACTAGAAATTATATCATCCAGAAAAATCTTCTTAAATCAAATATAAGGATGTAAGGGCCTGTTCAAGAACCAAGCTACAGTATGATAAGCAATTTACATTTCATTATAACCTATTTAATTTACCTATCTACTAACTCCATGCTTACATGCCTTCCAATTCATTTTCATATTGCTGATAGATCACCTAATTTCACATTGGCCTCTCTTGCTAGCAGAGGCTCCTTTTTGAAGCATAGCATTCTTAATCCTCCTGATAACCCTCTGTTGCCATTCCTTCCTAATGCAAACTGCTTGACAAAATAAAACTATTCATAGGAATTTCCACAAACAGGCAAGCAAACGTTAAAAAACAGAAACCTTTGTTGGTGCCTTTGTTCATATGGTAGGATTCAAAATTTACTGAAATTTATGACTTTTTCCATTGACTACTTATTTCTGTTTCAGAAGCATGAATGTAAGAATATGCACATATTTAAATTCCAGACTTCATGATACCAGTTGGAGTAGCTTTTTACTGATTTACCAGCCCTTGTGGATCATCTTCCAGGGTCCACTGATATCAGTGGAATGACACCATGTGTACAGTGTCAACAGCAGCTCTAAGAAATCTTTACCTCAAAAACATTTCTCCTAATATATATTTAATTAATTCAACAATTGGCATAATTTTCACAAGCCAGTCAGCTATTCATTTCCAGAGTATTACAGCTGCTTGGGTAATAGCATACTAACAGCTGTCTACAAATCGCAGAATTTTATAAAAATCTCAAAGAACACATAAAGGACAACTACACATGCAATTAATATATATATATGTTTAGATAAGTCTGCTGATAGAAAAATATTTGCACTGGGAAAGAAAAATCACCTATTAGGAGAGCAACAAGTTGTACTGGTAAAAATGAAGACATTAACTACTCCTGCCTGAGGAGCTTTTACTGACTCAGTTAATGGTTTTCTCCCCACACATACTGAACACAGCTCTACCTGCAAAAGACTGTCCATAAGCCTGGCCTCACTGTGCAACTGGCATAGCATTGCTTCCATTCAGAAGGTGAGAATTTGAGATTTACAGCCATAGCTGTAGAGCAAAATGTTGTTAGAGGTAGAAGATGAGATCACAGCCTGTTAAAATGGATACACTAAAAGTGAGAGGATATTTCATCCTTATGCAAGAAAACTTACAGTCTGTAATTTAGGTGGGAGCTCCAGATTACAGCACCTAGACTTAAATGTGTGCATGGGAACTATGTGTCCAAGCTGTTGTGGAGCTCTGGGGCCCATTCATTTAACAAGACTAACATCTTTTCAGATCCTCTGTGAGGCACATTCAGCTCTCAGCTGTCATGATCAAAGAACAGTGTCTCACAAATCTTCAGTCCTTTTGGACTGGCCAACCCAGTATTGCCATATTGCATGCCCTAAGTATACCTGAAATGGCATAAAGTACCTAATTGTAGGCAGGGGAAACCCACTCCCTGTTGACACACTCAGTGACATTTAGGGTACAATTCTGATTAAAGGCAGGTGTCTACTTCACTGAGTGAAGTCAACAGCTCTCCAGGATCCATTGATTCCACTAACTGGAAGAGGAGTAAATGCATCCTACATGATCTACAGGGAGATTCTTAAAGTAGGTGAATTGTTCTGAAGTTCAATCCTACATGCAGAGTTTGATTCAGCTGTCTATATCTAGAGGCATGAAATGCCATTTGAGAAGATATATCACTAAGGCTGACAAATATTACACTGGATCCACCTTTCTGAGCAGCAATTGGAGGCCATGTAAATTACCCTAAGGCATCTAAAATGGCTCCATGTGCTTTTCTTTGTGTGATAAAATGAACCAACCATTTTTAACAGCATCTCAAGAATTCTACAAGAATCATTAATACTTTTAAGATAATATGGCTTGTTATTAATATTGCCATTGCTTATGGAAGCTTCAAGAAGTTGTTAAATTCACTTGCAACTTAGAATATTGGCCCTTTGTTACATCAAGACAATTAAGTAGCATCAGTTTACTTCCATCAGTCTTTTTAAACAACCTTTCATCTTGTGGTGCCCCCCTCTAACAATGGAACTTTTTGGCCAAAACCTGGTCTTACACAGTAAGCCTTTTACATGTCTCAGTTTCTATTTAAGATACATGTGGCTGCTGTGTAGCTAAATGTCAGATTTAGGTTTCTCCATTACAAGCAAACAAACAAACAAACAAACAAAATTAAATGTAATTCTTGTTTTTTTTTCATGAAAACACTTCTTTAAAAAAATCTCTGGCACAATTTGCCCTTTAAATTGTTATATTTAGTATCAGTATGTTTCTTTTAGGAGTTAGTTATTATTGTTGTTGCAAGACTTTTATGTGTATACGCCTTGCAAGCAATCTCCCAGTAATTATATTGTACCTTTCAACTAAAGGTAAAATAATTTCAAAATTTTAATGACTGATCTCTATGAGTTAAATAAATGTTACATCATTATGAAGAAAGCTAAACTGAAATATGAACACTGATACTGATATTTTACTGAAAATTGGAAACTTAAATCCCCATCTGGTACTGCACAAATAGTTGGGGTTTTTGTATCTGCTACTTCTTAAAGCCTATGGGAGCCACAGGCTGTGTAATACATTTGATCACTCAGGTAGCACCTCAGGTCATGGACCAGAATCCCTTCATTGTAGATACATACAAATACTGAGTAGAAAAACAGCTCTGAGCCTAAACAATAAATAGAAACTATGTGCACAAAGTCTGGAGGGTTGAAATTAAGGGTATGGCTTCTGAGTGAAGCTCTAAAGAATTGTCAAGGAAAGAATCAAAGGAAATAGGCAAGAGAATGAAGAAGAAGTACACTTTTCACCTCCCTATCTAGAACTATCTACAAAACAAGATCAAGTTGGCTTAGCTAACTAAAAGTTACAGAAGTTCAACCAAGGTCTGCCTGCAGAGAGTGGCAAATTAGGGACATTGGTTTGACATATTTGAAGTAATAGAGTTTTATATTAGCGATTATATAATAAGAAATTTGCTCTGACATTATAGTCATGTTTAGGCTGAGCTTCCCACTCAGAGCTCCAAGAACACCCTTGCTTCTTCATAATCTCATATCTAAAATGGCAGCAAGTTTGATCCCTAATAGACTGGCTGCTTTCCCTTCCTTTTCAAAGCTATGAAAAACGTCATCACTGAATTTCTCTTATTTTTGTTAAGTTTATGAAAAATTGGGCTTTGTATTTACTTTGTCAAATATTTGTATTCCATTAGTTTTAAATAATGTTCTGTATTCTTTGTTTATTCTTTTAAACAAACATTTTCATTACCAAATGAATAAAAGTACTTTGTTTTTATGGAACTTGTTCCTTAAATTCTTCAGTTCCATGCTCTAATGTTTGAGAACCAAGAATGTGTTTGACATCTCTGAAAATCAGGGGGACTCAGATATGTATTACAAAGTCTGTCTCAAAGTAATTTGTCCAGAATTATTCAAGAAAGCAATAGGAGATTTACAGTACTGTTATGCATGTTTTTTCCCATAAAATTTTCTGTGTATTTTAAATTCAAATTCTGGTCTCTATCTGCAAGGGCTTGCATAAAAAAAATGGTGTGTCTGCATTTCCAGTTACCTACAAATACATGTAAGCAAACTATTTTTCAAAGTAATAATGAAATTTAAAAGGAACAGAGAAATGCCATGACAAAAAGCTGCGTTTCAAATCTCGCTAATCTGATTTACATAATAAGCATAAGTGAAAAATATAAGTCACAGTTACTCACCTACGATGAGTAAGAAAACTACCACTGACATGTCCTGAGCCATCACATCCTGGCGTTGGACATGACATTCCTTCCGTCTTCACTGACTTCCAAGAGAACTGTGAGCCATTTAGGTACCCATCCTTTTGCCTTTTGGCAGCTAGAGGACACCCTGATGCACTGCGATGAGATGCGTATTTTCCGGTTATATGACCCTGACCATCACAACCAGGAACTGGACATCTGATAGCAAAGAGATGAGATAAACTTTATTGTCTTGCCATCATATACCTGGTAGCATCTACAACAAAGTCCAAATAAACCCGACATGAAAAGAATAATCCTGTGCCGTAATCTCAAAATTAGTCAAGATACCCTGTAGTAGTTAAAATTATAGGCAGAACTTCACTAATTTGAAAAAGGAAATGTTCTTTGATAAATTCTAAGAAGGCTAGCCAGTAGGTGCAGTCACAGCTGTTGGTATTATGCAATTGCAAAAAAAGGACTGAGATATATATTTGAATTGCAGGTGTTCATTACTGTAAATATCACCGTGGAATTGAAATGTCGGCTACTGAACTCTGCTCAGCAGAGAAATTGCCCAAAAAACCCCTATAAATATAAAATCCTACTTAGTATAATCCTTGGTACATTTTATTTATGTGTATGGAACCCAAAGAAGACTTGTCTGAAGTCATGAAAATGTCAGGTGTATAGAGTTAGTTATGAAGTGATCAGAGCACCTCATCAGAAATGCTGAGCACCTTTAACCACTCTCTGAATAGGAGTGATTATATCAAACTATGTGCTACAGCCTAGAGAGATCAGTGAAGGCAGTTCTGTGTTCATTTGATGGTTTTCCTTACTTGGGAATCCCCCATATGTTTGCTCTGTATACTGCTAAAAAACAAATAACCAGGGTTAGAAGGAACAGGTTAGAATCTTCAAGTGAAATGTTAAAAGAAAATTATGGGGTGTTTTTTCAGTATGTTGCTACATAAGACATGTCTAAACAAGGCCAGTTACTTCACTCCTTGTCCTACACTAAAATATTGCTGCAACTCTCCACTGAGGGTCCAGTCCTGCATGGTCTAAGCAGTCACTAAATCCACCAAGTTCAATGGCCACTGATATCAGAGCACCTTGCAAGAAGAAACCAAGACCTAGGCAGGCATTTGTTTCTCTTGCAAACTGAATGAACAGTGAGATTCATTGCAGCAGTCTCATATAAACACTCAATTCTCTATTCCCACAACTACTTTATTTAGCACGTAGGGTTTGTCTCTAGTATGCAAACACGTTTAAGGGGCTTTTAGGAGATAAAGATCTAAGTAATTTTTTAATTTCATGTGAAAATGAAGAATTTTAAACTCAGTTATAGAAGATTGTATCCTTGGCTAATACTGTATCCTTTGCTGAATAAATCAGCACAGATCCCAGATTTGCTCACAGAAATCTATGTGGTCATCTGCTCTTGGATGACTATCACATAATCACATTTTTGCCTTAATAAAAACCTGAAGATATACATGACCTTAGGAAACACAAACACACCCTTTGACAGTATTTGTTCTCACCTAATTGGCTCTTGGTCTTCTTTATCTTCCTTGCTTTGTGCTATCCTGATTCCACTTTTCTTTGCTCGTGGACAGCCTGAAAGACTGTGTGAAAGAAAACATTTTAAAATGCAATTTCTGATTCCTGGGTACACTTTACCAGGAATATACCTTCTATCTGAGAAACTGGCAGAATAGGAAATCCTGTCCAGTTTTCCAAAAATCAAAGCTCAAGCCAGTTATCATGGCTGGGCTTCGCAAATGCAGCAGCCACCACGAGGGGGAATCTGTGCATCTGGGTTTGTGACTCCGGACAGGACTGCTGGCACTGTGCAGACCACACGCACGGGCAGTCCCCGAGGAGCCAGAGAAAGCAGCTGTTAAACTCTCTGCCTAACAATCCCTCCAGCTAACTCAGCAGCGACAGTGGCATCTTTAAAAGAAATAGAAGCCAGTGTTTCAGGGCTCAGAGACATGATGTCCTCTACGGCTGAGAGGGATGGAAGACTAGAACAAAACAGGAGTATCTCTTTGTAGAACTAAAGATTTCTCCTGAAAACACATTAGAAACACTATCAAAGTTCTCAAACATCACATAACAATCTTATAGAATGGTTGAATAAAAACATAGCAGAGCTCAGATCTTTCAGTGTTTTCTAGAAAAGGTGTTTGAGTGCTCAGAACTCACACAGACAAAAATATTTGGTAGAGACAAAGTTATATGTTAGGCTAACCAATCTTACATTTAACTAGACACTGAGAATGTAGTTTTTAACTTCACAAGCTCAGCTTTCCTTTGCATATGAAGAATTCCTTATAGAAACCATTCAGTAGATTTGACAACGACTTTAACAGATATTTTAAGATTTTTTTAAGTAGCTGATATCTGAGGACACAAATATGTCTATCAATAAAATCATGCTTTGCCCACTATTTAAATGTTATTTTCATCTTAACTATCAACATTAAAAAAAGAAATCCATCAGTAGAACACCTTCAAATGTGTTGACATGAGAGACAAAGAAGTGTCACCAAAGAAAAATTTCCATGGAGAAACAAACAAAATAGAAGATTAAATTTTTTGTTTCAGCATGAGAAAAGGTACTTCAGTGTTATGTAGTAGGTCCTATTTTCACGAACAAGAGATAGAAACAATGGTAACAAAATTTTCAGTTATTTTGTCTTGTCAAAACCAGTAAGGACTGAGAAGAAGAAGCAGAGAAAAAGGTGATGCAACTACAAACACAATTCTGTGTTAGTAAGTGGAAAATAGAGAAAAATAGAGTTTACATGCTGCAAAGTCATAAATAAGTCAATTAAAGAAAGGGAGGAATGCTAGCACAAGATATTGAACATAGTGTATTACCTAGAAACTTTTAGTGAAATGGCATGGCTACATCTATAGTGGTAAACAGAAGGGACCTAGAACTGTTGCTTTGACAGAAGACCAGCAAGCTCACTGTTGTACAGCTAAGCTCTCTATCTCTGTAAAGCAGGACAGCTACACCCATATTGCTGGTAGAGAATGATCTGGACTGATGCTTAGAATTGCCTGGGAGAGTTTCAGTGGCACAGGGTCAATACTGTACCAGGGGTCATGTTAGCAATTTAATAGTGTAGGCATTTGTGCTCTGATGCGTGGACCTGTGCTCTCATCCCATTTCACTTCTAGTTTAGATGTAGCCGACCGTTTTGCTGTTTAAAGCAAACTTCTCTTTATTCTAGCTTGCATAGTGGACACCAAAGCACCATAGTTCCCTCTGTACAAACTAAACCTCAGAAAGTCTGTGTCAATTAAGAATAGTTTTCTTCAAAAACAACAGTATTATCTGTAAGAAGACAGAGGCAGGAGGAAGAGAGTCTGAGGGATTTAGAATAAGAGAAAGCTGACTCTGGGGCAAGAGAACAGTTCAGGAACAGGTTCATTCACTGCCCCTCATACAACCTGGACTGCAGAGAGTGAAGGGACAGCAGTTAAAGATACCCCTAGTTTATCTCTGAGACTAGTTGTACCCACTGTGTGAGAACAACCAGGATTTGCATCTGAAAACTAAACAGTTAATAGAAATTCCTCAGAAAGAGGAATACTTTTTTTAGTAGATGTACAGATGGGTATGATGACATTTTCATAACAAAATCTGAACAAAGAATTTCTGCCTTGACTAATGATTTAAAGCTTTCTACGTGTTACATCAATTTAATTATCACCTACTTATTGGTATTTTGGTGCATCATCTCTCTGTAATAGATCTTTCTATTCTGGCACTGTGATTTATTAGAAAATTTTAAGACCTTTCAAGTCCTCTAAACAGACATTTCCAATAGACAGCTTCTGAAGTTATGATTAATTAATTTTTCCTCTGATAGTGGATTCATTGAGAAAACATATCTCTAGGATCAGCCTTTGCTTTAATTTTTTTTTTATCCTATAATAACCAAAAGTTATTACAAGGTAAGCATATTACTTCATTTTTATATCAGTTTAATTTCTCATATATGAAGATAAAAGACAACACGGGAAATTCAACACCAGCACATGCTGATACAACTTCTGGCATAGACTGAATGGATGCAGAGTTATGGCAGAGTTAAATCTGCCTTCATGTGTGCTTGCTGTTGAGCAGCCATTTTAAATACAGATGATACCCAGGCATATCAGCAGCCATTTAGGAGAGAAGTCTGTCATTCTTTCCCTTCTGAAACAGAGAGGGTTGTAACTGACTGTATCAAATGCAAACAAAATGCTAACTCAGATGCAAGCAGAGCTAAATGCTAATTTTCAGTGTGGCAATCAGAAAACTTATCTGAGAACGTGCTGTGGGGTCCTTAATACTCAACAGCTCCAGATTTAGGCTACTGGTTCATGCCCTTTAAAAGAGCATTCATTTTGCCAGCCTCACCACCTCAGAAATGGCCTTGACAGATATCATGACCTGAACAGTGTAAGGCTGGCTCTGTGTAAATGTGACAGGTCTCCTGAGGACATCGATGGTTTTAAGCAAAGAAGACATTACTTCTTCAGTGTCAGTGCTCCTGTGCCCGCAGGCAGCCAAAGACCTGGGCTGCCAGAGGCCTTTTTGGAAGAGAAATGAAAAAGTTATGTGGTCAATATAGACATGGTGGCATTTCAAAAGGCTGAATGTGTTAAATCCCAATGGACTGGACAAATTCCAGATCCCTTAGTTTTGCAGAATTACTTTTTATATCTTTATGTGTACTTAAGTATGCTGCAGAATCAAATGAAAACTTGGTCCATCTGCAAAAATGCAAGACCGTAAGAATTTACAGACAGAAGTAGATAACACCACTCAGGTCAGAATCTGGTCCTACAGTGGCCAGGAGACAATGCTCAAGGAAGGGGTTTAAAAAATGTCAACATTCAGTGATTCTGCCCTGCCAATCTTGCCAGCTTTTAGGTTTCTTGTCAGTAACACTTTTCACCTGCATCTTCACTCTCCTGTCTGCTTCTGGTTAAATAGATATAAACATATAAACAGCTTCCTGAAACAGCAAAGTTGGGGCAGAACTGCACCAAGCATAATACTGGTAGAGTGTGAGCTGATAAATCCCCATGTAGTTAAATGTAGTTCTAAATTTGACCTTAAATCCCTTTGAAAGTGTGATTTAATCTCCTATACCATGCAAGTGCTTTTAAAATGCTTATATCTTCCCCTTTATAATCTTATTTGTACTTTCAATGTTTAACACTGCATTACAGAAATTGATATTGGGATCTTTCATTTTTACAGCATGTAAAGGTATGGCACATTCCCAATCTCTGTTATTTATGTTTTGACTTTGAACTGTTTGTTGCTTTTACTGGGAATACATTTAAACTGGGAATTTGTATACTGACTAGCTATAGTCAATTGTAAAACTACAGGGACTTGGTGAAGCAAGCAAATATCCAGACTCAACAGTTATAGTCTGCATGAGAGTAAAGAGCCTTTACTAACAAAAGAGAGGTGGAATACACTATTATTTTTTGATTAAACAGAAGATAGATATTTACAAAATACGGCACAGCTCTTCTCTACTGATTTATAGTTCTCAAATAGCCACAGGGGAATTGCTGATTACACACCATTTGTACCATTACCTCTACAGTGGTATCACCATAATTGATCAATACCCTAATTAGTAAATGGGAAGCTTTCTTTGGCCCTCAGTAAGGATCACGGTTTTAGTTAGGCAGTTAAGGTAACAGCTTTCATCCATAAATTTCTCTTTCCATTCTTCTGTCTTGACAATGTGTTGCAATTTAAGGACAAGCCAAGCTTTATTCTGAAATGTACTAACAAGGCTGGTTCATCTTTAAGTTAGTAAACATTATATACTTCGAAGAGCTAAGCAGGGCCAAACTGCAAACATGATTAATGCTACCTTAAAAGACATAAATTAAAGTGGAATGTTTAATTAGAGATACTTTTCCCCTATGATTAAAGTTGGTACGGCTTCAGTTGGGAGAGGAGACAAAGAGCAGGGTCCAATTTTGCATTTCAAGAAATATGGAGGGAGTCTAGAAGAGACTGACAGGAACAATCAAGAAACACAATTTGTGGGAAAAAGATGCAGGACTAGGATCTGAGTCCAGACTGTGAAGAGTTAAGTTATTCAGAATGTAAAGCAACAGAAACTTATGAATGTTGAATTGCTTTCTTGGGCTAACAGAGATGGTAGAAAAACTGAATTTATTTTGTATGAAGATTTTGCTAGATACTAGCAAAAATCTTCCTACCTATTTGAGTAGTGAGCCATGCTGAAGCTGAGAAATGCTATCCATTGGTGATAAATAGAATGAGTTATACCAACGCCTGTCTACATGCAGCACTCAATCCTACCTCAGTATTTAGAGAGGGAAGTGAGGTAGGATTGAGGTCCCTTCTCGCCCTTCAGTTATTTGATTTAAACAACAAAACCTTCTCTTTACATACCTTCGATGTGAAGCATAATTTCCAGTAATATGCCCAGAGCCATCACACCCAGGGGTGGGACACCTACAATAATAATGGAAGAGATACAGTTACTGACAGGAAAGATACAACTGCCCATTATAAAATATCCATTGGTTCAATCTTTGTTTCCTCAGGTGCCAGCCCTGGGAATCTCTAAACATTTCTAAACCTGAGCTTAATTCCACACCAGGGGCAAACATACTTTTTCATTCACAAAATGTTTTGTTTGTTACTCCTCAGCTGCCCACTTAAATGCTTTCTGGATATCTCAAGTACTGGCAGATCAGTGGAGATTTCCAGCAGCAGCCCACCATCCCTATACCACCAGGAATGAGTAGGGTTGACAGCAAATGGAATACCCCCATGGTGTATGCTTAGGTAATGGTTAACACTGCAGCAAGTCATTTTGTTTTCCACTGGAGCTATTGCTCTAAACTCCTCGCACAGTGTCATGGGGTCACACCATGGAGAGACTCCTTCACTCCCCATGAAGTGAAGAAAATGCCTAAGAAAAAGGAAATATATAGACAAATGCTGGCCTCTTGCAGAGAAATGGTAACCCTCCCAAACACCAAACAGACAGAGAAGTCACTGATGGTACAGCCTTCAGTGGAATTTCTTAAAGTAGAATGACATTAGAGTCATCAAAGAAAACGGATATTTTTTCCTACATTGCAAAGATGATTGCAATCATCACAGAAAAAGCTACATTATAATGCTAAGTAAAATCATTAGCTGGT
Organism: Manacus vitellinus; assembly: GCF_001715985.3. Classification (NCBI taxonomy): domain Eukaryota; kingdom Metazoa; phylum Chordata; class Aves; order Passeriformes; family Pipridae; genus Manacus; species Manacus vitellinus. The sequence goes on along the minus strand of NW_021938895.1, from coordinate 15,542,511 downwards.
ATTTGAACTTCTACACTAAATCAAAGAAAAGACAAAGAAAGAATTAATTTATATTCATTTTACTGAACAGACAAATGCTGCAAGAATTCCAAAAAGTCACTTTTCTTGAGCCTGAGTTTTGAATTTTAGCTATGTTTTTTAAAGCTTCATTTGAAGAAATCATTCAAATTCAAAAAAGCTTCCACACAAATTCAGATGTTGCATTCTGAAACATCAGATTTCCATGACATTGAATTTTTCCACTATTTGAATCCAGAGTTCATGCAGACTTTGGCTTTCACCCTTTAGTTACATGTATGCTTTTGTATGCTTTCCTCAAAGGTGGTCTGTACTGGTAAACTTTCATTTCATAAAGGTTTCTGCAGAGACTTGAACATTTCTTAAAATCAGGAATTAAGCAATCCAGAATTCAGTGCAGTGGGGTTGTCACATTCCATTAAGCCGAATTTTAGCTCTTTTTAAATTAGTAAACATTATGTACTTCGAGGAGCTTAGCAGGGTCAAACTGCAAACATGATTAATGCTACCTTAAAAGACATAAATTAAACTGGAATGTATTAAATGGAGTTCTCATATGATCTTCATCTGGATCAGTTCAGTTATTCTATAGAAAACACTAAAATATGGTAGCAATTCCAGGATGTGAGCTGGTAAAACTCCTGGGGTTCACTACATCACTGAAGTTTCCCTTCTATATATCAGTCTGTGCACTTTGCACAAGTTTAAACAGCATCCTTAATGGCAATTCTCCTTCTCTCTTGTTTTCTGTCTTTGCACACGACCAAATATATTACCATGATCTTGAATAGAAGGTCTATTACTGTGGCGCTTAATATCTTAAAGACCAACATACAGGTTGACATCACACATCAATCTCTCTGCTTATAGAAAGATAAGCCCAATAATTTCTGCATAGATTCTTCTGATACAAATTAGGTAAAAATATGACCCTTGATAAAGGAGTCATAGCTCAGTCCATATGGCTTTTACACTTTATTCATTGTTGTGGTTGCACATGGCTAGCATAAACTTTGGCTATTCCTTTAACTTAAAAAATAAGTGCTCAGGGCATCTTATATGGAGGGTCTTAGAGTTTAAATATTCAATCCCTAAATATGTAGATGTTCTCATTATTTTTTTTTCATTTTCAGGCAAGTGTATTGAGATCTATGGAGAGACAATCTCTTGCTTCATTTGTTTTTTTGATGCTAGGTAGCTTCAGTGGTCTGCCTATTTCCTAGTTCCACCAAGACTAGCTGCAACTCTGAAGAGCCTGACTAAAGCTTCTAAGATGGTGAATCAAAAGATATAGGAATAAAAATTAATTAAAGGAATCGACTAAACTTTGGCTTTAAATGTCCATGGCATTTAAATGAATAAAGGAGAATCAGGTTCCTCTGCAGTCTGTCTGGAGTACTACAAGGAGTCCTTTTTTATGAACCCATAATTTGAAGCCATCATTTTCCTCTCCAGACTTTTCAACCCTTTTGAGAATAAGCTATTAGCAAAACTGAACAATATTTTTTCTCATCTTTTCCAAGATTTATGTTACAGGCAGCATAATTAATAGTGTTTTAACAAACAGGATTTATAAGATGCACAGTATATCCTGTCAACAAGTCTTAAAATAAGACCATTACACTTCAAGCATTTGGACAGTCTTATACAATTTAAAAACGAGCTTATTTATATGTCATTTAAAAGTTAAGCAACTGAAGTCAATAAGAAATCATCCAGCTGTAAGTTGAACTGGGTATCTTCACAAAGGGCTCTGCACAGTTCACATCAGTTTAAAATCATACTTTTGATTAAACTCGAAGAGATCTTTATGTAGGCAAGGATTTCAGAAAGACCTTTCAGATTTTGATTTTGATGCTATAATATTTGTTTTCAAATCTCATAAGCTTATCTTTACCTAAATGTAACAGATGAAATGACAGTTTAATGCAGTTGGTAAGAACATTTTAAAACCCTGTTACATTTATATTTCTTGCTGTTTCCATTCTATGGGAAGTGCTTCTAACACTGTGAAACATAGGATGCAGATATGCAGCAGTCTGTTTCAACTATGAGTTATTACAATATTTATTTGCTATCCTAAGCAGAATAGATAAGGAGACAATCACAAGCCCTTGTGCTATTGGAATTGGGAGTCTGTACTTTCAGAATGTCTGACTATACGTAGGACTTGTACTTACCTTACTACTTTACTATCAACTACTACCTATACATATTTGACTTAATCATATCTACCTGCAACAATGCCAGAAATATGTATGTATGCGTGCTTGTAAGAGGCAAGTGATGTGAAACCCTTTGAAAATGAGCATCAGAATATGTGGAAAAAGAGATATACAGTTTTCATCACTTAGTCAAAGTGAATGTAATTTGGCAGGATCAGAAACAATTTGTAGACTCTACATAAAAGCTTATTGCAGCAAAGGAAATATTTAGTACTGTAACAAGGGAGGTGACAAAAGAAACTGACCCTGTGAAGAGTGAAGTTCAGGACATAAAACACTAGCACTTGAAAACAAGTTCAGGGCATCCACTAAATGAAAGACATTGTCAGTGAAGGGGAATGCAGCTAGCACTGCCTTGATGTCCCATTCATTTCACAGACCATCCCAGAGAAGTATTTCTGGGGACATAAGCAGAAAGCAGGGCAGGCAGCAGAACAGCAACAGCTGTGGCAGCTGGATTCAGTATCGAGCTTAGGTTCAACAGCCGGAATGAAAAAAAGGTGAAATTCAAACTGAGAAAAATACACTTAAGCCCTGCTACTGATCCTTCTGCATGGAAAGGACTGAAGGTGTGCAGCAATTAAAACAGACTTCTGGCAGCTTGAAGAACTCAGGGAGGTTCTTGAGACTAGGGAGGAAATTAATGCAATGCCCAAATGGGCTCTGGGAGGGTTTTTCCAGTGGTTAAAATCCTTGTTGAAACTTCAGCTCACAAAACCCCCCAGCTCTCATCAGTGTAGTGCACTACAAATATGACCCATATTTAAACCTATACTCCTAGGCTTTTATCTAGGTCTACAGGAGTGAGATAAACTTACATGTAGATTACATATTTAGATTTATAGCTCAACTAGCATAAGAGTAAACAGGATTTTTACACAAAGGTGGTAAGAGAGAACTGCGGTAGTTTTGTCATTATTGTGTATGACTTTGGTTGACTTACTTTTGAAATTATTTTAAAACATAAATTACCTCTAAAACGTACCAATAAAACAAAGATATGGAAAGTGCTTCCACATTTTATTTTTGTCCTGAGGATATCTGCTCCCACAGAAAAGAACAAAACCATTAATTTCTCTCACACAGGCCAATTTTAATGAGTTCTTTCAAAATACCTCTCATGACCTGTCATAAGTAAGATGGTGCATCAGCACTAAAGACTGATGTTACCTTTACTGTTTAGTTTACAACACTTAGTACCTACTACATTGTGCTTCCAATCTTTCCTTGAGAAGTAAGTTAACACACATATCAATAATATAGTCTACCACAGAGAATATCAATTACTAATTAAATATTTAAAACAGATGTAGCTAGCAACCCAATAGAAAAATCATATTGAATTGAAAAGAGGAATAAAACAGGACATTGTGCAAAAATTCAGAATGGTTCTTCAGAATATTCCACATGCAAAAGAACTGGGATTTAATAGAAAATTATCTTTCCCATAGTTTTATTTTGACCATGTTGTCCATCTCTGTAGTAGAGGTGTGATTTTCTGTTGAAGGATCAGAAAGGCTAGAGAAATATAATTGTTTCCTGTGGGACTTCTTCATAGCAGAACATAGAATTTTTTATTGTCTGGTGATTTCCATCTATTTGAGATTCTGTTTTATTTGACTGAATCACCAGGAATGGAATTCATAGGTTGGGAGGCTGGAAGACTGACACAATAATACTTGCATTTCTATCTTTCATCTGAAGATCTGAGTGTATTTTACAAACATTAAGAGATAAAATCTCACCAAACTCCTTTTAAAAGGAAAGAATTTGGCAGAGGAAAATTTGGGCATAAAGAGGCTAAATGACTTTACACAGAAGAAGGAAACAGCCTAGAAGTACAGATTCCTATTCACTGCTCTGTTTGCAGCTATAAAGCCATATGTATTCTGTTACTACGTGTAAATTCATAAACCAAATATTGTGGGTTTTTTGGTTTTTTTTCCTAGTGAGGTAGTTCTGAAACAAAAGGTTACAAAAGAAAACTGTAAAGATATTGTGTTTGCAGTTCCCTGAATTGAATGTGTGAGAAAGGAGGAAAAAAGGGGAGAGGGCAAGAATGGGAAGGAATGAGAAGAAGCTTTGTCAAATTAAAAACTGGAATTTTTTGTAAGATATAGTAAGTTTATTGTTTGTCTATCCCTCTATGAATTTGAGGGCTTGTCAAAAACAACAGGCTCGAATTTCTTCACAAACAAGTCCTCTTTTTAATTAGTTAATAGGCCAAAAGAGAGAACAAGTGTTCCTCCATTCTTTCCCACACCAACCACTGCAAACCTGCAGGGAGCACTCCAGGGCGAGAAACAAGATCATGAACAGAGCTGTGTTGTCCTCAGTAGAGCTTTTTGCCACAGGTGAGTCACTAAGAGGCACTGTTGTGGTTATGAAAACACCTATTTAGCAGGAACTGGACAGAAATCAGCAACTCATTTTGTCTTTTGTTTCTGAGTAGTCAGAGCAATGCCTCCCAGCCATCACTTTTTAGCCAGTTCTTTGAAAACAATCTGAATGTGTAAATCTCTAAAATCTTATTTGCAGTCCCAGGTATTTTGGTAGATTTTCAAACTCTAATTAAGTATGTGAAGTGGGAACGCTGCTGATTCTTTTCCTCTTGAAAACACAGAAAAGCCACTGTCTGTTCTAATTCCAGTAGGAAAACAGATGATTTTCCACTTTGATCCTGTTGTCTTTTATTGTCTATTTTTTACCATAGTATTTGATTTCTGAATTCCTGTGATGATGATACTTTCTTTTGATGCCTAGACAAAAACCTCCTACCTACACAACCTATCCACAAATTTGCAATGAAAGACTGTTTCATTAAGATGAATTTATTTTCCCCTAATTTCTTTCAGTGAAGCTCCACATCAACATACTTCACTCTTCATTTTATGTCTTCCATTTTCTTTCCTACTGCCTTTTTCACCCTATTTTGCGGCAGTGAAGGAAGACCCTCTATTTGTTTTTGCCCCATGGTTTGTTTTCCATCCATATTCCTCTTTAGTGTTTCTCTTCCACAGTCTACTCCTTCCTTTTCCAAATCCCTTTTCTTCCTCATTGTCTCCTCTTGCCACTTCAAAATTTTCTCTCTCTCCCTTTTGCTTCTTTTTTTTCTCTGTCCCATTTGGCTGATGTCTTCAATCTCTGTTCCTCCCTTATCCCTTCTTCCTTTCATGATCTCTAATAACCTTGAAGTTGACAGTTCTTTCTTCTTTCCTCCTCTTTATTGTTTTTTTTCCATTATCTTTTCTTTCATCACTCTTGTTGTCCTCCTGCTCTTTTCTCCCAGCCGATTTTATCATTCCCACAGTCTGCATTGCTTGTGGTCCTCTCACATTGCTGAGATGATTGGATTACACATTGTGCCCTTGTAACAGGGGAGAAAGTGCTGTGTGTTGTGAAACCTCGACACAGAATTTATTGGCTGCGAAGACTCAATGAATCATTTTAAATATCTTGCACTCTTTATTTTCATTAAGGTCCTTGTAAGCTTTACCACTGGCTTCAAAAGGAGCAGAACCAGGCTAATAAGAACTAGGCACTTCTGAAAATTGCATTCAGAGCTCACCTGAGCTCATTTGAATTGGTTCAAGAGGCAACATAAACTCTGTGGGACAGGCAGGCAGATAATGAATATTTCAGTGGATCTTATGTCTATGGTTTCATGTTCAAGGCTAAACATACATTCTAATCCTCACAAATATACCTACAAAAGCATGAGAAGTCAGACCCTTATAAATATCAAAGTTTCATAAAGATGCTTTGTAAGCCAAAAATAAAAAAAGAAGTTAAATTTAGATCCATATGTTAATTATTTCCCTGTATGCATTCTGCCTAGAAGGAATATTTAATCACATAAATTTTGTTTTAGCAAAAGTGCTAAATGTTACTTTTTCGTATGTAAATACTGCTAACATTTCTTACTTAGCAGAATGCTACTGACAAGACAGGCTTCACTGAAGGTGAAAGGAAAATTTAAAACCCAAACTCACAGCAGATATAAAGGAAGAGGATTTCAGGAAGTAACAAAAGCCAGTAAAAACAAAAAAAACATGGTGGAAGAGTAAATTAGTGAATTTAGAAAAATCTTTTTCTGTCTTAGTTGCTTTTTGGCATTGGATACAATGCAGTACCAGTAGGAATGGACAGGAGATCAGGGGATCCAGACAAGGATCCCTCCTAGTGGGGCATTACTGAGCCCCTTCAGAAGACACTGGGAAAAGGGTAGATTGGAGATTGGAAAGAAGTGTAGAATGGAAAGACTTGTTGCCACTTTCACTATACAGTCTTTCTACCATGAGGGAATGATGCCAGGCCTGTGGAGCTAGTCCAGGCATGAGACTAAAATAATTTTGGCTCAGAGGCTTCATGAAGTAACTTCAGTCTCTTCTATCTCTGCAGAGAGATTGCTCTGTCCCTCTCTCTCCTTGCCTCTAGAAAACTCCAGCAATAGAATGGTTCTGAACTGGGAATGGCTGATTGCATACTCTTCTCCTCAGGTAAAAATTAATTCCCTGATTTTCTGCATGTACAGTTTTTCTGCCCTTAGCTGCTGCTATTATCTGTATTGCATTCCTGCATTTTTTGAACTGTGTGTGGGTGAGAAAGAACATGATATGTTTTTTAATAACATTGAAATCCATTTTCCTATAAGCAGTCTAAAATGCATCATGCTGGCATTTAAATATTGCTGTGCGCTCGAATGCACAGATACATATGATGAGTTTAAATTAATTATACTGCTTGAGAAAAAACATCCCTGTGCCTTCCATTACCACCTCTGCATGCTGCCTGTTCTGTTAGCAGTCAGGACTTCCCAGCAGCAAGTGCCATGACGTGCTGCCCGCTGTTCTCACACCTAGCACCAGCACATACCGCCTAACATGCCAGTTGCCAAAGGCAGGGCATGTGCCTAATGTGAAATAGCTTCTCTGCACAACCCAGGGGGTGCTCCATGCTCAGAAGCTGCCAGGGGGAAGCTGTGAATCAGTTCTCTCCCTGGGCACCTTGCCCACACTTCCTCTCCTGCCAACATCGCCTGCCTTGGAGGCAGCACTGGCCAGCTGCAGATCCCCTCCCTGCAGCAGAGAGCACTTCCTGGCACCAGGGATGAATCAGTTCCAACATATGCAAATTCAAATATTCATTTCCAAACAGCTCAGCCTTTGGAAAAAAAGCTTAGTTTCTATGTGAAGGAGTAATATAAAATGATTGAGGCACAGAGAAAAATGCAGAAGAAGATAGCCTTAAGAGAACATGCCCTAAACTAGGAACAAAGCCATGCAAATTCTGTCTCCTAATAGCATTGCTGTAAGCCCGTGCTGAAAAAAAAAACCCCAAAACAAACGAAAAACCCACATGGGCTTCTTTCAGTTAATTTGTGTAGACACATTTGTTTCTGAAGAAGAATGTCCTATTCCTGCTTGGTCTATTAATATGGGAACCACTAAGCCTCTTGAGAATATCTGCTACTCAGTCACTGCACAGCAAGATTGGTCCAGGTTTGCAGAACAACCAGTGACATGACTTCTCTAGATCCCTGTATGTGACAAGGGGTCCAAGAGAAGCACTTGAAGACAGCAACACAGGTATAGCACCTTAAAAGGTGTCTTCAAAAGCTTGTACAACTTTTCTGTTTATCATGTAAATGGAAGTTTTAGCTAAAAATTGAATTAAAATTAGGCTGAATACTAAGTACTTTGAAAATGCACACTTTGAACAGGTGACTTTTCCCCTGATATCTACACTATGGCCAGTAGTCCGCTGGCTACCTTGAACACCATAAAACTATCAATAGCATAATTCTTGAACTGTCATCTCTCTGCTGCTGCTTCTCCCACGCTCTGCTCTTTCGTTCTTTGTATATCTTTTCCTAGGTGAAGCAATTACCAAAGGGTCTGGTGGGCACAGCTGTATGACCTTGAATCTATCACTTCCTGAAAGTTTCCTAGAGGTTTGGGATGACTTTAACATCTACGAGTCTGCAATATTAAAAAAGGTCAAGAAATGCTGAGAAAAACTATCAGATTAGGATTGCTAAAAGCAGAGGAACAAAAGCATAACAACTTCCATGTAGTCTGTGGCCTTAACCACTCACTAAAGTTGTTGGTAAGGGATCAGCATAAGCCAGCATGAGCCGTTCCTAAGCTATTAGTTTATCTGCTTCTTGTTTGAACAGAACTGTTCAACTTGTGCATGCACAAACACTTAAGAGAGGGATTTTAGAGGATCACAGGAAAGGAGACAGTTGGATCAAATGCATGGGGGAAAGAAAAGGCAGAGTGGGAAGGATGGAATGAAGAACATGAAGAAAATCCAATTTATATGTCCTTCTTCAAAATAGTGTATCTAATATTGGAATGAAAGACCAAGCGTACAAAATATTTCTAGGCCTACATACTTAAGAAAGAAGCAGAAGTCCTGCCTCTAATGAGAGTTCCCTTAACCTAGCAATATGGCAAAGCCATAAATGATTAGGATTGTAAACTGTTGTGAGTTATCTGGAAAATATATCATGGGCAGCATGAGGGCTAAGAGATTTGCAAAAAAACCAAAAACCCCCAAGCCCATTAAAATAATCCAAGTGACAGAAAATGTAATGGGCCAGAATTTTCTTCACTATTAACAACTTGTTTCTTACTCTCTTGTTCCAAGAGAGCAATTAAAAAGATGATTTTCAGTGCACATTCAGAAAGGTAAGATAAGGAAAATGTAATCGTTTGGTGTAAAATGTGTTTAGGTGATTAATTGCATCTTAAGGCTCAGAGATATCTTTTGCTCCACGTGCAGCCACTGCACTGTGTTCATTAGTAACCTTGAGAAATGCTGTTGTGGCATGAAGTTCCTTATACTGGATGGACTTTTACATCTCATCTGCATGTCCTTCTATCGGAAAACACGTGCCATCCAATAACAGGGAAAGGTTAACATTTGGATAAAGGAAGCAAACTCTCAAGGGTTTCGCTTTCCCAGACAGATAAAGCAGATACTACTTTCTATTTTGGGGTGAAGAATCTACAGCAAAAGAGTAAAAACTCCAGTTTTCATTTCAGGAAAACAAGCAGCTTTTTCCCTCAAGGCCCAAAGCCTAAGTGAGGAAACGTGAAAATACTGAGTGTGAATTATATCAGACTGTCGGAAGCAGTCTAGTCTAGTAAGAAGGCTAATGAACAGTGCAGCTAAGGGAAATCACATTTTGTTACCAATTTTCTGTGGGACTTTATACTAATTTCTGAAACCTTCTCAAGACTTGTTCTAATTTTTCATGCGATTGACTTAAGACTCATGCTCCACCTACACCGACTTTTTAGTATAACCTCACTGTTGAGCCTTGATTTACCTCAGGTATGCAATGTTAAGCATGACTTAATTCATAGTGAAGGGAAAAACCTTTAGTGAGAGTGTATGTATAAACCTATTTGCAAGGAGGGCAGGCTGGGCATTACCACAGCTATGCCCACCCCTACAAGTACTCCATCCTACTGCCTCGAGGTAGAGTCCGGTAGTAGACACTAGGCAGACAAATCAGATATAATGAAGTAACGCCTAGGAGGGTGCAATATTTTTTGTACTCTTCCCAGCACCAACACTAAGCTGCAAGTTTGCATTGCTGCAAGATGTTGCTGGATGTTTATGGGCCTGAAGCCCTCAATAGCCAAGGCTGAGAAAGCTAGCTTGTTCATTCTTATGAAGAAAAGTCTACAAATACCTAACAGGATGGTGTGGTGAAGGCACAATAAAAGTTTTCCCAGAGCTGAGCAGCTGAAGGAGAGGCAGTAAGAGGATAAAGGTCAGCATGGAAAAGCCAATTTTTTATAAATGAAAAAAATTACCGTTAGTCTGCTCAAAAGCTGGAATAGTTGTGGGAACTCTAATCTTCACAAGACTAACAATTTGACTGGACAAGGTCCTGAGCAACCTGTTCCAACTGGACTTGTTTTGAGCAGGAGGTTAGACTAGATAACATTTAGATATCCCTGACTATATAATTTTATAATTCTGTAATATATCTTAAAAACAGTATCAGAGAGCATACTGTTTGGCCTCCTAGTGGCAGTACAGATGCAGCCCTTCCTTACAGACTGTTCCAGAAAGATCACGCACTACCATCCTACTTGATTTCAGTTCCTTCTGGATAGTTCAAGTTCAACCATCATCCAATTTATCCGTATAGTTGTACATATTCAAAATATTTGTGTATTTCTCTGTATTTTTATATATTCTTTTCAGCAATTGAAAACGATGATTTTGAAGTCTAGTTTGCAGAGTTAATGAATGCTCAGAAATTCTCAGTGAGGTAGATGAAGTTGATCACACCAAACATCCTGATCAGTGAGAGGGACTGCACCTGAGATAATACTTCCAGTTTCTACTCTGGGCACGCACCTGTCTCTACTTAGGAGGAGTTTTCTGTCTACCCTGAAAGGATGTTGCAGCTGTCTGGGTAGTAGTAAAAGAAGCAACAGAGCTTTTAGTACAGTATTCAATAACCTGAAATTGGTGTCATTTCACCCTAACCTGTCAGACTGGATGAGGCAGTTTGCACATTATGCGAACAAAGGAGGCATCCCTTCAGTGAGGACAGGAAGCACTGATAAGACTATTAAAACTGTTCCAAGACAAACTATTCTTTTTTCTGTTGGAATCTGCAGCTGTATTGAACAGCACTTTAAGTAATAATTCCAGCTTCATAAGAATGTTCGAAGGTATCATTACGTAGAGCACTTGAGAATGAATTGTGCTTTTTATTGCCATGGGATGTGCTCTGGTGTCTTTTCTTACTTTGGCCCTCCTTACTTTCTCTTTAAAGTCAACAAAGGGAGAAAGCCCACAGTTTTGTATGATTTCCCATTCTGCAACTCCCATATGATAAGGCAGTGCAAGTTTGGTTTATACTGTAAACATCTCACAAAAGAGTTACTTTAAGTTCGGAGTCTAATTGCTGCAGGAATAGTTTCTTAAACAGCTGTGCAGAGTGCCAGGGAGGTTGGATACAAACAGGGATAAATAGCTGTGCAGCACAATGGCTCAAGCTCTACTGTACCTTAGGGCTCAGAGCTCCCATGCACTGCAGAATTAGAAAAGCAGCTTGGAGTGAGAGGCTAACTTTGCTTTACGTGATTTTTACAAGAAGAAGGTTTCTGTCTGATTTTTTAAAGCAATACACTTCTTTTCCAAAACCACTTCCTGTTTTAGTGTGCTTCTAGTCAAATAACCCTGAGCATCTATTTACTGCTCCTTACTCTGATGTCTAATTGACTTGGTTAGTGTTGATACAGAACTTGTCTAAACTTTGATTAATATTTTTCTTTTTCAAGGCTGGTGAAGAAGAACCATAACTTTCTATTTTCAGAGTGAATGTTTATATCTTCAATTCAAACACTGCCAATTTTTTTTTTTTTTTAAATCACTATCCTTACAAACATTCCTTCAAATTAAAAGCCCCCTGACAAGGATTTGGAAGAATACTACATGGGGCAGGAATATTGCTGCAACACGAATTCTCTGTTTTGATTACTCTGATTAGCTCAGAGTTTGGGATGCTCAGCTATACATGGTATGGAAGAAGAGCATCTTATTAACCTTCTGGCATGAAGTAGGGATAGGCATAATTCTACTCAGCACTCCTTCAGCCATAGGAAAACCACTAATTTCAAGATGAATATAGAATCAAAAGAAGTTCAACTGAACTGAACCCAGCAAACTGCATCTTACAAAAATGTCTCCCATAGGTTGCCACTTCCCAGAACTTATTGTTGTCAGCTGTATCTCTTGCACAGAATGTAATCCATTGGTAGTGTCTTTAGAAACTGCCAAGTTCCCCTTTTTATGGTGAGGGAAATTTTAAGAAAAAGTACCCTTTGGATAAATATGCATTACATTTACTTTACCTTTGAATGGGAAGTATCTACATCACCATGAACAGACAAAAAAACCCCCTTTTCTTAGTCTTAAAGACAAGGTCACAACCTTGAAACAATGGCATTTAAACTTTAAGATGGAAAAAAATTATTTTTGAGATTGTGCTTGATTATATAAGAATTTATATGAAGATATAAAACATACCTGGTCTGTGGTACGTTAACATTCACAAAAATTATACAGAAATTGGAGATATGTGGTCCTGACGTGTTTACTTATTACCATTTGTGAATCAGCAGCATTTATAGCATTTACTCTGGGTTTGGTAGAGTTAATGTCAAAATTTGTAAAAACGGAATTAAAGTCAGGTAAACTATTATTAAGCATAGTATCCTGGATACAAATTTTGCATATAAACTGGTAGAAAATTACCTCTCATATGCATTCAATATTAATAATTTTTAATTTACAGATGTTTATCGGATCAAATAGAATTCAAACAGAAGTTAAAGTACTTCCTTACCAATGCTTGACTAATTAAACTTCTAAAACAAATTATGATAGGACTCTGTCTACAACAGTATCAACCTGAAACTGTTTTTTTCAAGTGTAAGAAGTGAAAACTCTGCATGGAATTTGGCCTCTCACTCCATTAAAAACATGCTGCTCAGGAAAACCTTTTCACAGTTACAGAATGTAATCTTGGATCCAAAGTCTGCTAAAGACAGTGGGAGGTTTTGCATTGATGTGGTTGCCCAGAGCAATTGTGAATGTCCCATCCCTGGAAGTGTTCAAGGCCAGGTTGGATGGGGCTTTGAGCAACCTGATCTAGTGGAAGGTGTCCCTGCCCACAGCAGGGGTTTGGAACGAGATGATCTTTAAGGTCCCTTCCAACACAAACCTTTCTGCGATTCTATGATTCTATGACTTAAAAGGACTTTGGATCAAGCCTCAGTAAAGAATTTGAACCGATGAAAGACTTTTTCTGTGAATGTGAGTGTTGAGGATTAAACCTTAGGTGGCTTAAAAAAGAAAAGAAAAAATTCCTTAATTTCGTTCTTTCAGATTCTTCACACTTAAGTCACAAAAATTTCATTGGTTGTTATTCAAGAAGCCCCTTCTTCATTATACCTATACTTATGGAAAATACTTACGCTTTCCTGACAGATGTTTCTCGATTAGTGCATCAAACAAATCACCACCTACAATGGTTCCTGGAGAAGCCTTGAGGAGAAACCCATAATCTATCATTTTGAAAAATTATTCAGTTATTTTCAGATAAATTGTTATGATTTCTCTGGTTTGTTTTTTTTCTGTAATTTGTTTACAACTCTGTTCATGGGGAACAAAACCAGTGAATTATCTCTGCAGTGTCCAACATAACAAACATTTACAGCTTTTAAATTAAAACTTATTTATAAAATTCCCAGCAGTTACTGAATTCACTCCCCTTTAAAGAAGAACTCTGGTATTTAAAAGAAAAATATACAAATATTTGTGAGAAATAATGAACATATTTTTATTTTTATACCTATTGTCTGACATAATGTCTGATTCATGGCAGAAATAGAGATTCAGGTCATAAAGTCAAAAGCAAATTTTTTTACCTATTAAACTCTGAATTCAGCATTCAGTAGACTGCATTTAATGCAGGATCATTTAATTTCTTTTAGCTATCATCAGTTTATACAAGAAAACAAAAAGTCCCTAAGCTTACAGTTTTACAGGCAAAATGAGTAAGTTGTAATTTTGTAGGTCTTCTTCAGAATACTTTTTGTGTGCATTATGTGTTCAAGAAAAGTGCCAGACTGACTGACCTGGAAAATATAGTTCTCTACCTGTAAAAAAGAAAAGAAAGTCTATGACTTGTTTTTCTTATAAACTGCATGTGTATGTTTTGATTCCTTTCCTGCTTAATATAGAAGAAAAGTGCTTCAGCATCTAATCTTCTTTGAATAAATTATATTTATAGCTCTTTTAGCTGATCATAGGCTTTCATAATGATGTCCCCATTAATTTGCAGTCTGAAAATTTGGAAACTACATCCCATTCATGTCAGCGTACTGTTAACTCCGAAGCCTGAAGATGGCATTTTAAATATCACTCTGCTTGACTACTTTTCAGCTCATAATTTGAATGAAACTATGTAAATAGTATAACTCTGGAAACTGCGCCTTAAATATGTTATTCAGATTTAATTTTTATGAAAGGTCTGGGTTTTTTTCCTTTTTTACCACAGTCCAAAAATAATACCTGACAATAGTAATGTGCTTATACCTCAGTCCTCCTCACATACTGCTGAAGCTGACTGCAGTATAAGCACAGTCAAGCATACAAAAATAATTAATGATGGCCAGTGTTTAAGTACTCCTCAAAATCTAAGGTTGTTTCACACAGTGTACACCAAATGAGCCCATGCTGAAAAAGCACAGTGTTGTTATCTGTGGAAGAAGAGAAATCAGCAGACTTTGAAGCAGTGGAAATTTTGTGTGTTAGGGTAGAAGAGTAGTTCTTACATGCAGATGAGCAAATGTAAATTCCACTTACTGGGAATACAAAAATATTGTAAAAGAAGATTATGATGAGGTGTTTATGAGGGACATGGGATATTTTAGAGATATAGAACATTGATAGAGATACTACGGTGCTGCAAAAAATTGTGCCACATAAAGTCCCAATTGCACTGAGATAAAAGTAAAGGGATGAACTTAACTGCATGGCAAAATCAGATGTTACTGTGCAGATACAGACACCACGTAATTGAGTTAGCAACTGGCCATTTTAAGAAAACAAACAATGCAAGGAATTTTATAACTTCAAAATATTTAAAGAAGGCAATCAAACATGAATGCTAACCCAAGAGAGCAGCTGAGGGCATCTGCCCAGATCATCACTGTAGTATCTTAGCGTAACTCCACTGAAGGCAATGGAGCTATGCTAATTTACACCAACTGAGGATCCGGACAGTCACATTTAGGACTTCAAGTGACAAAATTACTTTTATTTTGGCATACATATTAAAGGGTTTTGGCAAGTCTGACCAAACACAGAAAGTGCAAAACACTGTATTTTTAATTCCCCTTTTAGCAACTGTATAGTTTATGCAACTTCCCACGGGGATTGCCTCAGCACTTGGGATATACCACAGCATCATGTTGCAGATCTTTGCGGATCTGGATGGAATGAGCAATTGGTTATGATCTGTTGATTTGAAGCAAAAGTGATCAACATCACAATGGGAGTTTGCACAATAACCAAACTGTGCCAAAGAAAAGACCCTTGAATTGATTACAAGCAAATGCCAGGCTGAATGAGATCAATTATGTAGGACACATTCAATGACAGAGAAGTGTGACCAAACCCAAGGAAGACAGAGGCAACTGTACAAATGGAAAAACTCCAAGACAAGAAGGCCTTAGAGAGATTCATTGGGCATATTAACATAGCTAAGCAAATTAATTGATAATTAAACACAACTCTCAGAATAGTTGCTTAGAAACTGCACAGAATGGCACTGGAATGACTGACAAGAGAAAAGTATCGAAAATTAAAATAAACTGTGAAATAAACATTCACTCTGAAATACTTGGTGATTAGAGAAGAGCTAGGAACTAGGGATTGTATCTTCAAAACTGCCTAAGTTGTTATTGCAGACGCTGAATTTCACTTTCAAAGTTAGGCACATAGAAGTTGCAGGGATGTGGATACCCAGCACTTACATTCCTCCTAAAAACAAAGTTTAGACTTAAGTCATACAGGCCGCTCTGTAAAAATTACTCTAATTCAGTGAATGTTCATCTGAATTGAGACTATTTTGGGTAATAACTGAGTAGCAAATGGTTTTAAATACTGATTAAAATCCAAACAGTAAAAAAGTAGAGCTATTATTATCTCTTGTTTTAAATAATTAAGTCCATAAAGAAGGAGGCCATAAACTATTTGGCTATTGTAGATACCACTATGCAAACAAAGCCTCTAATTTCAGAGCATTTCATAGTACTGACAACTAAGGCCCTGATTCTGCAAGGTGCTTCATGCAAGCAATTTCGTGCCTGCATGGAACATTTCGCAGCATCAGAGGTAGTGATATGCAGATGGCTTTTAAGGAGCTTTTTAGAGAGTACATGCTTTTAAGACTACCTCTCAGTAATGAAAACAACGATGAAGAATCTTATGTAAACAAAATTCAAGTGTTTTCCACTTTGGAGACAAAAGTTGACAAACTTAAGTGAGAAAAATGGAATGACTCAACCTTACCAGAGCCTGAATGAGTTATTCTAACAGAGAAAAAGCCCAGCCACTTCCATATGTAAAACTTATTGCGACTACAGAGATGAGGTTGCTGCAGATGATGGGTTTCTATACAAAGGACATTATCATAACACCACACAACATGAGGTTGGAAATGCTAGGTATAACCTACAGTGCCCATTTGAGTATTGAGAAGTGCAGGAACAGAGCCCAAGGTGTTCTGTTCTGGCCAGGCATGCATGCTGCCATCAAAGATAAGGTATCCAAGTGGAAATCTGCAATAAATACAGGAAACAAAAATGCAAAAAAAACCCACTGAAACCACATGAGATTCCTAATTTCACTTGGCCCAAGGATCTAGTTGAACAAAATGGGAAAGATTATTCCTTATAGGTGAACTAATAATTAGGGATCTATGTTCCTTGGTTTTGTTTTTAATAATTTAAATTAGACTTGCACACTAACTTGCAATTGAAAAAAACATTAAACACTACAGTTTGTTCAGTTTCTTTTACCACAACATTGCAGATAAGTTAATAAAACACTGTAATTTACAAATGGCTCACTCTAGCAACTTTTAACATTTCTCCAAATACATCGCATCTGGTCTTTGCAATTACATTTTCTATACAAAAGTTAGCTAAAGCATCAAGGAATTTCAGAAAGTGTCTACAGATTCAAAGGATACGTACTTAGCATCAAAGGAGTATTTCAACATAACACAAGGTTACTTACTAGGCTCAACAATCTCAGTATTCAAGAAAAACTGTAATGACAACTTCTATTAAGTTTCCCATGTAGGAAAAAAAGACATAAACAACAGGGGTAAAAAAGTGATAATAGGAATGGAAACGGTTCTTCCTCTTGCAACAAAGAGTAATTTTATAAGATAAAAGTGACTGAAAACTATATAATGGGTCTCAGTCTTGCTGCATTCTTATAGGACGACAAATGTAATCTCAGCAGGAAAATGGAAGGGAAGGGTAAAAAAGGGAAGGCAAGGCAAGGCAAGGCAAGGCAAGGCTAGGCAAGGGATAATACTTCTGTGCAGATGAAGCAACAAATGTACACCCAGGAACTGAACATCAGAAACACCTCAACTGGAAAACACAGAATGTAGGTAGAGAAATCACTTCAGCAGCTAAGCAGATTTCTGCAGAAATAACTGGTTTTATTAGATAAAGTAATTGTATATTGGGAGAGCTATCAAGGTTTAAAAGAGTATAAGTACTGATCAATGTCCAAGAATAAAGTGGTTACCTATCTAACAAGGGAAATGTTTCTATGGTGTTTTACTAATATATCCTACTAATTTTTGTTTCTGGATTTTAAATTTTTCTTTTAGAAGGCCTAATTTTTGCCAGATGCCTAAAGCAAGGAAGAAGATAGTATTATTTTTCAGTAATATTTTATTTTATGTATTCCTAAGAATAAAAACAACAGAAGCTTCCCCATTTCTGAGAGGGTATCTCTTCTTCCTAGTTCTTGTCTAGCAAACTGCAGTAAAATCACATCAATAAGAATCAATAATAGGGATTACAGTAATATGGAAGAGCATCTCCTAGAAGCATGAGGTAAGGATATCCTTTCTATCCAGAAAAAAACTGTATTTCATGGAGTAGTTTTTCCTAGAAGAGTTGTGGCTAACAGGGAGAGCTTCAGAGAAGTTCACTTTTCCATCTGAACACCGCTAGGATGACACATCTGGGAACAGGGACACAAAGATGAAAGGAAATTAAGAGAAAGAGTATCAGATGATCAGCAAGAATATGGAAATTAAGGTAGAGTGACACGGAAAAAAGATGGAGGCACAGAAATTCCAACTCACTTCCTTTTGGAGAACATGGAAAAATAGACTGAGCTCCTCACTTTGAGTTAAGAAGAGATGTGGAAATCAAAAAGCTTTCATTGCAGTGAGGGAAAGGAGACTGTACTCCTCCCTGTAAGTGCCATAGGGAAATACCAAAAGACATGCACCACAGAAAACAATGACACGAAAAATCCACACAGGTGCTTTGGAACTGAAGAATCGGGCTTATTACAACAGTATTAGAGAATTATCCAAACTTACAGGCACCTACTCGAACTGCAAACCTTTCTGAGGTTCAGATTCTTTAATATAAGCACTAATGGGATTTTCAGGAAGAAAACTGACCCAAAGAAATGAGAGTAAATGTTGACAATATGATATTCAGTTCCATGGCAGACCAAGCTAATACTTAGTTTTCCATGGCCTTTGAAAAACTGATTATTTTTACATCAAAGTAGCACTAAGTAGAACTAAGGTTGTAATTTTCTGTGAGTCTCTGGTACCGGGTTCTCTGGTTCTCACATTGGCAGGACACTGAGTAGAAATGTTCTCAGCCAGTATGCTACATTTTGTCTGGGATTGATTTCTGATGATCAAAATGTGTCCTTTTAAAAACAATAATTAATTTTAGCTTTGAGCTGTTGTTATTGTTTTGTTAGGTTTGTTTTTTTTTAAATTTTGTTTTGAATAATATTTAAAGTGCTTCAAAATGTTGCTTTTTAATAGCATTTATAATTCCACAATGGAATTACAGTTTTGAAGTAATTGTAACTGTTAGAAAAAGCTGCTATGATAAGGAATAAATAAGGAAAACTGATAAGAAAAAGCCCCTGGATAAGATTAAACTGGAATTAATTTATGAATATTTTAATATTGGTAGCTGTCACTGGGTGGGCTGTTAATTGCTTTCCCATCATAGTTAAGCTTAGTCATCAGTATAGTATCCCTAGGTCCTTTAAAAATTAGTTACTTTTCACAAGTACTATAAACCAAAAATCTTAATACTGGAAAAGTTTGGATCCTTGCCAGACACTCACTTCTGCAGAGAGCCTTAAAGCTGTTGACCTGGTTTGGTTTGGTTTGGTTTTTTTTTGTCAGCAGTAGTAACTGAAAATTAAAGCAGAAGAAATTCTTTTATTATTTGGAGATCACTGACCACGCTGTGTAACTGCTTTGGTCTGCTGATAAACTATGCACAAAGATTCTCTTGTTTCCACCTGAGCTTCGGATGAAAGTGGAAAATCGGGCAATCTGCATGGTAAACCTGAGCAAGAACCCTTACAGATGAGAAGCATGGGTGGTAAGGAATAATTATGCTGACTTTGGAACAATTTAACTGAAAACTGTAACATTAGTATTCTGGGAGCCAGGATATGTGGGTGATGGAATCCTGGAGCCACAACTACCAAAAGGCAATACAGTAAGCATAACTGTTAAGCAAAATAAACTTTCATCTAACCTTTCTGGATTCTTATATTATTTAACTGATATTATTTATTAATATTTTTTGAAATGTCTGCTATTTTATATTTTAGTTGGGGTACAAAAGGACCAGTGTGCTAGCAAAAGTCCAGTTAGGACACTGCATTATACAATATTTGTGTGTGTTGAACAATACACAAGGAGATTATGTATTGGTAAAATGTGATATAAAGGCTTTACCAGCATATATGTGATATTTGCCACACGGCAAAGCCACGAAAGTATTAAATCCTTCCAAACTACGCAGTCCAGAAATATGATCCCTACGCTGCACTATCAATTCTTCTACTGCACTATCAACTGTTCTCTGTACCCCACACATTAAGCAAGTATTTGCCAGAAATCTTACAGAGGTTGAAATCTTTATGGAGGACTGGAAACAACTACATTGAAAACATGAACAAGAAATAGAAGATGAAGAGATGAGAACAGTACAGATTGGTAGGGACAGGACAGAAGGGATCTCAGCTTGGGATATAGGCAAAAAATGTGTGTACATTTCCCTCTACAGCCTGGGGCAGGAGCCAAGGTTACTGATCCTCACTACCCTTCTGCTGTCAGAAAATATGTATGAAATATAGCAGCAATGTTCCCCACCTCCTCCTGGTGCCAGCCCATGCAGACCACTAAACCTTCTACTGCTATCTGTTATGACAGCAGTCCAGGTCACCTGTATAGCAGATATCAAAAGTTCCCATGGTGGCAGGTGGCCTGACAGAGAGTCAGTAGTATCCCATATTATGGAATGGCTTCTTATCAGCTTGCTCATTTTAGAAACAAGGAAATTATACTCCCAGACCTCACACATAGAAATATAACAGATGTAAATGAAGTACTTCACAGTTCAAAAATTTCAAAATCAAATTCGCTTATATAGCTTTGGTTTAGCTGCTTTGTGCATACTCGTCACATTTACATGATCACATCTTCTTCCCTCTTAAGCAGAGAACAAGAGTATAAATGAGAGCTGTATAAAGGATGCTGCCTTCCATAGGACTCCTACTTCCCTGCTTTGAAATATGTGTGAGAAATGCTAAAATACTTTATTTCTGTCTCTGTACCAACTTCACTGGATGTAGAGACAGAGGACAATGAAAATATAAATGTGATGGAGGCTGGAGATGGGCTGATCAGACAAGGAGCTTGAGACAGGGAATAATGTAGAAAAAATGATGAAAAACAGGACAGAGCAAATGGGCCAAGTGGAAGCTGGGACTTTCGGGGTAGGAGAACAGATGTCTGGCTGTTCTGAAACACTGGACTCTGTCCCACTTTTCAGAGTTCATCCCTTTTCACAAAGGGTCAATCACTCATCATGTAGATCTGCTAAATTCCCACAGCTCCAAGCAAATTCAAGGGTACTTGGCTTTGAGACTATACAGTTCTATACAATGTGAAGAACTCTGACAAATTGAGCCCTGAAAGTATCCAACTGAGCAACTGAAATTATATGTCTAATTTTTCTGGCTTTAAAATGGGGATAATATCAACACTGACTTATGTCAGAGTATAACTGAAGATGAAAATAAATTAATTCTTTTAGAACTGAGATAAATTAATTAGGAAACACTCAGATGCAATGGTAGTGACAAATGTGTGAGTGAATTAGTAGCTACATCTTCAGAGTGCAGTTTGAGAAAACTGCAGTGAATAACAGACAGGGCCTCACATGGGATAATGAGGAAAAGAGAAGAAATTCATTAGTTGCTTAGGCAGTGATTACTGTCTGCCCTGTGCAATGATTTACTGTTATCCTGTGGAAAAATACATGATCAGAAAATGAAGGCTTGCCACATAATGCAAATGCAAAAGTGGACTGAGTTAAGTGAGCCTGCTTAAAATTCTGGCATTTTCAAATTTAACAAAGTTTTATGTGTTCAATAGGTATAATGATACCTGCTAAATTAATAATTTATGCTAAATGCTAATAAAGAATAGATGCTAAACCTAGAAATATAACTTCAAATTATTTTGTTCTCTTTGCTTAGGCATAGCTTGAAATAGGTAGAGAGAATGGCATGAGACAAAAGTGAGGTCTCAAATGTGTTTGGTTCTTTTTCTTCCTGGTCTCTAGTAGATAGGTTTGATGTTTGAGAAAGGCAGAGGAGATGTGGTAATTTTAAAAGACAAGTAGAAACTTTATAAAGGGTTAAAGCAGCAAAGTATGTGCTTAAAACCTTCACGCTGCCTCAAGAGTCTTATCTGTGTTTTGCTTATGCATTTACATTTCCTCCAATTTCTACCACTTGACCCATCACAACCCAAAATCCAGGTCTGAATCCGAGTTTCTCTGGGGTGTGCATATCTTTCTCTGTTTATACATAAATGTTTTCCCTGATCTCATTTACATCCCCTTTTGCATATCCCATAGCCTTCCGGCAGCATATACCAGCATGACCTAAGCTAATAATTTCAAAACATTATTTTTGACTGTGTGGAAAAGAATCTAAATTTTGCACCTATTGTTTACATCTAGCAACTAGAGTAGCTAAGACTAGAGAGCAATCTTATTCCAGTAGTTTTCTTATGCTTGCTTTCTTATTTTTTCCATGGTTTACATCAAGATTGTTTTTTTTTTTAATGAGGGTATGTACTGAACTCACGAAATGCTATTTAAGGTACTCATGTATTGTAAAGACAGAATATTTCTTAGCATGGCAGCATAAGCTATCTATTCATACTTTTTCTAACCAATTTTCTTAATTTCTTGTGAACATCTTTCCATGTTAACCAAAGTACTAACTCAGGAGTACCACTATCTCACAGCACTAAGAAATGCTATAGCTCTTCCACACAGAGAGTTGCAGTAGAGTATATGGTGCAGGAAGACAGAGCAAAGCTAAATCTCTAACGTCCATTGTTCACAATTTTTAGTCCAAAGAAATGAAAGGAATTGTAAAGAATTAATTTTAAGTTGGGGAATAACTAAGTAAACACTGAAAAACATAGTTAAATGAGAAAATGCATTAGACTGATAGCCATGATACGAACCTGGGCAAAATTATGCGTTTGGGAAAAACAAATTGTTTTCTCTTCCCTCCAATCTGTGTCTGAGAAACTACAGCACTTTACTGCTTGTGTAATCAGAAGTGTTTCATCAGTCTAATTGTATGAGAATTTTCTGTTCTAACTAGCAAACCAAAGTTCAGAAAAAAACTGAATTCCAGAAGTTCTGACTTTTCTCTATCCCTATATCTAGTGAATACACAAAAGGAAATGCTACGTCAACAGATTTATGTATAGAGCCCCCCTGTATGGAATTTCTTTAAGAGACTTCAATGCATGTTCCAAGCAGGATCAGCCTCTTCTGCAGCAGCTCTCCAGACAGTGTTTCTAATTTCTGATACAACTATACACAATTTTCAGTAAAATAAATATTTATAAAGAAAATATTTGTTCTTTATATCTTACTTGAGTTCTTGTGAGCTTGTGGCCAGCATACTTCGAATGCTTTTGTCAGCCAAGGGACAGCCAGATAAACTGTAAGACATGGCAGGACATACAAGTATGTTAACCTTCTCATTAGCTGAACACTCCCAAACAAACACAACATAAAAATTAAAAAGTAAAAGTTTGTAATGCAGAAAAGCGATGGGGCAAGTGCTGTAATATTGAATTCTGTAATATAGTTAACCCTCTGAATATATTTAGTTATCAACATTACTTCCAATATTACATACTGTAAATGGTCTTGTTTGTTTGTTTGTTTCTCTATGAACTAGTAAAATATAACAAAAATATTTGAGATTCCTGGGTTAACTACTTAAATGCTTAAGAATACTTTGGAAATTTTAGTAATCTATTTAAAAATAAAAGACGTTTATACAACACACAAATTAGCATGCTTTTAAGATCAACATATATTACTCAAAGGGTTAACACATAGTTCAACGTTTTACTTTGACAGCATTGTTGAGGTAAGCTGAAAACAATAAATTGAAAAGACAGAATCCACCATGAAAAAAATGAAGTCACACCTTCTATGTGAGGCGTAATTACCAGTCACATGACCACTCCCATCACACCCTGGTGTTGGACATCTGCCACCAAACAAAAACAAAAACAGCCAAAATAGTAAGTATGTTTAAAAAAAAAACTTTTAAAAGTTTCATTGTTTCCAGTTTAGCTGCAATGACTGCAAGGGGTTTTAAGCATCCTAATCGAAAAGCTGCAAAATGAACCGGTTTAAATGAAAATGGCGTCTCAATACAATATAGCATCATTAAGAACAAGCAAATACACATTAGCTTATCACTTTACTTAACTGGCAGTTTGAAACATTTATATGCTGCAAATGTTGCATGCTCATACTGCAAGGCGTATATGTATTCGTTGGTTTAAAAAAAGACAAAGAGAGAAAAGGTTAAAAGGAGAAAAATAATTTCACCTCACATTATGCTTACGTTATTAAATCCTTTTTGCTCTCTTTGCATTGAGGATATTTGGGTTTAGGACTTGGGATTGTAACTTCACCAGGATACCTTCTTTCTTCAAGTGCCTCTTGGAAAGGATCCAAATCTTCCGGCTACAGGCAAATATATACACATTAATTTCAACTAGATGAGGTTACAACTTAGATAAAATAATAGTCATCTCCTTCTTATCCCATTCTGATAGAGAAAAATAATGAAATTATTTTATATTCTTTCGCCTATTAAACTTTTGAATTATATTTGAATATTTGATGAAGACTTCACAATATGTGAACTATATATTTCATTTAACTAGAAAAGAAAAAATAAGGACAAACCCCAGCTTTTTTTTATAGTTGTCATATTATTTTGCTCTAAAAGACTGCTTTTTTCCCTAAAGTCACCACAAAGGAGTGGAAAGGCAAAAAAGATGACTAAATACAGTATCTTATGCATCAAAAAGCCACCTTAAATAACATTTTGAAGGATTTAGATAATCTCAAAAATGAAAGAGGAACAATCTTAACATTTACACACAGAATCTTAATCTGGGACAAATCTCAATGGATCTGTCTGGCAAAACAGAATTATATAGTTTGTAATTTACTTTACTGATGTATTCAGAAATTCAAACCCATCTATTTCAGGAATGTAGTGACTGAATGCAGGGATTCAGTGATTCCTGCAGATGGTGCTATAAACACCACTGTAGAATCAGGCAGTTCTGCCTGCTCTGAAAGAATCTGCTGCTTTACCTCACATTTCCTTGACAGTGACAGATTTCCTGCCCAGTCCAATGAAATGAGTAGCAAAACCGTAAGTATCACCAAAGCTGGAATGTATTTGGGGTATCTAGTGAAAATGCCATATTTCAAAGATACTGAAAACAGTTTTACATTTTAATTAAAATTGGTAAGAGATGTGCTACACGCAAATGATTAGCCTAATTTTCTGTTATAAGCCAAGAAAAATCAATCTATAGAAGTCTTCAAACAGCTAAATTGAATTGAGTGCAGGATTTTAAGATGCATAATGGTTAAGGGTTAAAACCTGATGGAGAAAAGCAGTGACATTGAACCTTGTCAGCAGATGTCTTCAGTGTCCTACCTATACTGCGTTTCGAAAAGTAATACAAAAAAGTAATACAAATTCACTAACATATTTTCTCTATTTGCCTCTTCTGTTTAAAGGGTTTTGCTGTTGTCTTGGTATTATGAATCGAAAAGTAACACTGATTTCTAATATCCCTTCACTGTATTCTTGAAAGAATGTATTTCATTACTACAGGCCCTTACACTTAGAGCTATGAAGAGCATGTAAGAAACTTAGAAGATAACTTAAACAGTTGAAAGTTTACATTACACTCTACTGCTTTTTTTTAAATTGATTTCTAAGTAACATATGCCTTCAAATACTCAGCACATCATTTATGGTTTTCAAATTCAGGAGAATATCTTGTCTTCAGAGACGATTATCCCAGTATACAGAGTAACGTAATCTGGATATAGCAAAACGTCTTTACTGCAGAAAATATTTGTTAACAAGATGATGCTGTTAGAAAACATGATTCACATTCATGGTTCAAATGTTGTCTCATGGAACTTAGTCACAGATCAGATGTGTGCCAGAATGATACAGTCCTAAAGATTAACCAGTAGAAAGTACTTTTTGTAGAAAACCACCAGTTTTATCACATATTAATTTTGTTTCCTGTTTCTCTCCAAATTTTAGAAAATTAATGAATTGCCAAAATTAGACTGCAACAAGAACTAATAGATGAAAAAGACATACATTAATCTCTTTGGAATCATCTTCATCTATCCTACTTGGCTTCATTTTAGTGTAGTCCACTGGCAAGTCCCAGCAGTCACCCTCGTTCAGTTGGTAACACCGGTTATTCATCACGGCTTGCCGTTGTGGGGACATTGGCTCCAGTGGTGTCAAAATGGTACAGCAACCATCTCGCTGCCTCTGCTTGTTCATGCTCAGATCCAACGTCCCATTTTCATCGACTTCCATATCAGGATTCTGTCAAAATAAGAAAAATATTGTTAATTTGGCTTCAGTAAACCACTACCTCTTCTTCAATCTGACTGCCTAGCAGAGTGATAAAATGCTTTTCCATTCCTGTATAGATTGTAAGCATTGAGCCCCCTCCTACACATAGCATGATGCTGTTACACAACATTAATGCTGTTAAAGTAGATTTCTTCCTGAATGGTTAATCTGATGTTTTGGGGGAAAAGGAGAGAGTCTTCAGTCCCCCTTCTGCCAAACAGCACATAGGTGCAAAATCTCTTACATAAAGGAGAAATCTGTAAAGGTACTTTCTTGCCATTGTCTTTATATTCTTGATTTATTCTGTCACAGGTGAATATGAGGTAACATCTGCATAATTCTTGTTCTAAGTCCTGACATCTGTCTGGGTGATTGGAGTAACAAAAACCAGCTAGCATCAAATAATCTTTGTTTCTTTCTTTATTTAACATTACCAGTCAATGCTTGAATAGATAACACCAGAAAATTAAACAGGGAGGTAGGGTATATATAAGTCCTTTTAGACACCATTTGCCAATGAGGAAATGCATTCAAATTTCACAGCTCTTTCCCTGCAGATGAACACGTACTAACATTTCATATATCTATCTTGATAATAATTTGTACCAATTTCTGTGACAACTGAGGTACTGTGAAAAATGGGGCAAGTACAGGCTCTGACTTTTTCTTTTGCAGAAATGAACAAGGGTTGTCTATTATACTAGTTGAAGAGAAATAAGAATCTTAAAATGAACACAAAATGAAAAAAACTAAAGGCAGATAAAACAAAAATGCCAACAAAGAATCCCTCATCCTTCCGAAAATGAAATGTTCCATGAGATATTTGGTTTCAAAACTAACGTGAATGTGATCAACTCCTTGTATGTCTGGTGACTTTCCCTCCTCTTTAGTAATAACAGAACTGCAAGAAAGCACTGTGAATGCAAATCTCTCTTTCTGAATTACTGCCTTTTGTCAGAGCTTATATCTAATTGCTGCTGCCAATTTAATTTAGAAAATACTTGTTTTTCTTTTCAGATTCATTCCTTCAGTCTCAATATAAAGTGACACATTAGGAAAGAGGCCCTTTCAGGTTTAGACACAGAAGATTTTTAGCATTTTATTCCAGCTTCTCCCATCATGTTGATATAGAGAACAGTTGCATTTATTTACATATGAGAGATTTCCCTCTTGAAGAGTATTAAATAAATTAATATAAAAAGCAGCATTTGAAAACAAAGTTGCTTGCCATTCTGGCTTAAATCATGATTATTACTAATACCTACTGCTACAGGTTTAATTTGTTATGAATGATGGAGGGGCTTTACACGATAAGGGGAAGCAAACCTTAGCTAAATGTAGAAGAACAGAACATGTCTGCCAGCTCAAAAGCTCTCTACAAGCACAATAAAAATGTTTCCTCTGCACTGCATCTGTCTGCTCAGCCATCTAGTGGTCTCCTCTAGGCAGCACTGTACTGTTTGCTTATGCATGTTAAATACTTATTTCTGAACAGCTATCAGAGCCAGAACTTAGAAGTTTATAATGAAAAAAATAATCTTCTCCCAAATATTTAATGAATGTTAATAGAGCACTGTTTTTTCTTAATGCAGAAATCTTAGTGACAAAAGCTTTTATTTGTATCTGTACAGCCATTTTATAATATACTGAGGCTCTATGAACATACAGAACATTAGTGACCCTGCAATACTGTTAAGCACATTTAAAGTCACCTGCATAGATTTGTTCCTTTCAAATGCAGTGACTTAAGAACTGTGATATCACAGACAGGCAAGAAATTGTAGTACACAGTAGTATGTCTGAAATTTGTACTAAATCTTACAATCTTAGGTCCCATTTGTGACTTTTAAATGAAAATACAGAGTTAAATCTTAATCCTTTCACAAAATCTATGAATTGAACTATTCTAACAAAAAAAATAATCAGTAGTGCAAACAATACCATTTGAGCAATCCAAACATCTTTTATAATTATGGTAAGAGAGAAATCAAAAAAAGGAGTACATGCTATTAGTATCATCCTTTCATAAAACCATTGGGATTTCCTGGGATACTTGTGAGCAGTTTATATATTTCTTTTTTTTTTTTCCTTGCTTTAGCAGAGCCACCAGATTATGTTAATTTCGAGGATGGAAAAAAGGTAAGATGTACTAAAGCTATTCTCTCTATCAGGGCCACCGAGCAAGTACAGTTAAGACAAATCTTCATCAACAAACAGAATTACTAATTTTTACCCTCGCACAGAGATCCTGAGGTTTAGTGGAGAGGTTCTGAGGCATCTCCCTGCAGCGAGTGGAGAGATTCAGAATAGCAGTAGCAGCCATGTGCGCTGCCTCCATGTCATGAGTATAGTCAAAGCTGCTCTTGCTGCAGGTACTGCTGGCACTGCTGCCTCCACCACAACTCATATTGCTGCTGCTGCTAGGGGCATAACTGCTTGTTGTGCTGCTGGTTGGACTTGAATTCTTACAGTAGCGTTTAGCTGTGGGAAGAAATATGACAAGGATGACTCAAAAGAAGGAGCATTCTGCATAAGTGAAGAGAAAAACAAACTGCTGGAGGTGAAATTTATAATGAGGAACAGTAACCAATGCCAAAAAAAAAAAAAGCCCGCAATAAGACTGATGGCTGTATTTCTTGATTTCTGTCTGTGAGTTTTTTATGCTACATGTGTGAACTTGTATGAAATAATCTTCTGTAAAAATCTGCATGATGTGATCATGAATCGTTCTGACAAACAGGCTGGATTTAGAAAAAAAATAAAGACACAGAAACACTGCTTTTACCCCACATATATAGTCAGACATAAGGTACAATCTGCTCAGCTCGTTCATTTTTATTAATGACAGGCAACGTAACACTACAGGACCTTTTCCTATTTACATAAGCAAACCGTTAATTTAAGGCCTAGACTCCCCAGAGCTATTGGAGATCAAGCCCACCATAAGGCTGATGGGCTTGGCCTCTGGGCCACAGTGCCACCCATATGTCCTCAAACAGCCCATTCTTCCTAAAAGCTTTTTTTTCTTCCTGTGTCACAGGCAAGTCTTATGGCAATGGTCATCACAAAGGAAAGAAGCACTACAGAAAAGAAAAGGTCATTGTCACGTGTGAGTTTTACCATGACTTGCACAAAGGCAGAAGCAGTGGCTGTTTAAATGGTAACAGGTACAAGTGAAATGTCCCCCCCTTCAAACAACCCAAGCACCTACAACTCTTCATAGAAACAGTCAGGATCAAGACACCCCTTCCTGCTCACACGGAGGGCAGCAATGCCCGGCTGTACTCTGACCGACAGAAGCCGCAGGAGGTCACAGGAGAGTCAAGGCACTGACAATGCTCATGTCCAGCCTATCTAAATACAAGGCAGCACTGTTGCTGCTTTTAAGTAATGCTCTTTGCAGCCAAAGGTATCATAGCAATAACAGAAAACAGCCCTATTAGCCCACTTATTTCTCCAACCCTCTTCCCAAATGAACTGTTTTAAAAGTGTTCATAAAAAACGCAAGACAGTATGAGCTCACCTCCAAAATCTAAAAGTTTATGTATTTTCATTAAAAAAATAAAAGTCAAGGTCAGAGGATACATACATGCATGTTACAGCAACTATTTTCCCTTAAGATGTAAATGTATACTGCAGAGATCATATCTTATAGCACAGTGTAACAATAACCAACTAGCATGCTGATTAGAGAACTTTACAAAAAAGGTCAGGCCTTAGCTAGAGCTCTTCCGTGATGGGCTCCATTTAAATGCCAGACTCTTCAGTTGTATTTGTTGGAGCAGACATACATATAATAATCTGCTCCCATGAGCACAGCCCATTTGTGAACCACAGGCTGCTTTGGTAGGCAGGCAGGGTTCAAAAGAAGAATCTGAAAGCAAAATATCTCTGCTAGAGTTTATGTCATTCTCCTTTCTCTGAAAAAAAAAATCATGGCGTTATTTTTACTGCAAAGGAAATAGTATTTCACTTAAATCATAACAGATGGAGTTTTCTCAGGAAAGCCACATAATGCACAGGGTGTGATTTTTTTTTAAAATGAAGTGAATGCTAAACATTCATCACATTTCTTTGTTTTGAACACATAGTAGCACTACTGTAGCAGGGTATCCACTAATAATAAATTTGTGAACTGTTTCTCAAGAATTTCATTATTAATATAGTAGTCGGTGGTGGTTTGAGTAAAAAATCAGCATTTATCCATTCTTACTTTGTTATAGTATCCAAGACACACAAGAATTTTCCTGTACTTAAGGAAGGAAATAACTGAGTAATTCAGTTTCTACTGTGTTAACACAGCAAGCACCCTGTACCACTTGTCAAATTAGAACTTGTCAAATTAGAAATATTTTTCAAAATACATATGAACAAATAAGACTTTTGTCATTTGCAAAAAATGTTAGTCTTGTTATAGTAGGTCACATGTAGACAGACATAAGAGACATACTAAATGGGAAATTATATATATCTATATGAGAATGTGTGCTAAAGAAAGGGAGGGAAGGAGGCAGCTTTATACGTAGAACTAACCATCAAAACCTCATGCAGGCTCTGATATGGACTCCTCTGTGGCCTTGGTCAAACTATAATATCCCTCAAATTCATTTTCCCCTAAAATTTAGTTGTGTTGTGATTCAATTGCAAAACACTTTGAAGATGTAAAGTGCTATAAGCATGCTACACAATTATCAGCTTTCAGATGACCAATAATTTAAGCAAAACTTAGAGAGAAAAGGCCATGGTTATTTTAACTTTACTGTAGTTGTACATTTGAAGATGAGTCACATAACCCAGACTGTTCATTTCACATTAGTTTTTTAGGAGAAACAAAGATCATCAATTTCTAATTAACTAAATCATGCTGTTCACTAATAAAGGGAAAGCTGCATTGTTTCAATAACAGATAATTCTGCTTGATACATCGTCCACCCCTGAGGCACCAGGTTTTGGAAGCTCTGCAGTCCATCTATGATTTGTGATTCGGAGTGAAACCAAATGTGGAGAACACCTTTCCCATCAGACACAGGTCTAACCAGCTGCATACCCAAACTGCTCTTCCATCAGACATCCCTGGGGGCTGATTACAAAGAACCTCTCAAAGTCTACAGGCTTCTTTTACTAATTAACAACAGAGGAGTGGGAGAGATCCCAAACACGTAAAAGCCCAAAGGAAGCTATTTGGAGTGGAATTCAATTCTGCCCAAGCACCTCCATCCCCAATATTGTCTAAATACTGAATGTATTATGTAAATTAATTACAGTTTCAACACTTTTTCCTGACCTATTCATTATAGGCTTCCTCTATAGGCAGAGGAAAAAAATAGGAAAAAAAAAATGATTCACCTCCTTCTGAGCACTGCGGAAGGAGATTAATTAAATTGGAGACAGAAGGACCCAGGCCTATTGGTGGAATGAGAGGAACTCCTGCCATTAACTGAGCAACACTGAAGGTGTTGCCATCACCTCTGCCTGCTGTGTCCAGCTGTTCTTACCTTTATTACCATATACCATAAGCCCAACATCCAATACACTATGAAACTGGTTTCAAAGGAAAAACAAGCCCACAAATGCAAGATTTCTCAAGAATGATCAGATCATCCCACCCAACCGACAGTTGGTTGGGTATACATTTTCTGTTTGTTTTTTAGTAAAGCTTACTAGAAAAAAAATAACAAGGAAACAAACCAAAGGAGCTATTTATGTTCATGTCACTCACTGTTCACTTACTGAACATATAATCCCTTTCTCTGATGATGAAAATACAGTACTAGCTGATAATTAAAAAAGCATTGGGATATGAAGTTATTGATTTTTCATATTCTTGGACTTTTTGTCTCATAGTCAGGACTAAAGCACTGTTTACCTGCACATTTCCAGCAAAACCTTAGGCTTACTTTCAGGTTTTTCAGAACTAAATCTGCTCTAATATAAACATGTTTGGCTGACATATGTAATAGGTATGCACTCTGTACCTCCATAATGGTTATAGGAGCCAAAATTATTTTTTTATACACAAATATAAAATCACCTCTAAATACTTTAAAGTTTCTTGAGAAATAGTGGTTCTTTTAAGTGAAGAGTTTCTTCCTGAAATCTCCCTCATATTCAGTTATTTACAATAACTGTCAGCAAAATCCTTGATCCATTCAAAGTCAGGGCCAAAACTTTGACTAATTTCAGTGTGCTCAGGATTTCACTTCATCATTCTAAGAATTCAACGGATTTTCCTGAGTCAATTTAAGGCAAATATGATGGAGTACTTACAAAATTTCGGAGAGATGTGAATCCTAAAGATTTGATGGAAATCACTTATAGCGTGCAAAGAAAACTAAAATTAGGCCCCACCTCTGGGACCACTTTGTCAGGTCTGTCTGGCCAAACAGCACACACATCACTTGGAACCAGATGCAGTGTGTGCTGCCTCCTGCAGAGCCAGGAATATGGAACAAATCCATATGGAATTAGCCTTTCTTTGGCAAACAACCTGCTCCAGCTTAAATGGGCTTCAGTTGTTTTGAGCACACAAGAGCCCCTTATACTTGCTATACCAGCAAGTATAGTGTATATATGAATCACATATATACAGTGTCCCACAGTCCTCTCTGGCTCACATTACTGAGCAGTGAAGCAACCCAGTCTTATATCTAAGTAAAATTTCTATTTATATCAAAGGAAGATAAGTGTATAAATGAAGTCAGTGAGCCCTATCCCCATAGGCTTTTATTATTTAAGGCCACTGCTAAACTTTCACTTAATGTTACATGTATTTTTAAATTCTGGTGATTTTGAAAAGAAAGTAGAGTTTGTTATTATTTGCTGAAAAAGAAGCCTTAAATGACAAAAATATGTATCAGTTTCCTAAGCATCAGTAATGTGATCTAAAAATAAACTTTTTCACAGGATCCTCAACAATACTCTGATTCTTTCCTTTCTACAAGAGTAGATAGAATATATATACAACATTTAATATCTCATTTACCTTATATTAATGTACACTCATTACTTTCCTAACCACAGTCTGAGTCAGTGCTATACCTTTAATCCCATTCAGGCCCTTATGATACAGACATATAAGATGAAAGTATGAGAGAAGGAAAAGAAAGGCACTTTTACTAAAAAGTACATTGCCTTTCATGAGCCTTCTCCTTTCTGCTATAGTGCAAGAACATGCCTGTTGATTATACGAGAAAGCAAAATATCCAAAATATCAGACATATGAAGGCAATAGGTGTAGCAATTTTCCCCTTCTCCACCTAACTAATGTCAGAGTCTGTGTTCAGGCAACAACATAAATTGTTGTGTATAGTATATTTCTTTCTGTGTTCCTAAACAAAAATTTGACACCTGCCTGAAATTTCTTATGGCAGTCAGTGAATAGTATCAAATATTTTAACCAAAAAATAAATTGCTAGCATTCAAAAAAAAAAAGAGATAAAGGCACAGTTTACATATATATATACACACATATACAATATATATGCATATATAAATGTACTGCTTGAAAAATTCCTGATGTCCTCAAAAACTACAATCCAAATTCCCCTTCTTTATCCTGCTGTTCATTTTTCTCCCCTAATAAAAATCCTCTTGCCTGACCGACCCCATCCATCTCCTGAACTGAAGCAAATTTCAGCCTACTCCTAAACATGTTACTTATGTTAGGTTTTCAGTGAATCCAACTGGTGTATTTATGAGGACAAAATAAGCAGAAATGCCTCATTAAGTAAGTAGCAGTGATTTCTGAAGTGCAATGAGACCCAGGTTTTCTACTTCCATATCCCCACAGAGCAAGTATGTTATCTTTATGGGTTACCTGAACTACTGCACAGAGGTGAAAATCCTTATGTGACCCTTGAGGCCAGGACTCCCAGACAGCAACATAAGGACTATCTCTATTACTTAGCTTTTATTGCCATCTCAATACATCCCAGGAGCTTAATAGTTGGAGATGTTCTTTTGCCAGTGCAACAATCCTGAAGTAAGCACCGTATAAAACAACACTTTTTGAAAAAGGCCTTTAAAATAACCTACACATGACAGCATTCCTCATAATACTGTATGAACATGAAAACATGTCTTATTTGTATGATGTTTACATATACAACAACATGATCAACTGCAAACTTGTCTCTCATGTATAAGAGTGTGCACCTCCTACCATCATATCCTTTGGGGGATATATCCCTGGATTGCACCTTGGGAGCTATGGCTCTCTTGCCATAGGCATGGTTGTCATAACTGTTATATTCAAACGAAGTCTTAGAGTATTTCTCTAGTTCCTTGGCCAAGTTGGAGCGGGGTGTGGTGGTGGGGACATTGTTTCTGTAGCCATACTGAGGGATCTCCAACTGCTTAACAAAGCACATGGGCCTAGAAATTAAAGATATGTACAGTTTGTTAGATGCAGTTCAGTTTACTATGTCTGTGCATAATTTATAGTTCAGATTAGAAAATCTTAGTTATTTCTTGTACTCAAGAGACAGCAATATATTATTGCATTTCCTTAGTTTGGTTATTTTCAGCAGACAAACAATATATATTTTCTTGAACAAAGCCTAAACAAAATTAATTCCAATATCACTAAATGTATCCTGCAGCTAAATGTATTTTAAAATTCTGTTTTAAAATACTTCAGGGTTTCCCTTTCCCCGTGTAATTGCATCACACAAAAAACATTTTTTCTTTTGGGAAGTAAATGAAAGAGGGGCAAGCAGACTGACAGAAGAAGTTTGGACAAATTCCTTTAAATGTCGACAAGAAAAAATAGAACTGGAAGCTCCACTTAATTAATGGGGTTTCCTCTGAATTTCTTTCAACTTTCAACAGAGTTGTATGATGTTTTCCTGTGTGCTTTCAAAAGGAACTAGTCCTGTTTCATCCCTCAATATAAAAATCCATGTTCATCTTGAGAAATACACAGGAGAGTCTCACAAGCTCTGTTGACTCTGAGCTGCTGCCTTGCAGGTCCTGCTCACCCTTAAATGCAAGGTTCTGGTAGGAGCTGCGATTCCTGATACACAGATGCACACCTCAAGGAAGGTCCTGAGAATGAATACAGAATAAAACTGCTTCAGTTTAATATCTCTTTCATTTAGGATGAGGGAGGACAGTCAGGAAAAGCCCTGACTAATGTCATTCAACAGTTGGAGAAACTCATGAAATCTCAGTGAAAGAATGCTGTAGTGAACTCAACTGACACGCTTCTTCTGCATGTGGACACAGAAGTCATCAGCTCTCAAAGCAGTCAAATGAAGGTCAGATCTTGCAAACCCTATCTATATAAGAAAATGTTATATGACTGGGTCATAGGAAGTAACTGCTACACAGTGCTGCGTGTCTACCTACTGCATTTAGCAGGAGGTGAGGATGATAAGCAGCACACCTGAGGTGCTTCTGCTGGAATCAAGCTTCATATAATCAAGTCTTTTTTATTTTTTTTTCTTCTTTACTGCATTTATAACAGTCACAGGATCATAAATTCAGATGAGACCAGAAGTATCATCATCCTGACTGACAAAATGAAATGTGATAAATAGTAAGAAATAGGTTTTGAATATTATATCATGTTTTTTGTGAATGAATTCATTTTCATAGAATTTAGCCATGATATTTATGTAAAGATCACCCAAGAAATCATATTAGTCATACTACTCCCTTTGATTTATGTATGCTCATTCCTTTAGACCCTTCTTCCAAATAAAATACAGTGGGTTTATTTATACAATGAGCTGATATGAATAATAGTTTGATCCTGTCTCAAGATAATCTCCATTTAGCTAAAAGATGTGCAATTCAGATCCTGTACAGTCAATGAAAATCCAAAATTTCAGTGGAACAGAAGTCCTATGACTGATTTCTTTTTAAGTAAGAACTTTCAAATGCACGTGGGATGGAAACTGGGATGAAGACAAATATTCAAGAGTAAATCTTAAAACATCTCTGTCTGCCCATCAATTGCCTGCATGCAAATATTATAAATAGCTGCCAAGTTCTTCATCTTAAATACTTCAATGAATTCAAGGTAAAAGGGAAGCAGGAGACAAGATGATATGCATTATTTGAGTTGCCTATAAAACCTAAAACAAGGCAGCTCACAAGCAAAGTTAAGATTGCAGAATAACTTCCTAGGGAGCTTACCAGCAAACAGGATGCTGCTTTTGAGCAGTTGTCTTCTTTCTATGGCAACTAACTTCAGTGGCTTCCCTGTAATGAGCCGTGCTAAAAGCCACTGCATTTTTGATCTGTCTTTTTCCATCAAGTGAGAAACCGTTTTATTCCCTCAAAGAGTGTTTTTTTTTTTAATTAATTGGATTTGAAGAATCTTTCTCTAAGAAACCTGTCTGGGATGTTGAATGCTGAGTTGTACAAAACTGAATTAGGGGCAGTTAAGATAAAGCCACCAAAAACAATCTGAG
Source organism: Manacus vitellinus (assembly GCF_001715985.3). Taxonomy (NCBI): domain Eukaryota; kingdom Metazoa; phylum Chordata; class Aves; order Passeriformes; family Pipridae; genus Manacus; species Manacus vitellinus. Next base: position 15,505,976 of record NW_021938895.1, on the reverse strand, counting down.
GAAGGAAAGCAAAGTCAACAGGAATGACGAAAGTCTTCTGTAGAACTGTAATTCTATGGAACCACTGTTTTTTGAAAAGATCATCAAGATCAGATGAACTTTTAAGATAATATTCAAAGAATGATGTTGATAATACAGTAGAAAAATTTCTTTTTAAACAGCCCTATCAGTTTTGAAATCTAGAAGACAGCTAAATACTATGAAATCTATGGGCTAAATGGGAAATTTTGGGAACTAAAGCTGCAGCACTTCCTCCACGCTCTTTGAGGCAGCTGGGAGGGATGTACCTATCCTAGCCCACAGTTATTGCAGTATCCATGAAGAAATTCTGCAGCTCTTGGGGCATCATCAGCATAAGGCTGGTAGAATCACGCGGAAGTTTAGTTCCTTTACATGTATCCTTCACACTTCAGCTCCTTAGAAATAACATTTTTTTCTACCCACATATCTCAAAAGAGGAGACAATAACACAAAGCTGGGTACAGCTTTGTGTAAATGCAGAATCACATATGGATGAAGAAAAGGAGTGTAATCATATCAAAATGGTTCAAGGTCCTTCCCATATGAAAATTTAGGACAATTTTTCTCTCTTTCTGTCCTTCCTGGCAGAGAGCGGGGAACAGAGACAAAGAGCTAAGCCTGACATTATGTTGGAATCTAAGCTATACCTGGCATTTTTCCAAGTGTCCTGCCAAAAGGTGTACTCCCAGTTTGGTAATGCACATAGGGCTTCTGGTTTAATTTAAACTGATATTTACTAGTAAAAGCCTGCTGAAAAAACCAAGACTTACCGGTAAATATTAGTTTATTCCCAAAAGATACCAACTTTTTTCACATTGTTCTTAGACTTTGCACTCCAGCAGTCATCTTTACACCAAACAATGCCTAAGACAAAAATGAGCTTTTCAGCTTTACATGTATTTGCCAAAATAATTACCAACCCTCCCCCATGAAAATTGAGTGGGAAAAATACACTGTGAGAATTGGATCCAGAAGCCCTAATTCTAACTCTTCTTTAAAGGAGATATATATGTATATACAACGTATATAAATATAAATTCTCAGATTAGGTGAATGTGTGATGAATTCTGCATAATAATAAGTATTATAGTGATTTCTAATACCTTAAAACCCGATCTGATGCCTGGTTTGATTTTGACACATCACAGTTCTGATGCTTCTCTTGAGCTTTAGCCAGTTTCTCTGCTGCAGCAATAGGACATCCAGAGAGGCTGCAATTACAGAAAGGAAATTTAATTGTCTTGTCCTGCATAGTTTCACATCATAGCACTGATCCAATTACTCCTTCTCCTCCTTAGCCAGCATCAGGAAGAATCTGAAGGAAAAGGGTTTCCAAAAGCATTTTGATCATGTGTATTTTCTCTAGAATAGACTTCCTTTCTTCTGCTTTCAAATTTGCATGGTAGATCTTACATCTGCTCTTCTGCTCTGACTGTACACAGGTAGATTATTCATCCATGTCAGCCAGTGAACGTACCAGTAGGAGAAGAGGATATAAAATGGAATCTACTGTGCAGCTCTGCTAGCAGACTTGTGACCTTCATGTATTTCCAAATGTTGCCAATGAAATGGCTCCTGAAGATGACTAAATGACAACACCATATAGGCCAAATCTTGTGCTGCTTCACAATTCATTCAGTTCCCCTAATGCCAATCTTTTTGCTAGATATATAAGTGAGTGCAAAATTTAGCCCTGGGTCTCTCAATCTACAGTCAACTATGTTATACTTGGTGTTTGTTCATGAATTTCAGCCATTGAAGTATGCTTTCTAAGAGTAGATGATGTAACACGAAAAGCACTTCTGCACTGGAAATTCAATTAATTTGCAAATGCTGAACTATTCTTGAAGTGGCAATAATAAGCCTGATTCTTGTGGAAAAGATTTAGAACAGGAAAAAATAAATATACTGATGCCAGCAGATGGTGCTCTTAGTGAAGCCGTAAAGCCTTGTGACCTGACAATGGAGGGGGTCCTTTCTTTGCCATAGTCTACTGCATGCGTATGTGACCACAGCTCTCTGTGCTCTCCACAGGAAAATAAATTAAAATAAAAGGCAAATCAGTGCATTCCCAGATGTTCCCTTCTTTACGGGAAATAAGTGGAAAAAAAAAAAGAAGAAAAAAAGTGAAGTAGAGAAAAATGCCCCAAAAGCTGCAGAAAGAGGTGAGCACAGACTGCAGACTGCTCCCCCCAGCCTGCCTTCACTGCCCTAGTTCTGCAGAAGGGTGAGGGGGCTCTGTGTGTTTTGGAGTCATGCCAGAGGGCAGCTGCGCCTCACTGACACACTCTTCTGACACCTCAAATATTCTAGTAGATACTCAACCAGAAGTGAATGCTGCTTCAAGCAGCAGTAATTCCCATAGAGCCTTCTCAGAGGTTTTTGCTGCATCTACTGGCAGCATCACTGCAGAGAAGAAAGAGGTACCCGAGCTTATTGCAGACAGGCTGGTACCCACAAGAGTCTTCTGGGAGACATGCAGCTAATACGAGGAGCTGTAGTAACCCAGAGCTTGATAAGAGTGAATGTCCAGTACCCGTGTAGTCCCTTACGCCTTCATGCCACAATTAACAGTAAAAAAGAATTGGATAACAGGAACCTTGCATAGTTCCTTCTACCCCCTTACCCACATTTCCTGGATTTTTTTACATCGTAAAGAAATAGGCAAGATTTTATTACTGTTCTGTGAGAAAATTATGCCATGAGAAGAATTATAGTAACATTTTGATAATTGTCTAATTTGTTTGACAAAATTTAATAGGCACAAGCATCCTTTCACTAAGAATATAATACTAATCTTAGGAAACTATAGGAAAGTTGGCTTTTTTCCTTGATCTCTTTTTTTTTGGCTAGAATACTTCTAATAATTCTGGTTTCTCATTATATTTGCCTGGTGTTTCATAAACAGACAAAATTCTCAATCAGTTTTATCTGATTAAGGATTTTAGGGTTGAGACTGTGGTCAGTAAGAAAGCTAACACTTGTAATGTATGTGTACTTAAAATGCCATTTCTCATATATTACAAAAAAACCCATTTTAGAATTAGAGTGGATTTTTTCATGCACTGTAAAATAATCCCTGAAGAGAGTGAGGTGTGAGAATAAGAACTAAGCCCTACTCCTGATGACACTGACAGACTCTTCCTTCTTCCTGCAACACACCCAGGAGGAGCCATACCATTTGTTTTGTACCACTGCTGTTCAGCAAATATCAAAACAAAAAGAAAAAAAAAATCCACTCAAAAAGCTAAGGATGCCTATAATGTTTTCTGTGGATCAACTCACCCATACTACAGCAAATGCACACTCGTCCTTCTCAGAAAATACATGAATAAATGTTACTCTTTAAAATGGATAAAGCACACGAAGCACCATCTGTCAATCTTCAGAACAAAACAACGACACACACACTCACTCCCCCCGCCAATGGACTGCTAGAAGGGCTGCAGTTCGGAGGCACTGTTGCCTCTAGATTGGTGTCCAGCGATGGCATCCTTACCTTCGGTGGGAATTCCTGTTGCTATTTACGTGGCCCCGGCCTGTGCAGCCTGGTGTAGGACACTTAAGAACATTTTCATGCATGGCAAGAACTTGACAAGGAGAGTAAGAGAAAACAGCAGAGTATGAAAACAAGAAAAAAAAATCAAATCCCAGTATATATGAAACCATTTTAAAACAAAGCAGGATTCATTAACAACCAGCATTCCTCAAAATACACGTGACACACATAGCCAATAAAGCCTGATGAGGGAAGTAAGTATTGTGACCCTATGCTTATTAACACAGGGCAACAGTGAAAGTTATGGAAGTTACAGAACCTATAAACAAACACATCTCTGGTGCAGCAGTGAAGCAGAAGACACCCAACATCTTCTTTGAACAAAACTACTGAGCAAAGATCAACTGAACAGTAAAGGGTGAGCTAGCAACTGTACAATACAAAATTAAAGACTAGAAAAATTCTTTCAGGAAATGTTATGTGTTCATAATACATAGCTTTATAAACACAGTATCAAACTCAAGAGCTGAAAATCTACTCTCAAGTTATACTGCTAGAACACTGAATTATTTGAAATACACCTCAGTACAACCCTGAACAGAATTTAACCCTAACTATAAGGCAGCCCAATTGAGCTGGGGGCCAGTTCTGCCCACTTCCACATAGATATATCACTCATATCTATATGATGAGCAGAATGGTTCCTTTACTTTTTTGCTTGTATTTTCTACAAATGTGAAAATTGTAATGGGTAGACTTTTTTTTTTTTAATACTAAGAACCAAAAAATAAGCACTTAAAAATTGAGGGATGGCAGAAAAAAAAATGTGAAAAAGAAATAAGTGGTACAAGCTTAAGCAAGTAAACCGATTTACATCTGCATCCACTGCAAGCTGGATGGAAAACTTACTCCAAGTCTCCTCAGAGCAGTCTCCTCCAAGACTTACTCCAAGTCTCCTCCTCTAAATCATAAAGCTCATGCTATGAAGTGCCAAATTATCAAGAACTTTTTGGGAACACTGAAGAGTTTTTTATGACATGAGACATATCTGAATTCATGTCTTGAAGCTGGATGACAGTACATCACTCGATGGAAAAAGGCCATCCAGCCCTTGCAAAGTTCTGGTTTTCTCACACAAGAAGTTAGTCTGGAAGCCTGTATTTAGTTCTCACTCGAAAAAAATCTAATAAAATCAGTAGACACTTTGACTGAGTTAAGAACTGAATAAAAACTGTTCAGAGACTTGAGAATTAAACCATATCTACTCATTAAAAGATAACCATCATCATCATCATCATCATCACCCCAGTATTAGTGTCCTAAAATGTGTAATAGATTCAAAAGCTTTACTCTGAAATTTCTACCATTCAAAGCTGTTCTTGAAACATGCTTCACAAGGCCAACATCACAGGAAAAAAAAAGATGAGCTCACCTTTTTCATTTTAGTAGGTACAAGAGCATGCAAACAGTTTAAAGCTATATTCTTCTTTGATTTACAAATCTTCTAAAGAGTTTTCTATTTACCATTTGTAAAACTGATAGAACTTTGAGCAACCAAATAAATATTTGTGTTTCAGAAAATTATGGGGTCTTGGAAAGCAGATAAATTACTCTATTTGTTATACTGTATTCAGAGACCAACCAAACTACAGCAGAGTTTCCTAAAGCACTTCCTCATCCCTTTACTTCTGGAAGAAGCCACTGTACCATGAAAGAGGAGACTTGCTACATCTGCCACTCTTGCAGTCCTAATCTACCTCTGGTTTCCTGTCCTTCAGAATCTACTCTACTTTGGAAACTGGGGATCATTTTAGTCCTGACTGTCTTTATAACATTTCCTTAAGGCTGTTGGAAATTCATTGAGGTTAAGACTATAAGTGCTGATGGACAGTGAGGATTCTAGGTCCATATGTTTCAATGGAATAACTCCATTTTAAAACTGGTGTGAAAGAGAACTGATCTTAGCTAGACACTTTCCTGATGTAAACCAGCATAGAGTAATTAGCTTCAACAATTGCTGATTGCTGATTCCACCAGCCAAGGAGGTGATTTCCAGAAACAGAGCCCTCTGCCTTCAGGATAATGTCCCTGAGCTCATATGGGTGAACACCCTATGCAAAGAATTTTCTGCCATGGCAGGAAGCTCCACCCATGTGAATGACAGGGGATGTTTGCTCAAAATCCTGAGTTCTGTAACAGCCAAATTACTATTTTTATATGCAGTAGTTTAATATAAATTATGTTTCAGACACAACAGTAACAAAGGAAAGGGGTTGCAAGTTTTCCAGGAACAATTATTCCTGCACAAGACAATAAGGACAGTTGATGTGACATTAGCACGCAGAAGTAAAAGCAGTGCACATCTTTGGGAAGCCTTTTTCTCTGTTGACTGAATACGTCGATTTAAAAATAACCTAGAATTCTTAAAATCAAAGAATACAGCTTTAAAAGTTGTTCTTTTAGTGTAAAGTTAGTAGAGAATGGAAATGATGGAATAAAGAAAAAAGTATAACACAGAACAGTTGACTAAGTTGAGACAAACCATATTGAAAAATGAAATTAATTTTTTAAATAAAAGGTTTAAAAAGCATGCTAGAAAAGTTTTTGTAGTTTTATCCCCACTTTCCATGAAAGAATGTGAACTTACTTTCTGGAGGGACCCTATCTTTGTGTGGGCATCCTGACAAACTGCGGTGATGGGGGTAAAGCCCCGTTACATGGCCAGTTCCATCACACCCAGGGGTAGGACATTTGCTCTCTTTCTTTTCTGTTCTTGAGGGATCTATAATTTACAACAAATGTGTCAAGTGAATGAGGCTTTTCACATTTCTGTAAGAAGGTTCATTTAATCACGTCATTTACTCGTTGGTAAATGTTATAATGAAAACTACAAGGAAAAAAAACCCCTCTACTTCTTATCACAGTTCTGTCACTTTTAACCTGTTATCTTCTTTTCAGACTTCAGGCTCCTATGATCACAGCAATATCCATTCACAGTGATTGAAAAATGACCTTTTTATAGCAAAGCCACACCATGTCAATCAATGTTCTGCTGGCAAGCATTAGCTCAAGGGTGTAAGGTCATTTGGAAACTGTTTAGTTGGAGTTTCCCTTCTTTACATTCTTATTTGCCTCATGTATTAAGGTCTGCAAATGTACTGTCACAGCAGTTCAATGTCGTGAGAGTAGCAAACCCAACTCTTCAGCATAACAATTCCACGATTCAGCACACATAAATCCCTTTTCCAAGGTTCAATGAGGAAACAATTCTTGTTTTCTTTAATTTCCTCATGAAGTGGTAAAATTAGGTAAAATTTCCTTTTTCTTCAATAAATTATGGTGGAGTAAACATTGAAGACAGAATTACTGGAAGTATCATTTGCTGTGTAATCTGGGCTATTACAAACATTCAAATGCGACATCTGAATATTCATATGCTAAAAAGGTTAATGATCTTTTAGAATGTTGTTGGATCTTCTGACTACAAATCAATGAAAAGTTTAACTAGACATTTTTTCAACAAAATAAAGTTTTCTGCCAATAATGTAGTGGAATGCTGGTGAGATTAATCCTGAACTAGAATGTTCTCGAATAACTTCATCAGTTTATCTCCTTTAACAGAACATTTGTAAAATAACAACCCTACCCTTCCAGCCAACCACGATACAAATTACATGTTATCTTCTTGACCACAGTTGCCACATTTTGGAGATGATTGCTGATTTTCACATTAGTATTAAAGGAATAAAATTCAGGATCCTCAAACTGCTACTATTCTGGCTTAAGATCAACCAACATCATTTTTAGTCCATCCTTCCTTTCAATACCCAATGTAAGCTGTCCTCATTTAATTATTTTATGTTGCTCTTTTCTGTTTCAGTATTTATGCTTTCATCTCCAGAAAATAAGATTTTGCTACTTGTTATCCAGTAAGCCTCTCTTATGTTAAATTCCATCCTAGCTCCAACAAACAGAACCCTCAGTATCATCAGTGGGAATTTCAGTACTTGCAAAACATCACATACAACCCATTCTTTTCATCATGAATCAATACAATCCAGAGTTCACATTCTGTTGTGGACTTATCTTTCCCTGATTTCCCTCTGGTAGCTTTTATACATACTTTTACTTTTCATGTTCTTCCAAAACACCTTCATTTTAGAGAAATTCTTTAGCTCATTGTAATGACCCTTCATGTCTTAAATCCATTCTTAAATTTTAATGTGATACTTAAATCTTGTCTTTTGCAAAGGGAATCCCTAATTATCAAAATTTTATTTCACTTAACTAGCATGTTGACTGTAGAACACACTTCTTTATTTCATGCTTTTTAATGACAAATGCACATACGAATCTCTCTCCAATGTGCTATACAATTATCACAACACTTCTGGAAACACCATAATCTTATACCTCAGGAAACTGAAGCAAAGAGACTGAGAAGTTACACCCAAGGCCACAGAAGGAGCAAATGTCAGAGAAGGGATTTGAATTCCTGCCAGATAGGCCTGTGCTGAGACCACTAGAACAGCAAGCCCACAGCTACATACATACACAACTCTAAGCAACTCATCAAGTCAAGTACTTTGGGATGTGTAAAAGTATTAGATAAGTGAACAGGTAATGTAAATGAAATATAAATTATGTAAATATAACAATATTCAAGGACTGCAAAAATGTAGATGATTAATAGACCATAATGGCTTTTTAGAGACTTTAGACTAGAGAAACTTTAGCTACTCCACATTGTCAGAACCAACGAAGGTATTGTAATTTAGAGCAGCTGAGGATCTGGACACTTACATCCTACAGTGTGAAGCAAATGCTCCTCTGTATTCAAGTCTACGCTATAAAGTTATAGCATATATCAGATCCTTAAGAGCCTTTATGGTCTAATGAGTCAGAAAAGATGCTGTATACTACTCTTAATGATTTCAAAACTTGCATAAAATTGCACTTGCACAATTTCCCATTGCTTTTAATGGAAGACATTTGAGTAAACTTTTCACAACTTTATACAAAACACTGGATACTGTTTTGTAAATCCTCTTCTGCTATTTGGGAGAAATATTGCAGTTATTTAACTCTGTAACCTTTCCTCATTCCTTGCCACAATGGAAGTATTCCCTGAGTGAAGGTTGCCAGAGGACTTTAAAAGGTTTTAAAATTCATAAATTTCAGAAGAAAGCCTGTTTAGAAAGCTTTAAATGGCAGGGGGGAAATGGTTAGTGGTCCCTTAACAGTTGTTTCAGGGATCTTTGAAAGCAGAACTCCAGAAACCAAGAGGTAGTTCTCACTGCAAACCTGTGTACCCAAAAAGTTTCCACTTAACCATATCATACATCTCTGTAGGTATTTCTTCCAGGAGTATTTGGAAGATAATGTGTGAGTGGAGAACAAAGCAATTGTCTTCCTTAAAGCTTCCTCTCTCAATAACTACCAGAATGTTTCCTTGCTTTTTTAAAGTAAGGGAATATTTTTTTTTCTTCCTTTATTAAAAAGGTGAAGAATGATCCACTTCACAAAGTTTCTTTGTCCAAACTCCTACAGTATTTAGTCCCTGGTTGAGGTTTGGACCTGTTATCAATTCAGCCTGCAGCTCCCAAGGAATAAGATGGTTCAAAGAAGCTCTAGAATTTACTAAAATAGGAAGTCCATACACTTTTTTAATGTCAGAAAGTATATAGACTTTTTGGAGACAGCAGGTCTATATGCATACATGTTTTCAGTCATATATAGACTGGAAGGGCTGGACACTACCAGTTAAAAGGTCTTCAAAAATTAATATTGGTTTGCCACATTTTCTGTGGTTTTATTAGAAACATATACTCAAAGGGAAATACATCTATAAAAGGTCATATGTGAACAACGTTTAGTACAACATCCACATGGCTATGCAGTAATACACTAACTAAATAAAGTTGCCTTCCCCAAATAACCAAAGTTACTACAGATACACTGGATCATATATTTGTGATTAGAACAAAAAAAATACTTCACTCAAATACATTGCAGCAGTGTTTGACATCAGAAATTTACATGCTTTTCTAAATGACTGATCATTACTGCTCTTTAAGGCTTTTAAAAAATGATCAAAACCTTTCTTGGATCAAGATGTTGTCTGCCTACATGAATGTCACAAGCAGATCGCTTTTTCAAAAACAGGGATTTATAAAAAGGAGAAAAATGCCCACCATCTCAATTATAGAAAAGAAATCAAATATTTTTACAACAAATATAAGATGAACCCAGTCCCTGCTTAGCATCTCCCAAGAAATACCACGTCCTTAACTTCCACTAAAGTCAATGGGAATCAGGGTGTTCAATGAATCTCAGGAGGTATTGAACACTTAATACAACACAGCCCTACATGTACAGATGTAGACACGTTAAAGAGAGGTGTCATAATATAAATACATCATCACCATGATAATCCTGCAAATTAAAATGCATTCTAAAGGTAACCTTTAGTCTGTTCTTTTTTCCTTTTTTTTTTCTTTTTGTATTGAATTATGGTCAAGGCAGCACCTTAACTGTTTCCACAATGGAATGAAACCAGTGAAGTGGAATGCACATAAGAAAGAAATTGCTATTGATCTCAGCCCAGGCCACACCATGCCTTGCATAGCAAATGGTTTCCATTACCTTACTATCTTAAGATAATTAATGTGCAGTCACTGCCCCTATCTTATGTTATCGGTCATTTTGATACTGTTCAATTTCTATCAGGCAATTCTACATTTTAGATGGGAGAGGCTTCATCAATAACTGTCATTTGATGATAATTTTATAAGTCATGATGCCACCTACCCAATCCAATCTGTAATATATGCATTTCATAGCTGATTGACTACCTGCTACATAACCCCTCTCTCCAACACAATTCTCTTGTTTTTTAATTATTACTATAAAATATATTAAAAACTTGAGAAAAATCTTTGCCTCTTTCAACATGATCTCTTATTCGGTTTGTTTCCCTGAGAAGTTACTTTTTTAATTTAGCCACTGATATACTGTACATATTTCTAGCACTGCAGAATGAATACTTTCATTTTATAATCATAGCATGATGTTATTTTACAAACAGGTCATACTATAATTTTAATAAAGTTCCCATTATGTGGAATTAATAATTTCATTTCAGAAATCTATGCAAAAACTTAACATGTTAGCTTACACTTTCTCATGACATAACATACGGTATATAGAAATATTACCTTTACCATAATATGGCTTTTTGACATGGCCGTCACTGGGTTTAGGCTTCCTGTCATCTCCAGAAAGGTGTCTTGGAGACTGTTCCTCATATGATCTCATATTATCCCTCCTTCCAGCTTCCACTGCCATTTTTTCTCTCATGGCTTTTGCTCTCTCAGTTTCCAAAGCAATTGCTTTCTCAAGCAGGGTTAAGTTACCTTTTGTCATATCAAACACTTCTTCAGACCTATCTGAAGTAATAGAGGTGGTATCATCGTCTCTTTCATGACAACCATCCTCCTTGGCACAGCTAGAAAAAGTCCTAGATCTGGGGCTCAACTGTTCTTCAAGCCTCATTAGGTTCATCATATCAGAGTAATTCCGGTCTGGTGTTCTTCCTTGGAAGTCATCTTCTTGCCTGACATGCTGACGAGTGTTCATGTTTTGCTGTTGATTTCTTTCCTGTGGGTTTGTCTCACTGAGTTTCCTAGCCAGATCAAAACACTGGTTCCTTAAGCACTCCAAACTGCTGAGACACACCTCTTCGTCACTCTCCTCCACTATTTTTTCTGTAAGTCCATTGTTCACAGGCTTCCCTAGCATTACAAAGTTCATATTCCTATTATCTTGCTGTGAAGTATTGTCTGCATAATTTCTGTCATTAATGTTTTCTGAGAGCACTACACCATGTCCTTGTGCTAACAATTTAAGGGAGTCCACTGTTTCCCTAACAACATCACTGTCTAAATCTAAACTCAGCTCACTTTTCCGACCGATATTTTCATTTTTGTCACTATCATCTTCCAGACTATTAGATGTATTGCTGTTCATTTCTGATTCTGTCCTGGCTCTGTATGCTGCATCCTCTGCAATTTTGCCAAGATTTAACAAAGACTTGGCCACCAGTTCATCGTAATTATCATACTCATCATTATTGTTATCGTCTTTTTCTGTGTCTTGCATTATTCGAGTATTGTGACAATTCATTTGATGGTCTTCTGCATAAAAAATAGAAACAAAGAAAGAAACAAAGAAAGAAAGAAAAAGGAAAAGAAAAGAAAAAAGTGGCTACAATTGGAACTGTTGTTGCAAACGCATGGACAGAAAACAAACTGCATGTCAAATATTGTTAATCAAACAGCAATTCTATAACACTATGGCTGGCCCATGTGAACTGAATTTCTCTATAGTCCATAAGGTTATTTTTGTTTATTTTCTATTCACATGAATTTCTTTCACAGAACCGATAAGAAATAAGCAATCAAAATGCTAATTACTACTACTGCTAAATATTATGGCATAAATACTTATGTTTCTCCTTTGCTTTTATATTTACAGTTTTATGGGGCTTATTACAATCACATTATTCATATGACATAATCGCCTATGTTTTCAACTTTTCTCACTCCTGTATTTCCTTTAAATATGGTAGATGGCAAAGGAGTGAGTACTACTGGATTTATTCTCTTACTGATGAACACCATTCACCAAAAGAGAAAGAAATACACCAAGCAGGAAAATGTACCTTTTTTAGCACCATACACACCATTAATGCTAGATGACCAGTAACTACACACAAAGATTAAAATGGCATTTTACTTGGTGGATCATCAGTAGAAATCAAAATCTTTCAGTTCAACTGTGAAGAAGTAAGAATTTTAAAAGAGCTGTTACATGAAAGGAAGATAGAAGCAATTATATGCACAATATAATTTGAAGTAAATATGCTAGCCCAAATTATATGGCCATAATATATGTATGATAGGGCTGTTGTCTACTATCCTGTGTACTATAAAAAAATGGTGCAGAGTTACCACATTTTACTCAGCTTTGTTTTAGCTACTGTTGAATAAGAAGGATAGCTTAATAAGATGGAGCCAATGTAAAGCCCTGAGGATGAGATTCATCTCACCTAACTTTAGACATGAGCAAGACAGGCATCTATATCTGAGTAAGCTATTTCACGTTCCCGTCCTTAGTCAGTAAGAGAAGCAGACACTTTAAGGACAGGCCCACCTGATCTGGTTAAGATTATCTTCTTGAGAATAAAACTAATAACCACTAAAAGTGTCTGCTTCTCTTCATTGACAACAAAGGGACTCAGACTAGATGTCTACCTTAAAGATACCCAGATTCGGTCAGATGAATATCATCCAGAGAGCATTTTCTGGTATCTCATGTTCACTCAGAAGTTATGCCATTCTTAGACCATTCTTAAAACAAATATACATGCATGGTTACTTACTAATGAACGTCCCAAAAGTTATACTTTGATAATCGGCTACCCAAGCAATATTTTAACATTTTGCATCACAACTGGAAAAGAAAGATCCTAAATCTGTCATTACAGTGACATGCTAGGCCAGTTTTTCAGCTGGTGCAAACTGAAAGAAATCATCAGAGCTGGGACAATTAACACCTGCTCAGGAGCTAGTCCATCAACTTCTGATAGCTTCTTTTCAGCTTAGATGTATTTTCAACACTGGTACACCTAAACATGTAGCATTTTCTAAAGTGTGACTCTTATGTTTCAGGTTAAACAAACTAAGGTGGGAAATTTCAGGTAGTAGGTGGTTTGTACACTAACATTTTGATAATAGGAAATAATGTTTGATAAAAATAATTGTAAGCCAGTGGACAAGATGATAAATCAGAGTTTTAAATACAAAGCTCAACAGCACAATAATTAATATTTCAGCCACAAGATAGTATTCCTTCTACACAGTGGTTAGGGATCCTGGGATGATAGTAGGCTGTAGTTAAGCAGCAGAACTGGTTGATGACTAGGCTATGTCTAGAGAAAAAAATATTCTAATGGTAAAATATTATACCATACCTATTATCTACTTGAATACAGAGGAAAAATAATTAATAGGGAAGATGTATGGCAATTTTTACATTACAAGATATTCCAAGTCAATAGTGGGTTATCTATTTATCATAAAAAGTGGTCTTATTTTCTTTTCTGTGTTTCTCAAGATCATAATAATTCACATTTACGTTTCAGTACCACAAAATTAAGTATAACAGAGTATCAGATTTTCAGTGTAAAAGTAAGGATTGCCCTTTACACTTCCTATTTGAAAAATGACCATTTTGAATAACTGCACAGAAGGCGGCAATGAAGGACTACTGGATAATTTTAATTTGTGCTATTTGTAAAGCAAAAGTTTTAATGCACTAATAATAATTTCTAAAGTGAAATGTACAGACAAATCCCACATTAATTTAAATAATAAGGATAAAACCTGATGCCAAGAAGATAATTCAGTAGAAACTGCTGCTTTTGTGGGGTGTTTCTTGTAACTACACCTGATGGGCAGTCAGGAGTAGCAAAAGAAACACCAAAGTAATCAAAGAAGCAGCAAATTATAGCTCCAAAATTGCCAGTGCCTTCAACTCTAGGACGAGGTATCTACAAACACTGGTGAAGTCAGTCCAAATCTAGCTCTAACATAATGCTGAATACAGAGTAGAAAAAAACCATATTTGCTAAAGTCATCCTGAGAACTGCTTAGGTATGTAGTGACTATTCCAGGCCAGCTTTTGAATTGTGCAAAGTTTCAGGGATTTTTTCTTTTAAAAGGGAGTTTATGTTTGGTTTTACATGAATAGATCACGTAAATGATCACCAATGGGAGGAATATGTTATACTTTGCCTCCACAAATGAAAAGTCAAAATATGAATCATGTACTGCATGAGAGAAGACATCTAAATTCCTTTTGAGTAGGGAAGCTGAGTGAAAGCTGCAAGTATAGTATTTTTTATTCCAGTGTTTGGTTGTATCCTTTTCAGTAAGTGGCAGAGGAGAAGAAAGTGTAAAGCATTAATCCCAGATGAGAGAGGCGGGAAAACAAAATATTTAAATTGAGTTTCATTTCTCCTCTTTTAATTTTTGGCCTTTTCTTGCATCCCCTCTCTTTAACAACTATTTTGCTCATGTTTCTTATCTCCATGCAACAGTTAATTTTAATGAAAAGGATACTTATGCATGCCATATCATCTCAATAAACAGTTGGATTCTGAGCTTGCTCTGGTGAGGCACCTGCATCACCTGTTTATTAAAATGAAATTTTAAATACTCAATCAGTCTCCTGGAAAGTATGTTAGATCAGCAGCTCTATGTGAGCCTATGTGCCTCTTCTTTGATTCAGCTCTGTAAAATCTAATCTCTCTTTCATTTCACATTTCTGTGATTCCTAAGATTTAACCTTTAATTCAGTAACTACCTCTACACTGTGCTGTTTAATGGCTGTCTGTTAAATGACTGCAAAACGCATAGAACTAGAACACTTACTCCACCCCTTGCATAAATTTCGGAACCGGTGACAGAAACTGAAGTTTTTTATTTGGTGAAGAGGCTGAGTTGTCTCACAAAGACACAAGTTAGCCAGTTAGGTGAAGAACGCACAAAGCTGATATATCCTTTTTCTGTTAGCTTTAGGGTTGCATGGACACAGAATACACAACACAGTTTAAAAAGAATATCAGATTATTTTAGCTCTCATCCACACAGTACCATGATAATTTAGATATTCTTTTTAATTTGTTCTTTTTAACTCCCAGTGGATATAACAAATGACAGGAGGAAATTATAGTAAAGAATAGTGTAGAATAGCTACAAAGAGCTGGAAGCCTTTAGCCATCTCAACAGAAGTGCACTTGTATTGCACTAAAAAAAGTGAATAATTTGATTTCTTTTTGCACCTTTCATCCAAGGATCTCAAAGCACTTTACAAACATTATTTTAAAAAGCCTCACAACACCCCTGTGAGGTAGGTATTTTAAACCCATTTTACAAATGGGAAATTGAAACACAGAGTTGAGTGACTCTTTCCATGTCATACCGGGAGTCACTGGAGAATAGGGACTATAGCCTCTACATCCTTGATTGTTTCCTCCTTTTGTTCCTATCACATCCATATTTAACCCATTTTTTGGCAGAAGAAATGACTTGCTGGTTTTAGTGTAGGGAGTCATGCAAAACAGCACTTCCCTTTTGAAAAGGAAAATATATAGCATTTAGACTGAGAGATTCTGCAGAGAGAGGCAATGATACTTCAGTAATAGCAGCTACATTCCTACCAAAGGACAAAGACTTCAAAACAAGACTTTCCAGATCTGTTGTTTATGTATTAAATTACTCACTTTCTCTCAAGCACAGGAAAACACGATGGCTAAGAAGCTGAACCTATATGTGGTCACATAGGTTTCCTGCCCAGATGGATGGTTTCATTATCCAGGCAGCGTTGCCTGCTTTAAAACACTTCACTGCTCTTGCCACTGCTACTTGTCAGTTCCTAAGTGCTCAGCATACGATACTACTGCACCACCATTTTCCTCCCTTTGAGCTGTAATGTGAGGTGCATGCACACATCTCCACATTACAATCTGTGATAACTGGTCTATGAGAAATATTTAGCAAGACAACATTGGCACAAATGAATCCCAAATCTTAGAAAGTCACAGCATCATATAGGATGGGGGGTTGTATGTACATTGCCTTCTCCTCTGGGAAAATCTCATGAGTAAGGAAACTCAAGAGATGGAAAACTCAGTGAGCTCTCAACTTCTTCACTCCACGCAGAAGAAATAGAGCACTTGTGTAACCCTCCGAGGACCTAAGCAAGGTCTCCTAAAAGTCTAAACAGTCCTACTAACATATGATTTGCATCAGAGCCCAAGCCTTTGAAAATGCCTATTTCAGGGACACACTGAACACTGAAGTTGACCTGTGCATGAAGAATCTTTTCTTTATCTCTGCAAAAGTTCCTGAAGTTCTTTTACTCTAACTGCTGTAGGTAAAGTGACTCGTTTTTATACTACTTGATTCCTTTATGGACTTCATATAACTAATGAAAGGCAAAAGAAGAAGATAACTGTTCACTTAGTTACTTGATTCAGTCTAACTATTCCATTATATCTCATTTTTTTCCACTCGTCCCCCTTAGCCTGCTACAGCTACTTACAATTGTTATAATAATGGGATTTACTGTTGACTCTCTTACTATAATGATAGTAATCAACTAATAACCAAAGCTCAAAGTAAAATAAATGAAGAGTAGAAGTCATTAAGCATGGCAAGGAAGTTCTGAGCTGAAGAACACAGCACAACACAGTAGGAGTCAGTATTATAAACTAATAATGAGGACCACAGTGCAGCAAGCCCATACAGACTTTTAAATATACATAATTTTCTGGCTTACCATGTGTTTTCTTTCTTTTTTTCTGTTACATTTTGATCTTTGAATTTTCTATAGGTTCCACTTTTTATCTGGTTTTACCTGCCCGAAAATTAAGTACTTTTTATTTTCTTTTTTTTTTTTTTTACTTTCCCCTAAGGACTGAATGGGATCTTCATAAATCTGAATCTCTTTCCTGTTGTGAAGTGATTATTGACATATAAAAGCATTTCATCTTTTTCCTGCTTTTTGCTATTAAAATATATTTTAAACAGAATATTAATAAATTATTTTGGCATAAAAGCATTTTGAAGATCTAGTTTTCTGTAATCTTTTTCTTATGCCATCCATATGACCTATTATTATGCCTCTGCTTATGTCAAACCTGCATGAATAGCATCCTAATCTGCAAATATTCACATAAAGTATTGGTAGAATATGGATGTTCTTACCTGGGTTATTCCTATTAACATAAAGGGAGAGAGCATCAGTTAATCCACATGAATGGGGATGCAGCGTACTTTTAAAATTTAGGTCATCTGTTATTCATCTACGTTTCCCACTCCAAATCCCGATGAGCTACCTGTATCAGTACAGTTTTGGAAAAGGATCTGAGGATATCTGACAGCTCCTCTGACAAGACCATGACTGACGTAATTTTGCTTCAAGTGTCAGACTGCAACAGCTTCTTAAAAATTATCAAGGTTCTGACTCAAGCCAATATGTTTAAGATTTTGTCATTTCACCACAAGGTGCAGCTTGCCTTTCTTTGATCTTAAGAGATTGTCACATTTCATCTATATTGCCATGGAATAATGAAGTAGCTGTAGCGGGAAGGGTCCTTGGAGGCTATCTGGTCCAACCCTTGCTCAAAGAAAGTGCCAGTTTAGAGCAGATTATCAGGGTCCCATTCTGTCAGTCCAGTTTTGAATGTCTTCTAGGATGGAGATACCGCAGCACCTCTGGGAAATCTATTCCAGTGTTTGACCACCCTCACGGTGAAAAATTCATTCTTATTTCTAAATTGAATTTCTTTTTTTACAACTTGCATCTCTTGCATCTTATGCTGCACACTTACATCTTCTCTCCACCCTCCACCTTCTCTCCACCCTTGTCTTGCGCTACTTGTAAGTAGCTCAAGACAAGCATAGTTCTCCCCTTACCCTTGTCTTCCTCAAGTGAACAAACTGTTTTTTCTCAGTGTCTCTGTACATCATGTGCTCCAGCTCTTTAATCATCTTGGTTGTTCACCACTGGACTCCAGTATTTCAAGATTTTCTTGTGCTGATGAGCCCAAAACTGGATCTATTGCTCCACATACAAAAGTGTAAGTGCTGCATAAAGGGGAATAATCACTTCCTGCAGACTTCTGGTTCCTATCTCCAGTCTTTTCATCCTGATAGCTAAACATTATTTCAAAAAAGTCAAAAGCAATGAATTTGCTGAGGATTACCTTTTTTTCTCTACCACAGAGAAAGCAGAAAATACTTTTCAGTTAACTACAGGCATCCATTTAAGTAGAAAAGGTCCCTGGTTGGTATGGAGCCTGCTTGTTTAGTTTCCAGTTATCTGCAATATTTGGTATGAAGGTATATGTCTATGTTCAAGAAGTAATCTGCTGGGATTATCTGTGAAAAGAAGTGGATATGCTGGGTTTGCAAGGGCAATACAATTTTGCCAGTCACTCCCATCTGGTCCCCCCTTCTTTGAGAATCAGGTTCAGGCAGCCCTTAATTGTTTTAACCTGACTTCTTTCTGGGCAGATAATGAGATGGCTTTAGCTGATGACTGGTATTCATTTCATCCTACTTCTCCCCAGGAAATCTATATGAGGGAGGGGAGATATTGTCTCATAGCCTTATAATGATTCAGTGGAGATTGGCAGTTTCTTGCTTTCTCTCAGGTTTCCACAGCTCAGCAGGGCAGCAGGGAATGAGGAAGCCAAACCTATTCTCCAGACACTGAGATCTAGCAGGGAGACAGCAGGAGAGCTGAGGACCAGCTGCACTGATGGCAGAACACCCACTCAGAGAGCTCTTGGTACAGAGTTTCTCCTGGGGCTAATCCTAAGACTGCTCAGGCAACAGTGACCTGTGCCTATACCCCACCCATGATCACTGCTTTACACAGATGCAGCCTGAAGAACACATTTTCAGTTCATAAAGTAACATTTTCCTTCCCACACACAAATCTCTAAGAAAGACAGGTTGGAAACTTTCAGTATAGGGATACATCATCTCTTTTTACTGGTTTCATTTCAGTTCAGATCTCTGATTTAGTGTCAGATGTCCATATTGAACATCTTCATATGAATTAAGACATCTAGACTCTGTTTACAGACAATGGACAAAAACATGCATCCTGAGATATGATTTTTCATCCTAAGATAGGTATCTAAAGTAGATTGGCTGAATTATTCCCTAAAAGTGACTATTTCTCTTGATTGGTTATCAATTAAATTGATGAGATGAATCCTATCCCTACTGCTTTTACTCAAAACTCAAATTGATCCTTGATGAATTTCAATGTATGACACAGTAGGAACTGCAGGGAGGAAGGAATGAGGGAGCTACCCAACAGGAACTATCGTTAGGTTGTGGGCAGAGACATGTTAGGAAAGGCTGGTGTGGCTGAGATAGTATGGATGCTTTGGATGGGAGAGATGCTTATGATTGCATGATCTATATGGAGAAAATTATATCTTTTTGGATGTGTTTGATCTCCATTATAAGTTTAATTACTTTTTTATAGTTGTGTTTGATTATCAAAGGAAACCTGCTGGTGCTTTGATAATAATCTGACCTGACTAGCAGAAGGGACAGAGACATACATCACTGTCATTCTAGAGGATGAGAGAATTGCTAAATATGGTACGGTTCTTTTCCCTGTCTCTCTTTCTATCCTCTCAATGAGTTCAGTGCTAAGGAATCTGTAAAGACAAAGACATCTATGTGCATGAGTGCCAGTCTTTACTTCATCTGAAATGTAAAGCTTTTCATTAGGGTGTTTGTATTTTTATTTCTTATCCCCCCATCCAGCTATTTCATCTACATTTGCCTCATTCCCCATCTTTTCATGACAGGGAAGGCTGACTAGTATTCCACAGAATAAGGAGAAACTAAATATAACAGATTCTTTGCCTCTTTGGTTATAGCCATTCTAGTATAAACTAATTAGGGACAGAACACCAGACCAAGCAGTGGCATGTAACTATTCATACTGCTATGCTCTTAGTGAGGCCTTGGCATGATTGTTAGTTGAGTGACTTAACACCTTTCCAGCAATGTCCAGACACACTGAAGTGGTGCCAGTTGGGGACCATTCCCAAGTTTGAATGTGGTAACCCTATCTTGGAAGGTAGAAGCTTAGCTGTATGCCCCCAAGTCATGCGACAGTTGAACTCAGCATGAAATGAGTGGACTGTGGTCTGTTTTATTCACTCACATAGATATGATCTGATTACTGTGAATGAAGAGACAAAAGCAGGAAAATCTGTAAGCTGGGATCAATGCAACATGCATTGTTAACTGCAGACTCAGAAGGAACGAGTAAGGCAAATGTGAACCTACTCTTTTAACCACGTGGACTGAGTTTGCACAGCAAGGTTCTGATAGTAGGGTGGCTACAGGGGTGGCTTCTGTAAGAAGCTGCCAGAAGCTTCCCCCAGGTCCAATAGAGCCAATGCCAGCTGGCTTCAAGATGGATGTGCTGCTGGCCAATGCTGAGCCCATCAGCGATGGTAGTAATGACCCTGGGATAACAAAGTTAAGAAGAAAAAACAAAGTTATTTAGTTATTGGTCAGAAGAAAGTGTGGCCAGAGAAGAGAGGAGTGAGAATATGTGAGAGGAACAACCCTGCGGACACCAAGGTCCGTACAGAAGGAGAGGGAGGAGGTGCTCCAGGCACTGTAACAGATTCCCCTGCAGCCCGTGGTGCAGCCCATGGTGAGGCAGCTGTGCCCCTGAGCCCCTGAAGGTCCATGGTGGAGCAGAGATCCACTTGCAGCCCATAGAGGACCCCACATCGGAGCAAGTGGATGCTTAAAGGAGCCTGTGACACTGTGGGAAGCCCACACTGGAGCAGCCTCCTGGCAGGATCTGTGGCCCCATGGAGAGAGGAGCCCACACTAGAACAAGTTTGCTAGTAGGACTTGTGACTCCGTGGAAGACCAACACTGGAGCAGCCCATGCCTGAAGGGCGGCACCCCATGAAAGGGACCTACGCTGGAGAGTTTTTGAAGAACTGTGGCCCATGGGAAAGACCCACATTGGAGAAGTTCATGGAGAACTGTCTCCCAAGGGAGGGACCACAGGCTAGAGCAGGGGAAGGATTTCTCTCCCTGAGGAGGAAGCCGTGGCAGAAACGACATGTGATGAACTGATTATAGCCCTCATTCCCCAACTCTGTGCACTGCTAGTGGAGAGGAGGTAGGGGCTGTGAAAGAGGCTTTACTTTAGTTCTCATTATCCCACTCTGATTTTGATTGGTAATAAACTCAATTAATTTGCCCAAGTCAACTGTTTTGCCCATGACAGTAACTGGTGAGTGATCTCTCCCTGTCTTTATCTCAGCTCAGGAGGGGAGTGATAAAGAGTGGCTTTGGTGGGCACCTGGCATCTAGCCAGGGTCAACCCACCACATCATGCTACTCCAGTCAGTCAAGAACTGTGGACTTCAAAAAAGAGAAAATGGTGACTCAATAGTGCAGGTAGTTCTCAGCCAGCTACAAGGAGTCTTTAGTATCTGTTTGTTTGCTATCTGTATCATGTGTACAGATGGCCTATGTGACTGGAAGAGTCTCTGAAGGAGATTAGAGTACCAGACACCTGTCAAATGCAGGAAATGTATACTATGGTAACAGATATAAATCACCTTTTTATGTCACTGCGACATCTGCAAAGATATTTCCAGTGAGGTTATTCCAACAACCTGTTCACCTAAAGGCCACACAGTGCTACCATTTTTGAAATTGTTAGCTCATCCTTCTATGAGGGATTTCCCAGTGCTGTTCAGATCTGCACTGGAATGTCTGCCCTGATGATGAAAGCTTGTGTCTTTTAAAAGGAGAGTATTTGCTAGACAAATGTAAACACCTACATATTTATATAGATTTCTATACATTTCCAACTAAATATACACATGCCAGCTATGATGGCAGTGGCTTTGTTGCCACTGTCACAGTGACTAGAGCAGCACAGCCTTCGTGCATGACATCTATGTTGAAACTCTACACTTGCAGAAACAATGAGCAATGAAGTGGATTAATCAAACAATTAACCTCAACAGCCAAATTTCCAAAGTACACACATGTACAGAGATAATCTTACACTGTACAAAACTAAAACCTAAGTCTGAGTCTGGTCTCAGGATGCTTCCACTCAGAAGTTATTTCACTTGAGTTCATTGGTGAAAATAATTTACATGAGATAAAATCAGTGTATTTACTTCTGCCTGAAATTATTTTTGTTTTTATTTTTTTCACCCTAACATATTTTCACTTTCAATTGCCCTTTGTGTGATTATTTTTAGGCACTAATCTCATTAACTTAATTTTCTGTGCACCAAAGTGTCTGAGCTACTTAGGAGCCCATGGAATTAACCTATCCAACACGAACTTTTCCTCTCTGTCCCTTTGTATCCGGTGCTGTATTATGTTTTATGACTTCAGAATTAATTTATTAAATGGAATTGCATCAAATCCATTCCTAAAACTGATAAACTATGTACATTATTTCCACACTGCCTATCTTCTCAATGATGCACAATTGCAGATTTCAAGCAAAACACATACTTGCCAAAGGACAGTTATTCTTTCTCTAATTAATACATTGCTATTACTTTTAGTTATGTATTTCTAAACAGTTAGTAATATTGGCTCATTGCTGTTTGCATCTTATCAATAGATCAAGTGCAGTTTAATAATCCTTCTTTTCAATATTATAAAAAGTTTCAGAGAGTCTACACATTTTGGATGGGGTTTTAGAAGTGCTCTGCCTGCATCTGGTTCTGATTCTACTAATGATAATGATATAAAGTTCCATCACTACGGTGTAAAGATGCAGTAAGTTACAACACATCATGAACTACAGGAAAATGTTCACATATTACTAGGGAGGGGAAAATGTAACAGAAAAGATTGTGGTGCATGACCTATGGGTGTGGGTATTTTGTCTAGCCCTGATCTTCCACCTCATAGCCTTTTAATTGTTAATTTAAAGATTCTGCATAATGCAGATTCTAGACTGCAGATTTCACATCTGTCATTTCCTGCTGTCTGGGAAGGAATCCTAGCAGTATATTTTACTTGGTCTCTGCAGTACTACCATGCTGACCTCCTAATCATTCCTTTACATTTTTCTGCATTTTTTTCCCTGTATAAGCCCTGTCCTCTCTTTTACATTTGGAACTTATTGTTTCCATTTCTGTGTCAGAAGACCCTTCAGCCATTGAATCAAATTTGTTCTTAAACTCATACCATATCTTTAAGGGGGATTTCAACATGAATCACTCACAAAAAATCTTATGAGCAGTAGCAGTAATTTTTTCAAGACTTTCAGATTAGACTCCTTATGTGGCATGCTGTATAGAAAGGAATAGTCATATTTCTATTTTTCTTGGTGATACATCTATGCTTATCTGTGGCTTAAACCTGGGAGACATCTTAACATTGATCAACTGTTCAAGGCTCTGCTTCTACATGTACTGAAACAGCTCCAGCCTTAAGAAGCTCTCTACCTACCTAACATTTAAGCCTTGAAGGATTCTAGATCTTAGGTCTTTTTATACATAAGTTCCTAGAGAAACCTAATCCAATAGGTATGCTCTTACACACACATAAAAGAAAACAGCTTCCCATGAACTGTTGCTTTGACTGCCTTGCCTAATTTGTAGCCAAGGGGAGAACTGCCTGTTTCCTTCTGTATTTTCTCTGCTTACCCCTTCCTGCCCATTACCCAGGTGAAATACATTGTTTAGTGGGTCACTCGCTAAAGAACTATAAGACTAAGAGTATAAGCTCTCACAGTTTACGTGAATTCAACACCACATTTCCCATGAAAGTTTGCTAGTCACCACAAAAAAAAGCTAAACTGGATTCCAGCTCCATTAGGAAGCAGAAAACAGAAGAGTAAGTCAAGCCGTGAGACAGTTAGAAAGTCCTTAGAGCAAAGACAGAATGCAGCATGTCCTGCTTTTCCAGAAGAATGACCTTCTTTGGTCTATATCTATAACAGTTCTGGAATATTTTTTTGAGGGAATGAGAGAGCTCCATTAGAATGTGTAAGAGTGTTGCTTATGCAAAGCAGTCTCTGGTGTAGTCTCCAACCTTCCGTGTTAGCAAAAAAGGACATGTGGAACTGAACTTCTTCATCCCCTCTCAAAATTAACTCAGGCACCTGCATTACAGATTTGGGCAGAATTTCCACTCCATTCTATATTGAAACATTTATCTCATTCCACAAATGTAGTGGGATCCTTGGCTCCTAATAAAGTATTTCAGTTACTATTCACTTAAAAGTTGTCCTTTCTGGCTGTATTTTCAGAGTACATTCACAGACTGTGCTCATTAGATGATAAACAAACACTATGATGAACTTTAGTATACTTTTTGTAAGTTCAACTTCAGTTCTATTCCTTACAGTTTGGTAATAATGATCTGTTATTCACTATTTCCATTATTACTTTTTAAAATATATTTTGTTCTTACTGATTGGAGGCCAAAGTTTTTCCAACATATTGCAATAGAGGAATAATCAATTTTTAACTTTCCAGTAGATGCCAGCTTTTAAAATTGAACATAAAGAAAATGTTTTAATTATTGCAGATGACAGAATGACAATCTTCTGTAAAAACTTCAGCCCTGTTCATTATAGTGTCCAAGAAACTGTTTAGCAGATGCTTCTTGTTTATAGAGAATTTCTATAAGTGCAGGCAGTTGGTGAAACAATAGATTTGATACAATAGAAACGAGAAGAAAAGCAGTTGCATAGCATGACTTAAAACTGTATATAACAAATAAGGAATCTCATCACATATGCTTTGGAAAAGGTAATGACAGAACTCTAACATGGCATGGGCCTGGGCATCTTTGCCAGCACTCCTGTGTTAGGTGACTGGAAGTGTTCATGCCACACAGACTTTTCCCTTATTGCATCAGTGATCTATGTCTGCGGAGCACAGGGAAGAAAATGGCTGCTCGATTTGTTTGCTTTTGTAATTGTGAATTCAGGTTTTCTGTGGTGTTCCTTTAGTGTCACAGCAGTACTTACTCTTCCTATCAATAATATAGCCTGCAAAATTAAGGGTTTGGGATGACAGAACTATCAGATGATGAGTTCACCTAAAAAAAACCCACTAAGTCTTGAGCCGTCAATCCTGTTAACTTTCTCTGACAGAGCCACCATAAGTTTTTGCTAAAGCAGTAATATTTACTGCACAAAGCATATAATAGCTGCCATGGTTTTCACATGGTGTTATGGATACTTGACATGCTTAATGTTAGTGACTATTTTCAGTACTTTCTGTATGAAGCTTTAATGTGACAAATAATTCTGAGGATATCAACAACAGTGACCAAACCCAGCCTCCTTTAGGTGGTTTCTTTCCTATATTTAGTTCTCTTTCTCTTCTGCTAAATGACTTGGCCTTCCTTGCTGTCCAGCTCATGAACTGTAGCTCCCACAGTCTCTACTCTTAAAAAAAAATAAAAAAAAGCAGAATACATTAATTTACAGAAGGGGAAATAACTCTTATGGTACAAAAGGACTATGTCATATGGGATAGAGGTGACAAAAGAAAAAAACTGAATTGTTCTGAGACCTGCAAAATAAGGAACAAACGCTTCCATAGTACAAAAGTATTCAGGATTACATATATATGTTCATTACACATCAATGTTTTTGTTTCAAAAGAATGCTTTGTGAGGTTTATATATCTCAGATAAACAAAATTTACGTGACTCGAGGCATTTGCTAGGACTGCAAATTTGATTCGTGAGAACAGATATGGATCAGAAGAAATTACCAATCCAGTCTGCAATTTTATTTCATTTTATGATTTCTGGGAGGAACTCTAGTAAGGTAAAATTAACTCTACAGCCACGAAATAAAGTTCTCTGCTTTTCAGAGTGAAAAGCTACTGTTTGTGTTCACTCTGTTATAACAAACACTCTAAGGCCAGTGGGAATTGTGAATTAATAGGGTGATCATAATTTGCTTTTAGAGATACACTCTAAACACAAGAGGAAAAATAGGAACTTCTAACATTAACCAAGCAAAAGTTATTTTATAGAATCATTACATCTGTAGTGTCAAGAAGGATTCGTACAGAGTCTGTGGTCACTGTGTAAGCTGCAGTACAGTGTGGGTAATGCAGTCTTTGAAGTAGCACTGTGAAAGGCAAAGGAATTCAAAGCAAAAGCATAAAGAGTTCAGGTCTGTACAACCCATGAATATGTTTCTAGGAATGACATATCCCAGATGTGAGGCCTTCTACAGCAACACCAGGTCATTATGTTTATAAATATGGATGCAAGGGGCTGCTATATAATGTAGTTCACTATTGGTTCTTTAAAGAACTACAACACATAAGTAACCGGCTTGGCACAGATGTGCCAAAACCAGGAGATCATTGGCAGTGAACAGGTTACAGAGAGTCTAAGTGAGAATAGGAATACAGCACTTTAATTACTTCTCCAATCCATCTTATTCCAGAAAGAATTAATTTTACTCTGTGATCTGTCCAGACAAAAAATGAAATAGGCAAAATCAAGGATCCACTCAGCATTTTCCTGCAGACAGAAGGATGTAATGGAAATGCAGAAAAGGCAACTTCTGCACAGCCTCTTCTTGAGGACTGCAATCTGTGAGTATCCAAAGCAGCACTGCTGAGACATGGCTCCTTTGTGGACCTACTGCTGCCACAAGACTAGAGAAAGGTTTGGTCACAGATTAGCCCTGAAACAATTTGACATTACAATGGGCCCAACATCTTGTTCAGCTAACACTGAAGGAAAGGTTTAGTGTATTAGAAATACAAACAAGCAACCCCATGCCATGTAAAACAGTTTCAGAATGAAGCAGCATTGTGGTGCCAAATTTGTTCCATGGTGCTTTCATGGAACTAAGGTCTTCAGTTCAGACCCTGAACTCTCTAAGAATCCCAATGTCCTCTGCAGGATTTCTGCTGACATCCACAAAATTCTGTCTCGTCAAAGGTGAATAATTTCTTTACACTGCATAAAGCTATAATTGAATCATTTGCTCTTGAAGGATGAGATATTTCACATTATCATTTAAGGTCTTTTATTTGTAGGGAAGGAGCTAAATATGCAAATCTCTACATGAGAATGATACTTAAGTACATTCTGAACTTTACCGTGGAGGTTAAGATGAAAAGGGCTACATAAAGTTTCTAGACACAGCCCAGAAGGTTTACTGAGCCTCTGAATTAAACATTCACATAGAATGAAGTCTTCTAAAACAGTTCTTCAAGGGGAGGGAAAGTTAGGGATGACACGTGCAACACACCACCTCATGTAAATGGAACTCTACTGGCATAAAGCTACACTTGATTTGTCTTGATGCAAACAAGCTCAGCATCAGACACAATCTCACTTCTGAGAATTAGAAAATAATGTTTAAATAATGCTATTTAATGCGTTTAAATTATATTGTCTATGAGCAGCAAACAGTAAAGGCCTTGAGCATGGAACACAGCAGTAAGCAAAAGTTTACTAAACTAACATCTGAGTCATATTTAAGCAATTGGTCAACCAATCATAAACACATAATAAAGGTAATAAAATTATCTGAACTTTTCCCACAAGAACTAGAAGCATTCAAAGGGTATTCACCAGCTAGCAGTTTCCCCACCCTACTCCAGCAACCCTGAGGTTTCCAACTCTGAACTACCTGTTCCAAATGTTTTAACTGCATTATTTCCAAAAAAAATTTTCAGCAAAAATGCTTAGTCTGAATCTCTCCATAGGAAAGATAAACAGCTAAACAGCAGAACATGTTGTAATCCATGCCTGCATCTTCAATGCAAAAAGAAGGTATCAATAAAAGTTCTTATGATGTTGTTTGACCCAGTGACTCCCAGGCTGGAGCACTTCGTAACAAGACCAGAAAGGAAACTTTAACTTCTTATCCTGGGGACACCAATGCAGTGGCCAGGATAAATGTCTTCCACAGCAACTCTAGTTTTTTTCTGTTCTTCAGATTATTATTGATGAGACACTCTAAGCACAGGTTATCTTCTTTTATCAAGGTGTAATATAGCAATAGACTTTATTAGCAAGGAGTTTAGATCTGTTTCACCTTGTGAAGGTATTTATTTAGTCTTCTTTAGCCTTGGAAAATAATTTTTTTTCTGTATATGTTGCCCTAAGCAGTGAAATTTTGCTTTCTGGCTTCTTAATTTAAAGCTATAATTTACTTCTGTTAGGTGCTTTTCCTCTGAGGTACACGTGAGTTTAGCTCCCTGCTCTGATTAATACTGAACACCTACTGTGTTCACCAAAGAGATGACCACTTTCCTGCTAACAGTTTAAATAAATGAATATGATTAGTGGTCAGCAGGCTATCAGATGACCTTGCTAATACAGATATGTTGTCTTCATTTTATGAAGATGTTTACTTTATCAAGAGTGTTTTCAGCAGCATGCACAGCTGGAAAGCTGCGTCCCACCATGCTTTCCTCAGTGCATGAGCTTCTTTCATCTTTTAAATTGATATTTGCATCTCCTCTAGCTTAGAGGACATAAGTGCTTCAGAAGCACTTCAGAGGGGATCAAGAAGACAGTGGAGGGCACTAACAGTCTTAATGGAGCTTACAGGTGTATTATATTCAAGGTCTATCTGTCTGCATTGAGTTTATGCAAGTAAAAGAAAAAACACAAACATATTACGAGTTTTTTAAAAACCATCCTACAATTTAAAGAAATATGGTTGGATTTGATGATCTTAGAGATCTCTTCCAACCTAAACAATTCTATGATTCTATGAAATAAGAAAACAGGCAGAACATCTATCCTTATGTCCATGTGCTAGGTATTATTATTAAAAAACCTCTACTGTGTCTCCTCTGAATTCCAAAGGTTCTAAGCAGCTGTCATCACAGAGAAAGGGCACTCCAACAGCAGCCTTTACTCTTACTCCTTCCCATTTGTATTGCAACTTACAGGTTATGTTATCATAACACAGGTCATCTATCTGTCATTTTTTCCTGGGATATAAGGGAAATAACAAAGATTCATCTTTCCTTTAGTGGACCTGTTGAACATAAGGGTTTTCCAAGTTTCTTCATAGATAGATGGATAGATATCTGTTCTTCAAAGAGATTCAGATTTAATGGAAATTTAAGGAGGATATGTTAGCCATTGATGGAGAGTTTTTAGCATTAATTTTGGTTCAAAGGATTGTGTACAGAAATATGGGCACGGAATCGGGGACTCATTTAAAAAAGTTTGGTTTTTTTCCTCCTTTTAATTTTAAATTGTTATTTTGAGATTTGTGAGCCTGTTTCCTTAGGACACATCTGTATTCTCCAAGTCCTTTAGTTTATCAGTGACAAGGCTACAAAAATGTGATTTTCAAAGGCTGTGATGGTTTCAGTGAATGTTCAAGTATTTTCAATGAGAACTGTTTACCTACATGACCTTTATAATATCTATATCCTCTGAGAATCCCACTCAAAATTCACTTTCTTTTAAACCAAAAAAGTATGAGCAATGACATGCCAGTGATGCACTTTTGTTTCCCAGGATTTACCCTTTTCTAAAAGAAAACTGAATTTGGCCTAAGAAACAGTAAAATACCTTACCCATATGCTCCTACCCTCTCCCTTCCCTGCCCTCCCCAATTGTTTCCTCTATAGTCCTGTTCTATATTTGTTGAGGAATTCTTCTGTCAACAATACTTATAATTTTAACCTTCTGTCACCAATATTTATATTAACTCTTTTGTGCACCTAGGCTATAGTTACTTATGGAAATTTTCTGAACAGCTATCATCTACAACACCAGTGACAGAAACCTTTTTGAGAACTGTCAGGTATCCTGGTGACCAGTGGATAAATTCTGCATTTTGTTTCTAGAGATAGAAATACTAACACACATTCAGACTTCCTGCTAAGGCGACTTATAGGGTGGTTTGCTACAATATCTACATTGTAGGGAGCAGCAGCTGATTGTATTAACTGAATTCATAGCTGACAGACCTAATTTTCCATATAGTCAACAGATAAAGGCAAGAGTTATATTTAGACCATAAAGTTTAAGAGCACTTAACTTTGCACTTTTTTTCCTTAGAAAATCAACAGTCCAAATTCCACCAATATAGCTTTTGCTACAAGCAGAATAAAGTGAAACTTCAGGATCCCTATTGGAATCAATAGGATATAAACTATTTTAAAAAAATCTGATTTATTGATTAGCTTCTAGACCTCACCAAAACCAAAGTGTTATCACTCTCCACTCCTTGGCATAGACATAAGGAACTCCATACTGCCTTCCTCATTAATTGCTAGGAATTCTTTCTTGTAAATCATCTGTGCTCTAACTGGGACTGTTGCATAGTGATTACCATGTTGATGCTCAAAAAGATCATTAAATACCTTTCTCATAAAATTCTATTATCACTTTTCCAATTTTATGAGGAATTTTTCTTAATGACTAATTTTTTACATAGAATATATATATATATTTATTAATGTACATTTGTTTTATTGTTGGAATAGAATGGAATCCAAAGAAAAACTTGACCTACCTAAATTTTAATTTCAAGTAATATGCAGAGCAGCTTACAGAGGTACCTTTGTGAATTTTTTGCAGTTCTTAACCACAGCCTACTATATATGGAAGGAAAGCAGTCAAAAAGCAATGTCAGCCTCTTCACATTGATTAGGACCACTAACTGCATGTGTAACTGTGTTGGAATAACTAAACCACTGTGTTTCATTATCATAGAAAAATAAACTGAGTGTCAAGCCTGCTGGTTTGGCAGAAGCAATTTTCTTGAGCTCTTGAGTTTTGCTTAGGTTTTTTTTTCCTTTTATAATTTTTGATAGTGTAGATTCAAAGTTTTTAATGTCAGCTGAAATCACAGCAGCAGTTGCACCATAACCTAAGCACCAACAAACTCAGTCACCATTATTTGTTAAAGAAACTGCTGGACATCCTGTGCTTGCCCATCAGGAGAGCAAGACCAGCTGCACATCAGCCTAATTTAACACAGCTTCTCTTCCAGGTTCTGAAACAGCAGAGTTCCCTGCAAAAGGAAATGGCTTCCCTGTTGCATCAAACTCATGAAACTTTTAAGATCGACCATTTATTCTCTACCAATTTTGTGGCAAATTCAGGCAATTGAGGAAATGCTACAGATGCAGTATCTGAGAAAATGTTATAGCCACCCAGCTGGCCACCATCTTGCCCAAATGGAAAGAATACTTTCAAAGTCTGTCTTTAAGATTTAAGATCTGACCTTACAGAATGCTGAAACAAAAGTCATACAACTTTCATACCTGGTTCCTAAGAGGAATCCAACTGAGGAGTGCTGAAAGCTTTTCTTATATTTTTATTGGTTAGAAAGGTGAATCTACCCAACCAAAAACGTGTTCCCTGAAAATGGGAACAAAATACTTTTTAGATAGTTCATTAATTTTTGCATGATTCCTTCATTTCACCCCAGTGCATTATGATGTCTGTCATCAGCATATGGACTCTTGAGTAAATGGACACTAAACACATATTTTGAAAGTACTGGTTATATAAAGTCCAATATCCCAAAAAAAGAGAAAGTCGAATAGGCTAATCACATTGCTATTGCATTAATTTAGTTACTACCAGTGACCTGTATGTCTAAATGGCACTTATGCCATAGTATGATAACCAAAATACATAAATTTTAGAAAGACGTTATTGATGTAAAGCTGTCACTATTTTTACTGGAATCAACTAAAGCACACAGCATTCAAGCCTCAAAGAATCAAAGTATGTTATAATAGTTAATTCTGAATAGTTTCTTAGGGTAAGGGGAAGTATGGGGCAAAATTTTTGAAGGGAAGAGGTCCACTTTTACACACAAAAATTATCTGCAAACTTGTGACAGAATTTATGTGGGTAATCTTTGACATTCTATAAGCAGATCTAGCAAATACACTTGCAAATGATCAGTACAGGCACCCAGCTGTAGCTGATGCTTTGCTTGTACCTTTGTGAATATTCTCCTGGTAACTGCATGCATTAATCCACTACTAGGATTACATTTTATGCAAGCATTTTTAGCATAAACACACCTCCACCCTCCTTGTTTGAAATGTGAGTGCTGGTGTATTAAAAAATATTTGGAAGACAGACTTATTAAAATAAATGTTAAGAGAACACAGTGGGGTATATTTTCAGTGTGGAGTAGAGAGATTTAACTGCATGACTTCCATTAGCTTTAATGAGAACCACATAGCTAAATCCTCACACACCACACTAGAAGATTAACCCAGAAAACACGCATTGTTTACTTTTTACTAATACTCTGATTATTACCACGTTCTTCCTCCTCCTCCTCTTCTTCCTCCTCTTCTTCTTCCTCTTCCTCTTCATCCTCCACATCTTCACCTTCCTCTTCATCCTCCTCTTCTTCTTCCTCAATCTCCTCTTCTTCTCGATCTATCTCCTCATCATCCTCCTCCTCATCACCTTGCTCCTCATTATCATCAGAATATTCCTCTTCTTCTTCATCCTCTTCCTCTTCTTCCTCTTCCTTTTCATCCATTTCCTCTGTTCCATCAGTTTCATAGCACTCATCTACTGAAGAGTTGTCTGCTTTAACCACAAAGGGTTTTCTTTTGGGGGCTGGTTCTTGGGGTTGTTTATCTTGTGTTTTTCTTTTTTTTGCCAAAGGACATCCATAAACACTGTGTAAAAAGAAAAGATGTAAATTATTACACTATCCTCCAGATTTCATTTAGTCATATATACTAATTCTACACCATTAGTTGCTGTTCTCAGAATGCATGTTTTCAAAGTAAAATGCTTCTTACACAATACTGACCAAGGGGAAGGACACTTACAAAACCTGTGAAATTGCAAATGACTATCATTTGCCTGAAAATGTCACATGCATATGACAGCATAACAGTTTCACAACTGATACAAATGTGTGTTTTTCCTTCTCATTCTTTTTTCTCTTCAACATGTTACACTCTTCTCTAAGGCAGATGAATACAGTTAAAAAACCCAGCAATCTTATCCTACCTGTAACGTATCAGTACAACAATCAGGAATAAAGCAATGCTTCATAATTTTGCAATATTCAGTAAGGTTTTGATTGTGTGCAGTTAAGATACATTTCAATGTTGTTTGAATAATGAAAATATGACCACATTCTTAATGCTGCTGGCTGTTATTATTATTATTATTATTATAAATAATGGATCGCTCTTAAATTCTCCACTGTTTTGCTCTATTATACTGCAAGACCAGACAAATGGGAAAGGAAGATCCTCAACACAACCAAAACCAACAGTTTTCATGGTCAGTGTTGCAAGTGTTCTCACATTGAAAATAAATCAAACAATAAACAAAAACCTTTGTCAACGAAGGAAGTCATACTTTTCAAAGTAAAGTACCACTTCATCATCAATCATTTTAATGCACTGGAAAATAAATAGTATTTCAGAGTCCTGGTCTTCCATCAAAGTAGCCACCTGCTTCTCTAAGGTCATATAGTCCATGTTTGTTGAATCTGATCCACCCCGTGTAACCTCTATAATCTGTGCAGAGTGAATGCTCTCCATAGTACCTTTTGTTCAAAGAAGTTCCTCTTTGAACCTTTTTATTGTGTGATTATAAACACTACTCGAGCTATATCAGCTTTTAGTCTTCTTCCTCTGATTACCTAGTTTTGAGACATTTAAATTGTTCTTTATAGCCCTTTCTGCATATCTACTTATAACTTCCCATTTTACATTATATTCTCGATCCCTTTATCCCAATGACAAAACACTGAAGATCTCTTATCACTTTCTTCCACTCTAATAATGCTTCCCATTCTCTTGACAGACCACTGAAAAACAGTTTTCACCACATTTAGTACTACAGAGTGCTCAGTGTTGTGTCTTCACGGTCTTGATTTTGGTCTAACTTATTTGCACCCCAGCAGCTATGCATCCCAATTACTTAAACTGCTACTTAGGTAAAAAGAATTTTATTGAAGTACCTAACTTAAATATTGTCTTACCTAAATTTTAAACCACTCGTTCACAGTCTGCCTGGGATGCACATATCTAAGGAATATACACATGCTCCATCCATCCTGATCTTTATTTTCAAAGATGCAGGTAGGGTCAGCCCCAGAAATCCCCAGGATTTCCTTTCTTTCTCTAAGAACATTGTAAGAGGTAAAGATGACACATCAAGCAGTCTGAGCATCTGTAGATGAGTAACTGTGAAAATTTTTGGCCACTGACATTCACACAAACTTGAACTTTTAGTAAAATAATAGAATGGTTTGGTCTGGAAGGGACTTTAAAGACCATCTATTTCCAACCCACCTGCCATGGGCAGGGACACTTTCCACTAGACCAGGTTGTTCAAAGCCCCATCCAACCCTGGGCAGTTTGTCACTCTAAAGCCAGAACATTAACACCACCCTGCTCCAATCTTTTTTCATTTAAGAACACTAAACACTTGTAACAGTTTTCATCTAGTAATGCCCCAAAAGAGTCTCCTTTGGAATTCACAAAAGTGTAGGAAATCAGGCAGAGGACAGGGGGATAACTAACATCTATTTGTTTAATTTTTGAATTGACATCTCAGAAGAACTGCACGATTTTTTAGATACAAATTATTTGCCAAAAGTAGAAATAAATTGTTTCCACTGCCAGATTTGTCATCTTTAATATTTTTTCATAGCTTTATGGCCTTCTACACAATATTTTATAAAGTTTGTGAGAATCTAAGGCATTACTTGGGATTCAGGGGCCCCTGGAAAATGCATAAATGGCAATGGAAATCAATTCCAGTTAGTTGCCTGATGACTTTGATGCTTTTATAAATCTCATTAACTGTTTGCAACTCAGCTATTCAAGTTGAGTTGTGAACTTGACTTTAGTTTATAACTTTATTAATCTATTCTCAGCGCCTGTGCTCATAGAATTAAAACGGAGGACACACCAGCAACCACAAAAACAAATATTTGTATATTTCAATGGTTGGGTCCAACACTAAGGCTTGGGAATATGTAATTTTTCCAAGGAAATTGATTATACTAGTTCACAGAATCATAGAGTGGTTTGGGTTAAAAAGGACCTTAAAGACCATATTGTCCCAACCCTCCTGCTGTGGGCAGGGACATCTCCTACTAGACCAGGTTGCTCAAAGCCTTGTCCAACCTGGTCTCAAACACTGCCAGGGTTGGGGCATCCACAACTTCTATGGGTAACCTGTTCCAGGATCTCATCCTCACCACAGTGAAGAATTTCTTCCTAATATCCAGCCTGAATTCCCCCTCTTTCAATTTGTATCCATTTATCCTTGTCCTATAATTAGTTAACTTCAACTCAGCTTTTGTTAACTCTTTCCTAATTAATTTTAATCAGTTATTACATAAGCCTGAATTTGATTTTGGCTGTACTTGGATTTATACCTATTAAATCTACCATTGTAATGTTTTTTCTTTTCAAACTTTTAAAATACTGTCTTGCACCAGCTTCCTTCTGCCTTTCAACTGTATACCTCACATAGCTTACATATACCTCATGTACTGTAGACTTTGTAGAGTGAGAGAGTTAAAAAAAAAATCCATATCTTTCAGAAACCTAGGAAACAGGCCACCAGACCTGAAGCCTACTGTTAAGCTGCCCTATTTTCTTCTTTTTCTTTCTTAACCTGCTCTGTTCTCATCCTTTGTTGCATTAATTTTTCAGATTCTGCCTCCAGGACACTTCTCTCTGTTTCTGGCATGTTCCCTGTGGTCACTCCAGCAAGCACACCAAGGGGAAGGCAGCACTGGCTTCCCAGCAGCCTCTGCCACTGACTTCCTCTCCGGACCACATATGGAGGTGACAGTCTCTCCCACTGACCTCTTGTTCCTCATGTGTTTGTGAAATCTGTTATGGTTTGTCCTTATGGCTTCTGCAATCTTCTCTATATTTTCAATTTTGGCTTTTGTGATCATCCCCTTATTTGGTTATTTTTAGACTTGTTTATCCCTGCTAGGAGCAATGACCCCATTGATTTATGTGTCTTGTGTGCCTTTATCTGTTCTTTCATTGCTCCCTGTATTTCCCTGGTCAGCTGTGGTTGTCTTATTTTCCCCCCATGCTTTAGCTCTCTTGGCTTTCAGCAGGGTATATATTTGGGCTTCCTGAAACACACTTTTGAATATTCTACAGTGCTTTGCTGTGTGCCTCAGTCATCTCTGGTTTTTGGAATCTGTCATGAATAATTCTTGTGGAAATAATGTTGTTGAATTTCATAGCAATGAGCTCCAAGAGGACATACAGACATTAATAATTGAAGAAATGGAAGAAATAATATATGATTTTATGCTCCTTAGTTAGAAGATGATTTGTGATATTTTTTTAACCCTCATGCAATTTTTCTCCTTTAATCCTTCTCCTTATGATGCTACTCATTGATACCTTCAGTAAGACTGTTCTTCAGAAAAAGATATTTCTTGCCCAGAGTTGAACTTCGTGATTTTTAATATATTTTATTAACATAATTTTCAGCATAATTATTATGTTTATTATTTCTAATATAGAACAATTAACATATCTATTTAAATATACATAGTGTAGGACCAAAGAAATACAAGGGATTTTCTAAATCAGATTACCGATTAGTATTTTTCCCCCATGATATGCCAACTCACACATCAAATCTGGGACATGACACCTATGTTTGGAGGAAGTTTTCCTCTTAGACGAAAATGAGAAAATGAGAAGGAGAGATTATATGACTAATAAAGGTCTAGTCAACTTTAAATACCTAGTTTGGATAAAGTAATTCCTATGTGCCACGTTTACCAGCATTCTTTTTTCATTTGTGTTCTTTTCTATTGAATCTATTATTTCAGATGCCTCATGCTATAAGATCCAAGTGAAGAAAAATAAGATGATGCCAATATTATGCTCTAAATCTGAATAATATTTTTTCTTGGTGGATCATTATCTTTTTCTTTCCTTTCTTTTTTTCTTAGTAGTACTTTGAAAAATCTTACAGAAAGTTTTTCAATTTAAAAAGTGTTCCAACAACAGAGTCCTCATTCTTCCTTGTTTTTCACGTAAGAACTTAATTTAATTAACAGAAACCAAAATATTTGGTAGGCAATAGAATCTAAAAATTTGCTACATAAACACCTAATGAGGTTATCAGAAACATTCAGTGAAGTACTTTAAGTATCTGAAGTGGCACTGAGGTGAAACTTTATCATATACAGTTGAGGATAGCAAATTAGGAAGAATCTCCTTGGAAGCAAACTTCTGCTTAAGGCTTCAGGCAGAAAGTTCCCAAGGCATTTACACTTGTCCCACTGGATACTGTTAAGTACTACTTTGGTTTGGACTAGGTAACTTCAAAGTCTGTATCTCCTGATCAAGACTTGCAGGGTATTGAGAAAATAGGTGTTTAGCACATAAGCCCTCTAACAAATCCAGTCTTTTAAGAATGTGCAAATCTAATTAATTTGAACAACACTGCAGCCTTTTAAATCACTCTCAAAGCAGCGACTATTAGCTTTAAAAGGCCGACACTATCAACTGATAGCAGTTGACCAGACAATAAATATTTAGATTCCATCAAACCCTGCAGCTTGAATTTCCCAAACTCCAGGAGGCTGCCCTTCCCAGCAGATTATGCACTATTGAAAGGAAGAGCTGGTAGCACTCTTGGTGAAGCTGAATCAATGAATTGATAGGAATGAAGGAATGATAATAAATTCAGAAAAAGAGACTAGCTCCATCTTAGTGATTTGCCTACTCAGTTGCAAGAATAAACTGCTTCAGTTGAGGATGATTTTCCATTCATATTTAAACACTGCTTAAAGTATGCCAAATTGCTACAGGAATGAGCAGCAAACCCAGTGGACACTGCTAACTGTAGGGTGGCAGTGTCAAACTTCTTTGTGGGAAATTATTTTTGCTTTCTAAGCCACACTAGTCAGGAATCTTTTTTATCCCACAAAAGTCCTACCTAATGCCTGTGTACTGTTCTGGAATATAGGAGGTATTGAGTCAAACCTTCCCAGGCTGTGAAAGTTAAAGAACTTTGCTGAGTATTCCAATTAGTAAGCTATAGAAGAGAAAATGGGAAGAGTAAGAAGTCAAAGTTCAAGCAAGACATGGAGTTTTGGAGCTTTTATTTCACAGAGATGGCTAATTGCAGCCAACAAGATGGAACTGGGACACACTGGTTTTAAAACTTCCAACCAGAAGGATTAAAATTCTCTGTGCTAGCATCCTATGTGCTACTAATCCCAATCTAGAAGACTAACTTGCTCAAATGTGCTTTCCAGGAGCCTGCTCGCAACTGAGCCAGAGCCTTGAATACGGTTCCAGATCAGGCTTCTTGCAACCATTGCCAAGCACTGTAGCATCTAAGGCCACTTACAGAATAGCTTTAATGTAATTAATACAGTCACAGCAACTTAAGTCAAAGCTAGGATCTTTTATTCATTGGATCCTATACATCTCTAGTGGGAAGCACCTCCCCACACCAGTTCACTGAGACTCCAAACTGATGCAACTGAACCCTGTGACAAACACTGACAAACTTACTGGCTAACCTGTCCTCTGGTTGGCAAGATCATTACACACATCACCAAAGTCCCTGCTCTTGGGATATGACAGCTAAGAGGAAACTTTCAGTTTTGCAATAACTAACCCATTCAAACTACTAGTTTAATTGTTTCACTACAATAGCTGTTCAGTGAAGAAACAATGCGGCACAGCAATGTACTTCTATGTGTTGTACAAATATACAGGAAAACTTTCATCTA
This sequence comes from Manacus vitellinus, assembly GCF_001715985.3. NCBI lineage: Eukaryota > Metazoa > Chordata > Aves > Passeriformes > Pipridae > Manacus > Manacus vitellinus. The sequence continues at coordinate 15,467,080 of NW_021938895.1, read as the reverse complement.
CAGAGAGCTCATCTAAAGCAAGATATAAAAAACTAAATGCAACAAATCATGAGACTAAAAACTTATGTGGTAGCACAGGTTAGCAATGTACATGTCCTGCAGTTGTAGATTACTCAACAATATTTATATAAATAAATCAATGTAATATCTGATTGCCCCATGACTTATGATGTCATTGATGGGGTTCATCTCTCACCTACCCCTAGGCTTCTAAAAACTAGGTCTATACATGTCATGTTAAGCTCCCTTCATAAGTCAATGCAGACAAACAGGAACCTCCTGCGAGGCTATTCATCTCACTTTTCTTAGAGACTTTGCCTACTGACAGTAAAGGGATATGATAGTGATTAACTTGCATTTCTACCACTTAGGAATCTGTTGAAAGTGAGACAAGTCCAAGACCTTTTCTCCCTCTTTTTTCTTTTTAACTGTCTGCTCAACCCCAACAAAGATAGCACCTAACAGTGCAGTTGCACTCCAGTCTCAGGATGGCAAATACCCAACCTAGCTGTGTGTTCAAGAGCCGGAAGCCACAATTCATTATGTCTTGTTGCCAGATCCTTGAATACAGGGGATGATCAAAGAGTGTAGGATAGTGCAAAGAGCACAGGTTTAATGACTCATATTGATTCATTAGATGAAATGCATATAATCAGGTTTTGTTAAGTGGCTATTGATTCAGTGCACTTTGATGTTGATTTAGATGTAACCCAGACACATAAAAATGGAAACGTGCAAAGCCAATGACCATTTCTGCACTAACTCAAAGAACACTGACTTCTGCTCTGAATCAAAATCTTGAGGTCCACATTTATTTAAAAAAATCTAAACTGGAAGAAAAACTTCGGGAAAGAAAACCCTCTATTTTTCTACATATAGACAAAGACTAAGTTGGCTACACTCAGTTAAATACAAGCATCATCTAGAGCTGCCAAGATGACCAGATTTGTGTGTATTCTGTGTTTTCAGATTCAGTGGCAATGACAACTCTGTTTACAGCTTGAGGGCAAGGCAAGTTCCAATTAATTAACTGTTTTTCATTATAAACTTATATAATAAAATGGAAAAGTTCACAATAAATCATTCATCAGTTTGAAACGGTTAGAATATGCAACAAGAGCGCATCCATCAGTTACAAAAGATCTTTGCATAGTCACAATGTTTGAGCCTTGAACATGACATGAAATCTTTCTATTCCAACATTTTAAATGTGATTGCTTTTAAGCAATTCAGCATACTAAGTTCAAGCATCCAAAAATCAAAGGAAATAAACTCCTGGAAATCGAAGGCCATTCATGTACTTACATTGTCAAGCATTTAATAACATGGATAGATACCCATTAGTAGAATCAAGACCCTTAGACACAGACTGGATAGAGTATATTTACCAAAACACAATGGGTCAAACTATCATTGTAGCATGTACTTAAGTACTGAGTAATAGAGCACGTTGTCATTTTACCATATCTGTAACGTAGGGCTACTATGGTGAGACTATCAGCAACTGATTCCTACATTAAATACTCTTCTCATCACCTCTACATAGATACACAATAGCACTGACTCCCAACTTAATTTAAACTAAGAAAGATATATGGCTCAGAATTAAGAAATATGACAAAACAACTTTCCGGTAACTATAGCAATAAGGTTCTTACTTGATAAAAAAAGCTAATGGCTACGGAATATAACTAGTGGAAAGGAATAATACTGTGGAGCTGCCTTCTAACACAAGACTGTCATCTGTAAACATCTGGAATTACAGGAACAAAAATGAGAAAATTGAAATGATACAAGCCACAAACACTTCAGTGCTTATGTACCAGAGTCTCACCTCCAGCATAAACTACAGGATACCGCTCTTTGTTTTGCATGGGTGGTTAGGAATTATTCAAGTGTGAAATATTCTAAATTCTGGTTGTTAAAGGATTGAGAACCTCTGCCCGCTGCCATGACTTCCACCCTGAAAAGCATATGTTTGTTTGTGATAATAATCTACGGAAATGCAGCACACAGAAGTTGCTTTGTTGTAATATTAGGGAGTCTTGCAGGTCTTCCACCAAGTTACAAGCTTACCTACCATAAAGAAATTGGTTCAAGTCGTTGGCAGACTCAAAGGACAAATCTATATCTCATGTTCAGTTATTTTTTTTTTCATGATTAGGAGAATTAGAAATACTCTAGTCTGAAAATAAAAGCTTACCTAGTTTAATCACATGACTCCAAAAGCCAGATGCCTAAATGGCTTTCCCTTAATCTGGCCTTTTTTGATATATCTGATGAAAGAAAAGATGTCTGTTCAGGTAAAAAAACATCAAACAAAAAAGTCGAACTGAATTCCATCACATTCTATTCCAGTAAAAGAAGGCTTCAACTTGAGTCATATCACAATTAAAAAAAATACTATGGCATATAATGTTACTTTTTATAGCTGACAGCAAGTTCCATTAGACTGTAGAAGAGCCTCTGAAGGAAAATGAAAACAGCCTCCCAAGGGAGTGGAAGCCCCATATAGCATGGTTTAAATGTGGCAGCTGGGTTGTGGGTGGAAACGGTGATTTCCATTGGAAATCTGCTGCCAGTATACCTCCTATGGCTAGATTTCTAAGGGAAATGTAGCAGTTATCCCTCTCTGAATTTCAGCTGCTCAGTTTTAAAGATGCATAGACAGGAAAGGTAGCAAGGGTCAACAACCAGATAGCAAAAGGTCCAGAATTATGTTGTGTCCAAGGACCAAAAGTAAAATTGGGCAATGGCTGGAAAAGAAATGTTTAACAGGAAGATGGCAAGAACAGGAAAACATTCTTCAGTGTTAAAAGATGAAAAGCAACTTTTTAGAAAGTGTATGCCACTTCAAAGATACTTTAATTATTTTTAGTATTTGAGGCATTCTATGTGAGGCATTCTATGCTTGACACATCTCACTGAAAGTTGAGCTAGCAATGTGTTACTTTTAAAATTGGTCCCTTTGTATTTGGGGTTCTATCATGAGAACTGTTGTGGCAACATTTCATGTCATCACACCTAACTTTGAAGGACCTAAGTTTAGCTAAGTTCCTTAGATAATAAATTCCCCAGTGGTAATATGTAGGTATGTAAGTCTGGGAGTCACTAGAGCAAGCATGTTGACTGAGCTGTATCCACACTAACATGAACTACCACAAAAAAAATGTTTCCAAAACATGTCTCATAATCAAAAAAGACACTCTCTGATGCAGGTACAAAAATAATGTCTGAAGTATGGATGGTTACTTTATTGCTCTCTGTTTTGATACAGGTGGTGTGGTACTGTTATTTGTTTGTTGTTTTTCCCTCAATCTGTTATAGCTCCAAATCTGGTTCCTCTAGGGGAGTCCTTTAATCATCACGAACTTCCCTGTTCTCTCTCTGTTCTCCGTGAAAAAACTCACACAGCCAAGACAGAAGGCTGCCTTATCCTAGTCAGCCTTCACCTATCATCATTTTGGTATGGCTCTGGCTTGGGAATTAACATCACCCTTGTACTGACTCAGGTTAACAGAGAAACCAAAGCAGTATGTTGCTTATTGAAGAGTCATTGCTGACCACCACTAGGATGCATCACTATCATGAAATTTTTCAGTGAAAGGGGATGTTATTGCTATGCTGCCTACAGAAATGGGGTGCGGCATGTCGGTGTGAGCAGACAATGCCTGCTGTGCCTTCTGGATCAGAGGATGCTGGTGGAATTACCTGCAGCCTGCAAATCCCAAATGTTCTGGCCTGTAGAAAGCCCTGAGCAGCATAGCTTAGCCATGCTGGCAGTGCCTGTGGGAATACACAAATAGGTTTTCTATTTCAAGTTTAGCCAACTATAGACTTGGGATTTTTGTGGGTCCTTGTCTTCAATTTCAGTACCAAAGGTCTACTTGTGTTATGCTCTAGAAGTTTGTGCTTACATTCTGATATGCTTACATCTACAGATGTAGAAATTTAATGGTGGAAAAGTTTTCTCTCATCTCTAATTAACTGGTAAATGTACTAAACAGAAGGTGGGCCAGGTGCAAGATGACATTTTAGTGTCCAAAATACCTGGAAGGTTGTGAAGGCAGGGATGAAAAGCTGCATAGGTATGATGTCACTTCAAATTATCTGACATCATGCAAAGCTATACTGTAATGTAGCCTGTCGGTAAATCATTCCTGACTCTTTATCAGATGATTTGATATTTTCTTATTGTTTAAAAAATAGGGATGTTGGTATCATGTCATTATCCTTCTTTTTCAGATCAGCCAATAGACTTTTATCTTTTATTGTGGTGTTTTGCAGAGTTCTAGAGCAACATAATTACAAAGTGTTCCAGTGTAATAGGAATGAAATTCTATTCCTGCTTACACATGAGATCAGCTTAACCCCTACCATACATATAAAGTACAAAAAAAATTGCTTCTAACAAATCTAAACTGACCATGACAGTCCTGTTGTGGTTCTCCCCGAGCTGTCCACTACACTGTGATTTCCAAATCTGACTGACTGCTATAATTTCCAATGAACAGTCAACATTATAGTAGACAGAAAAAGCTAAATGTTTTCTCTGTTTTAGAGTTTTGATTAAATGCTGACATTTTAAATAAGTGTTTCCACTTTTAGTCAATGCCATTTTAACTGTTCAGTCCTTCCTCCTACATCCTTTTAATAACATAACTGGAAGCAGCAAGCTTGACTGCTAAGGTTTGAAGTTAACACAGTAGTCAGAATTTATTTCCATTCTTTCTAAAATGGTATTTGCTTTATAACTCTGTTTCTGAGTCCATCCTTCTCTGTGAGTTCTTTAGGTTTCACAAGCTAAGCAAAGCCAGGCCATGTCAGTTCTGAGAATGTCAGTATTTCCAAGGAACACCTAGGTGCTGCAGAGACAGGACTATGACTCAGAAAGTAGTACACTTGCCTTTCCAGAACCACTGAAAAAAATTCGCCATTGTGGAAGGGACAGAAGACTGTAAAGTTGGCAATTCCTTATGTCACATGGAATTAAAAACAAGAGTCAAGTGTCTGTGTTTTAAGAACTAGAAATGTTAATTTCAAATCCCTGCTCAAAATAAAGTCATGTAATTACATTGTTGGAATTATTCCTACATTTTCAGACAGAAAAACAATCTATTACTTTTTTTCTTTCCATCCCAAACTCCTATCCACTATAAATATGCACTAGTAAAAAGTTGCTATGACCAGTCTTGTTATGGAATGGAATGGATGTATGGAATATCCAGAGAATTCTCTGAGAAATAAGTTTCAAAACCAGGTTTTTTTGTTTGGTGGCTACTGATATGCAAACATCTATAAGACTCATGTCAGAGCATATTAATCACCCATATCATGATGTGTGACATATCCTCTTGTTTGAGATGACAGTTTGCTTGTCCCCTTCTCCTGAACAGGTACACATGGTTACTAGAACCAACAAACCATTAATCCTCACTGATCACTCCAGAAGAAACCATGCCCAAGCAAGATCTACATTAAATATCAGTAATTCTAGCACATTTTTCTTACTGTCCCTGCAAATACTAAATAACAAGAACTCATTTGCTAATCTTTGTCAAAATGAACTTTTAACATAAGAAGGATGGTCCAAAGCAAAAGGCACTGGAGTAGAATTCAGAGGCATGACTCAACTTCTAGCTGTGACACAAATTTCTTGTGTGGCAACAGAGTCACGAACTGCTGGTTTACCAAGGGAGCAAAAGCATTACAGCTCTCAGTTTCTATGCACAGCGGCACAGTGAAATTCTAACATCCAAGTGAGGTATGACAGTTCCTCTTCTTATACCGAGGGACATGCAGAGATTTAACACACAGCAGAATTTAGACACTGTAATCTGGACTGGCAGAAGATATTTTCTGTAGTGGGCAATTTTAACTCCTGGAATTAATCACAGAATCACAGAATATGCTGAGCTGGAAGGAACCCACATCACCTGAAGCCTTTTCTTTTTTTTCCTCACAAAACCAGAGATTAACTCAGTCGTTTGATTTGGGGATGGTCAGAGAAGGAATCACAATCCCAGCCTTAGCCATTTTCCAATCTAGAACTTAGAGCAACTTGTGTTTAATATCCTCTTTTGCCAGGGGTAACTGAAGCTTCATTTAACCCCTTCAGAAGACTGATTGCTCATGAGATTTTAGAGTAATCTAGGTTGAGAGTGCCCACTTCTCTAATACTTCATGCAAAACAATATATTTACATGTTCTTTACTACCAGTGAAGGATTCATTGAATTCCTCTCTGAAATGACTGTCTGTCTCCTATATGAAAGGCTAATGCTGGGACTGAAAACAGGGTTCTTCTGTCTCCAAGTGACTGCTCAAAGTTACAAAGCTATATCCTTCCCTCTTTCTTTTAAATATATTATTGTCTGTAAAAGAACAGATGAAGAAAAAAGAATACAAACATCCTGACATCTTAACTTCTTTATAGTCAATGCAAGTTCCTACAAGATGGAAGAAACATGTCCTAATGCCTATTGACAAAGAATAAAACAGTGTGTGAGTGTCATGTTTGTACAGATCACAAACTGGAGGACTTTAACATTTAAACACTTGCTACACTGAAACAAGCAGATGAGAGATTAGAAATGTACTATCTATGCTATGGACTTAATATGGCATCAAGGTGCCCAAATAAATGTTTTCACAAGTCTGATGAGAAGCAGCTGAGGGAGCTGGGGTTGTATAGGCTAGAGAAAATAAGACTGAGAGGAAATCTTATTGCTCTTTACAACAACCTGAGAGGAGACTCTAGTGAGGTGGGGATTGGTTTCTTCCCCCAAGTAACAAGTGATAGGATGAAAGGAAGGAGCTTTAAGTTGTGCCAGGAGAGTTTTAGGTTGGGTATTAAGAAAATTTTTTCACTGAAGGGATTATTGAGCATTGGAACAGGCTGCCCAAGGAACCCATCCCCATGGGTATTTAAAAGACGTGCAGAAGTGGCACTTGGGGATATGGTTTAATGATGGACTTAGCAGTGCTGGGTTAACACTTGGACTCAATGATTTTAAGGGTCTTTTTCCAACCTCAACAATTCTATGACTCCAAATTTGGACAAGCATAATGTTAAAAGTACAGTCCTACTGTGACTTCAGGGTTAGACACAAAATAAGGGAGAGTTGATGAGGGTCCTTTGGACTTAAAGCAGAAAAATGAATGCCAGTTTTTAGCTCTAACCTTTATTCAGAGCACCTATTCCTCATTCACAAAGTATGGGTAAGATTTTCTCCTGAAGACATTATGAGGGTAAAAAACAGTTGCAGGTGCATATCTTTGGTGAGTTCCTTTCATGAGGATCAGCTGAACAGAAAGCATTCCTTCCACTCCTTGTGTATCCAATTTAGTGGCCTGTTCACTACTTTAAATAAAAAACTTGATGGTAGAGAAGTCTGTCCCAGTCACAGGGAACTGAACATAAAAAACCTTTCTTTTAAATTACTGTTATTGGCATTTAAAGCCAATCATATCCTGTACTGTCTGACTATACTTTATAGTATTACAAATTTTATCTTAATTCATGGATTTAAGACACAGGCCCAACTTCAATCACAGGAAAATTGTCTCTTAGGCATTGACCCTGAGATTAGCTCAGTTGGTTAGACTATGGTGCTAATAAGGCCAAGGTTGTGGGTTTGAGCCCTGCATGGGCCATTCACTTAAGAGCTGGACTTGATGATCTTTGTGGGTCTGTTTCAGCTCAGACTATTCTGTGATTATACCTCTTCTCCACTCTTCCATGAATACTTAGAGCATGGTGCTGCTGGTTCTTGCAAATAATGAAAAGACATAAGGTTCTGCAATCTCTTTTCTTGTCATCAGAAAGCTTCAAGATTTTCCTGAGAAGGTGATTAAGGTGAGTAGCCAGAAAAACTAACTTAGTAGGTCCAGTCACCTGGTTATCTGTACACTAGTTACCTGGACACTGTAAAAGGTATCACCATTTACAGTGTCCTAAGCTGTATAGTGCTGAGGGTGTTTTCAGGAGCTATCTATCCCCCGGGCATTTGATTCTATACTGTGGATGTATTTATTTAGATTTATTATTGCCATCAAAGATGGCTCAGGACTTCCTCTCCTTTCCCTGTCCTGAGCTGACACCACTAGAAGTAGTACTTCATATCAACCACTAATAAGAAGTGACATCTTTGAAAGGGTTGTCTCAACTTATTGAAAAACCTCAATAGAAGTCTTTAAAGAAAAATCATAGTGTATTTTTTAGGGCTCTTTAATTTTTTACTTCATTTCTTATTTTCTTCATATTTTGCTAAGCCAGGTAATACCTAGGGTGCTCGATCTCATAAAATACAAGCATTTGAAAGAAAAGATAACTAGAGTTTTATTTATTCTTTAAATATATGATTTCTCCTGCCTCCTTTTTTGATGATTGTAGCAGACTTCAAATCATTTTCACTGAGATGGAGAAAAAAGAGAGGCAATGATATTCTGATAGTGTGGGTACCACCACTAAAACTTTTTCAAATCATCTATGTTATTTGTGTTGGACACTGGAACAAGGAATAAGATGGGGTTCCCTGTCCATCCAGCTGTCAGTATTCACCAGTAAATTCTCCTGTTTCCAAAGACCTGACTTGAGATGCTTCAAACCACAGGCCTTTTTAACACATAGTAGCTGTGCTGCTGCTCAGAAGAACTGTTGGAAGGAGGATGCAGGCAGCTCCATAGCACCCTAAACTCAGTGCATAACATTGTTCATGATGTTTTTGGTTTCATCTATGGCTAAGAACCATGACTGCATTTTCACTAAAATACACATTAAGAAAAAGATTTTTTTTTTAAATACCTACAGCTTTTTAACCTCAGAATCAATATTTTTACATAAATATTGTAGAAATAATTCACAAACTATGAAATAGGGAAACTAGACTAGACTCTAAATGTAAAATTGTCTTGTCATTACAAATCAGTTAATTCTGCTCTATGATCCAGAAAAATGTTTTGATCCAAAAAGCACTGAATTGTAAGGTTAGACTTCCTCTGACATCAATAACCATCTAACAGATCTTTATTTATACAGCAGATAAATACCAGAGCCAGAGTTCTGGGCTCTGTGTTTGTTATAATCCCCCATACATGCTTCTGTCTTTACACCTTAAGATGTTTACAAATGGGGAAACAGAGGCACAGTGAGATAAAATGTCATGCCCACCACGTGCGAATCAACTCTGTAGATCGTCTTTTCCGTTATGAAAAGCACAAATTATTCAACCTCAAGACGATTTATTTCTCTCCCAAGAGAACACAATGTTCTCAGCAAACCTACCAGACCAACCAAATACATTTCCCATTGGCAAGGAAAAAAATGTGTATAGCTTGTTGGGGAAATTATCTCCCCATTATTACTGGATGTTCTTTCTCCTTTTTTTTTTTTTTTATTTTCTTTCCCACACTTTCTGCATGGTCTACATTTATTTTGTAGCTGATAGGAACATCTCCAGACAGATCCTTCCACAGAAAACACTGTGCCTGCAAGTGGACTGCTGCATGAGAAATGCAGCACCTTCCATTTGAAAGAAAATGAGCATATCATTACAGCAACATACAAGCCACAAAGCACATCCTAAATCCTCTGTTGCTGCTGCTGCACACTTAATCAGCACTCTCCATGCTCCTGCCCCTGATTTACTTTCTCCCCCCTGCCTTTATAAGGCTTGTGCTCCTGGTACATGCAGGTCCTGCAACTTCCTGCCACTGGAACAGCTATTCCCAATAGAGATGGTGGTAGGAGCAATTGAACTGTGGTTCCTTTGTGTAGTCACCTCTAGACAACGGCCACTAGCATGCAGAGCCACACGCCAAGTGCTGCTGTATATTCGCTTGACGTTTCAGACCCAACTTTGCACCTTTCTTATCATTAATCAACAATCAGACAAAGGATATATTGCTGAATCCAGACAGCAGCCAATACAGACCTCTAATACATTATGGATTCTCTGTCAGCACATTTATTTATTGTTTGCAGTGTTCTGTTTCAAAATCCCTATGCTCTTCCACTTATTTATTTACTTACTTATTTCTCTTTAGGTGAATTTAATAAACAGTGAAGCTTCATTTATTAACATTTTTTACAAACCCTGAGTGGTGGATTACTTCATATAAAATATATTTATTATAATATTCTTGGTATTTACCACAACTTGCCAAAGTCTTTAGCAAATACACCATTAAATGAAATAGAATTGAATTGCACAGGCAGTGTCAAAGTATTTCCTTAGGTAAATATCCAGTGAATCATTTTATCATTATTTAACACTATAATAAAGGTTGACTATCAACTTAAAAGAATATACATTTGTCTATACTTCCAGCATGCAGTGGGATTTTTCACAGCATCATGAAAGCAAGCAACAATAAGGACCTCACTGTTCTGTGGTTAGGCTTTAACACAGATGCATCAGTGGACCTCTGGTTCTGCACAGTATGCAACCATGCTATGCTATCAAATTAATGTTAAAATATGTATGTCCTGGTTTCTGATTTATGATATCTTTGACAAATAGTAAAAAGGACAGGCATGCCATAAAGTTTATGGATGGAGTGATGGCATGCACAATGATGTCTCATAAAGAATAAAGGGGGGAAAGTTATTTATTCTTGTGATTCAAGAACTAAAATACAGCTAGACTGGCTGCGTGTACAGAATTTTTCATAAATATCCCACAGTGCACCCTGTTGTACAGCAGCCATACATTAATTAGAGCATTCAGTAGACACTGCAATGTGTTACACTCACCCAAGTGAATCTTCATTTTTCACATGCAGGGCCTTACTAATTAAAATCGGCTTTGCAATTAAATGTGGAAAATTGTGTTAAACTTTCAAGCATAGTTCAGAAAAAATGCATTTATTTTTAGGGTATTTTATTTTGATGCAAATTAATTCTTCATCAAAGTGAGACCAGTAAAAGGAAGGTATGAGGATTTCTCTTTTTTTCTATTATAGATGCTCCTCTCAGTTGCAAGTTGCAATGCTCCACTATCTCTCTGCCAGTACCTGGCCCTGTTCCAATGCTTTTAGTGAGTGCTATCTGTCAAGGCATGAATAATACAGCCCCTAGGCTGTCGGCAGAATCCAAATGAGGCATACATCAGGAAGCAAGCACTCGACTTTAGCTCCAGAACATGCTCCTGTGAAGACAGGCAATTATTCACCCACGGCTGCAGCCATGGCAATCAAACTGGTGGGTGAAAAGGTATATGAAATGAAAAAATTTGAATAAGAAATATGGCACAACAAGCCACAGAAATTCAATAATTTTCTAATAACAGAGAGACATTTGAGTCTTTTAATTTTGAAGTTTGGGAGCCTGAATTATTTCACTCGCTCTGTTAGAAAATATAGACTAAACTACAGTATATAATGGCAATACAACAGTATGTGAGGCCTTCTCTAATCAAAACAGCAATGTTAAACTCTAAGGTATTTATAAATTCAAATTGCTGTATGAAGTGAGAAATCTCATGCTTAAAAATTAAAAGTTGATCATAACAATTCTATCTGTATAATGTAAAAAATCAGAGACAGCCAGGTAAAGCAACAAAGAAGTGGTGCTATCAAGAAATTTGGTGGAAAATTAAAATGCAATCTATTTTATAAAGTTAGGGAAAATTCATACATTACAAATACACACATCATTTTATGATCCTTCTTAATTTTTGAGATTTGGTTTTTTTTGCAAGGCTTTGTATCAGTGATTAATTAAAATAAGTCCCTTACAAATAAAATATGAACTGAAGAAAAGGCATGAAAAATTCCTCAGTAGATGAAATGTTTAAGTTGGTTGATTTAATCTGAATTCTTATTTTCAGCAATCAAATTGAAATTCATGGCATAGTGAAAGCTCTACCAGCATTTCCATTTTAAATCTGAAGGGTTTATCATTTGGCCTCAACAGTTCTACTTCACCAAAATTTTATGCATATTGTTTCAGACCACGATTGTATTTTGATTTAATTTCTATACAATGGCTTTATCTGCTTTCAAATATACACTGATGTATGCATTAAAAGAATTCTAAATTAATATACATGCTACCAGCTTAAGATTTTTTCAAGTTTCATTTGTTAGAATGGGTTTCATTCTGAAATGTGTGGTAATTGGCAAGTGATTAATCCATTACAGAATCTAATTGCTTTTGTTACTTGAGAAAAAAAATAAAGCTATTATGCTAAGAAGCTTTTAAAATAGGCCATTGTATGTAATCAGTATTTTTTTAATGGAATCTAGTTAGGATTTTTATGACATGTCTACATACCTATTTACATGGTAAATCATTGGCACCTATCTGACATATGATGTGTTTTAAAAGGATGCTAAATGCTGAGCAACAAAGTAAAGTGCTATATTTCTAAAAACCACCATTCGCATCTATTTAGTCAATAACATGGGCCAGTTTGCCCTCAATTACTCTAAAGTATCTATGGGATTTGCACCTGCAAAACAGACCAGAAACTGGACTTACTTTCACATTTATATTTGTATATACACAATGTGAATCTTATTGTCTTTAAAGTTGATTAATGAAAGTGGTAAATTTCCTGCTAATCCCAATGAAAGAACAGTTGAATCTATGCTTTTCTTCAGATGCTTAGCCAAAAGATATCCTGAAAACACAGCTCTGGGAACACACTCCTGGTGTGGCCTGAGTCACTGCTATATACCCAGATGGATTGTTCACAGTTAGAAGTATGCAACGATCTGGACCAAGCTTATTGTTCCAAATGATTCACAGTTCTGAAGGTATAAGAGTAGTGTTCATCATTATCCTGCTATGCACAATGGGCCTGAAGAGCTACCAAGGGAATAAAATAAACAGTATCAGGAGCACGGCCCAGGGACAGGCTCTGGTTTTCACTCCTAAGATTTGAATTCTTCTCTTGTCTCCACCACTATCTGAACATGTCTATGGCTTCTTTTTTTTTTTGTTTTTCTTTGCTTTCAGATCTTTCCCAGGCTTTGTTCAGTTGGTCTCAGGTGCCTTGAATCATAAACAACAGGTACCAAAGTCCTATTTGTGTAAATTTTAACACTGAGGCATTGCCTCATGCTGTGTATCATAAACAGCACTAGAAGGTCTGTGACAGCTTCAGGTTTCCAGAAACTACTAAAGTACAAAAAAGAGATGAGGCTGCTTTGAAGAAGGTAGGCACACCACCTAACTTTGGTCACTTCCCCTCAGTGCCCAAACTGGGATGCTAATCTTTCTGACTTTTTATGCAGTCACTGGAGAGAGGTGCTTTCACCAAGTTAATTTTAGAGATCCCATCATCCTGCCCTAAAGTGCCCTTTGGAGAAATTTGTCCATCTAAGCTGTCTATTAGCATGCCCAACTAATAAGCTGACATCAAGCACCAAACTTGAGAGCAAAGTACCAAGTCATGCAAGGTTTTACTTCCCTTCCAAATAAAATTTGACACAAAGAAAAACTCAAAAAGATGGAAATGACACAATAAGCTGTTACCACTGTTACCCTACCTAGAACTAGACTTGTGTTTTCATACACCTCAAAGGAAACATCAATGACAGAGAAGGTCTGCTTGTTCCCCTAGTTAACCCTACCTTGCAGCTCTTTCATAATTAAAAATATGTAAAAATACAACTAAGGTACGAAACATATGATAAAACTCTCCGTTAACTTTTATCTAATATTTTATGAGCAAAATAATTTTCCATCCCCTGAATCTATCTGAAAATTTGAAAGGATCTGCTTATTTCAGTTCATGTTTAATGTACTACCTGAACATGGTTTTCACTGTCACATTGCTATTGCAGGGATAAAATTACAATGAAAAAAAACCTCTTGATATTTCAGATATTTTGAGACATTATAGAAGAAACAGAATTCTGGAAAGCTCTGACTACATCTAGTGGAAGCAAATACATTTCATTCCTAATAACCGCCTGGTCTGATATTGTGAATGAAAAGGTCTTAACCTCATTAAAATGCTCTGTAGGTCTAAACAGAGTTGAGTTAGGCATCAGCTGAGATATGCAATTCCCCAAACACATAAAATTTTTAAGACAGTCTGATTTCCTTGGAAGAAATGTTTGGGTCTTTCCCACCCAAATAGCAAAATAGAAAAAAAAGAAAAATTCCTTCAGATTCATTCAAAATGGTAAATTTACTAGTTATTGGTTGAGATATAAATATTACTTTTCTTTTAGAAAATAGATATGCACATTGTAAACCTCCACAAAGAACTTTGTGTTTTTACATTAAATAAGACATATATTGGCTAAATATATTTTGATTAGTGGATTGGCAATCAGGGTGACAAGAAAACATAAAAGCTCCACAAATCTTTAGCCGGAAATAAAGGAATTTTTGATGTATTTCCAATTTTTATTCTTTGTGCATCTGCCTAAAATTTCATTTAATTAACCACTCTGAGATTCAGTCTGTTCGTGTACTGACATACCAGAATCATGTAAAGAAAGTAAAATATGGAATTAATGCCTCAAAACTACATGTAATCTTTCCAAACCTCACATCTATTCTTTTCCCTTTCCCCAAAAGGGTGATTTTAGACAAACATAGTCACTAACTCTAACACAAAGTTAGAGCAATTCAGAAGAAAAGTCAGATTTTTTTAAGCTAAAGGGTTTCCTCTGCATGTTTCAAGGCTTTTGTTTTTGAAATCTGCACAAAAATTCCATGAAGTGTAAAGAAATGTTATAATCATTTCATTTAACTGCTGACTGTCATGAAATTTCTGAGGGAAAAGAAGGATTCAGTGCCATTTATTAATTACTTGTGAGGCTTGTATTTACATAAAGAAAATGGACAAAAGAAAACCATGGTTTGAAATGAGAATTCACAAGTGAATTTAAAAATAACTATTTTGGTTACTTTTCCTAAATCAGTGTTCCAATCTAATCAAGCCTTAAAATAACCACAAAAATGGTACTGCTCTTATGAGTGAAAAACGTTTAAGAAAATAAATTTGAATAATTATTTTACCATTTATATTGTTCAAATGTAATTCAACCTAATTTTAATATCAGGGGTATCTCTTTTCTTGCTCTAATTGTGAAAGTATTTTCTGGATTTATCCCTAGGCTTCATTCACTGATAAGAAAAAAGGCACATGAGTGGACTGAGTGGCACTGTTCAGTATCTTCTCTCGTTTCAAAAAAATGCCTAAACCACAATATCTAATTTCAATTTAATTCATAAACCCCATATGCCCTCATTACAAAGCGGTAATCAGATATGGTGTGAAATATGTGCTCTTATAAACACCACAAGTGCTTTAAAACCTGAAAAAGTCAAAAATGAAAAAAATCTTGAGAGTTTCAGAGGAATTTAACACTGGTTTGAACACCTCCCCCTACTGAGAAAAGAGATGGCCCAAACATCAGCCATTTTATCTCTTCCAATGGGTTACTGTACAAAATATGTCAAATGAAATGCACAGCATGAGAGAAAAATACATGTATTATAGAGTTGTTAAAATTTCAAAAAATTGCACAAGAAATTAATGGACAAATGATTCAGGAAAGGAATGATGTTTATACAGATGTGCAACACTATTCATCATTGACCTTGTAGACACAGAAATGGAAAGACTGAGGGCTAAATTAATTTGAAACACATGTAGCATGTGTAATATATGCTACCTTATATACAATTAACAATAAACAGCTAAAAAAAATCTTCCTCCAGGAGATTCTCTACATATCATGGTTTAGAAACTAAAGTAAAGGTATTTATAGCTACAGTATAACATTTGAACCCCGAAGTCTTATTATCACTGATTTGTCTTAAGCTTTGACCTTTGAATCTAACCTCATCATTTAACTTAAAATGCTCAGAAGCTTGTTTTCATTCAGTTATGAAATACATTAAATAACAGAAGAACATGAGTGCCAACATGTAAGTAGGGCCAAATTTTCATTTGCAACACATGAGCAAGAGAACTGTATGCAAAAATTGAGAGAAGACTGACAATGAGAACAAGTCTCCTCAGCAAAAACGCGAGTTAAATTTTGTGTGACAGTCAGAAAGAAAAAAAAACCCCTGAATCTGAATGGCTTCTAGAATGCCTTATTGCTAATTTTTATCGTTGTTTGGTTTATCAAGGCCATGCCAGATAACTTGTTTACCAAATCTCTTCACTAAATTATGGAAAATTACAGATATTACCTTCTGTGTCTTGCATATTTGCCACTAACATGACCACTGCCATCACAGCCAGGTGTGGGACAGCTGCAAAAGAGAGAATTAATCATATAGGTGCTGGTGTGCTGCAGAAAGATTATATTAAAAGCAGGTAGGCAGAGATGGAGGGCAACCAAGATAGAGAAATCAAATAACTGAAGGGGAAAAAAAAAAAGAGGGGATGCTTTTTATTAGCAAGTCTCGAGGGAATTAATTTCATCAGTGCAGCAGGGCATGAGCAAACCACCAATGAACTTGAAAGTGCATTATACCCATTAAAAGGCATGAATTTTCTAAATTGCTAATGGGGATACATTTTACACTCAGAGCACTAACCTGAACAGCTCTTGTATGGCTGGTTCCACGGGAACTGCAGAGAGATGGAAAATATATAAAAATTTATCATCTATTACAAGTACCCCTCTTCTACAAAAAATTACCAGAAAGGTTGTGTAAAAGCAAGGGTCAGAATGAATTGTGCAAAGAGATTCTGGAGGATGAAGGTCACCCTGAGCAGGGGCCTTGAGTGATTTACTGAAGCAAGAGACGTACCTCGAACACCTTTGGAGCGTGTGCGATGGCGCTTCTCGTCTGCATCCACCTCCATCTGGGAATAGATTAGCAGGCAGTCAATGTTCTTATCCTGCATGCACAGACTATCAATGCACAGACTGATACAGTCTCTCACACAATTTATTGACACTATTTTAATTCCATTTTATCCTGTAAAGGAAAGTTCTACTTACAGGGGATTTTTAGGATCCTCATGTTTATTTAAAAACAGAAAATGAAGTAATTTCTGCTTTAAACAGTCAGTTTCCATGCCCTGCTTTCATAGCAAATAGTGTGCAACTAAGTGCTGGTTTCTCTTTTCAAAGAGATGTTTCTAATATAAATCTCCGATTAGTCCCATATGTTTTGAAATAAGAATTCAATAGATTTCTGTACAATTTAAAACTAAAGTCAAGGGGTCACACACCACAGATTGTTTTCTAACCAAACCCTTTGCAATGGGAAAGAGAGGAAGGAGTAATGACTGAGAAGGAGATAAACAGTCATCCTTAGACCTTCAAATATTTCATATTATTTAATATGGCATTACCATCTTTGCCAACATGTTTCATTGTTTAGTTATGTTTTTCAAGTTTCAGGAATGTGCTCACTTGCTACATGACTCAGTCGTTACCTTCATTTTATAAACAACTTGCCTATCCAGTGCAGCTTTCTACACAGTAATAAATATATATCAATCTTAAATATTTACCACACAGGGGCAAGGCTGCAGATTAGACCTTGGAAAGTATCATAAATACTAATCTGTAGTAGTTAACAGAAGGCCACATAATTTGTCCTGATTTTTCATGTACTATTTTCAACAGACTTTCAAAGGAAAACTACATAGGCTGGTTAGAGTTTAGGCTTTTGTTCAACATAAGCAAATTACACTGAACTATGTTAAGAGACAGTGTCAGGGAAAATATATGAAGTATCTGTATCACCAGCTCCTTTGGATGTAGAAGAACAGGATGGCAAGATGGATCTAAAGTGTTTCATACATAGAGATGATACTGTAAAGGTCGGGAAGCCCAGAAATAGACTATAATGCTCTAGTTCCCCCAGGGGAAAAAAAAATCAATCACCCCTTTATAGCAATATCCTTGGATTGATATCTTGTAAGGATGTCATATATCCCATGCAAAAACATGGAAACACGTACGTGCCACTTTCAGCTAACCCTTTAATCACCCAGCTTTCTTTGGTCAGTACCTTAACACAAATGGATGTGGGAAATAGATAGGAAGGAAGAAATCAAGGGGTGCTTTACAGAGCTCTCTCAACATATTACATCAGGAGAAAAGTCACCTCAACAAAATTTGTGGGTGACAGGGATTTGGTGAAAAGAAAGTGTCACTCTCACAAGGCTCCGCTCTACTGATGTAGTTCTGCTTCTTGGTAGTCAACACCTGGTTCTTGGTAGCGTGATTTAGTCCACACTAAAGGGATGATCTTCTAAAATAAACAGGTGTTATGAAAGCTAATAAAGCACTAACCTCTATTAGGGGGCTTCAGGTCAGTCTTCTGATGGGGGTCTTTGCGTAACCTTGAGTGGATTTCATTTTTAAATTAAGACACCTACACATAGCTGTGTGCACACACATTTGGAGTGTAAGCTTCTGTCTCCATCAACCAATGATGCTGTCTGAGATCCTGTAAGGTATCCCATCAAGCCTTCAATTGCCAGTCCAGAAAGGTAGAGAAGGGTACAGATAGATCCTCTGTTGTATGTACCAACCCTGGGCAGAAGTTTCAGGTATCCTCTGGCATCAGAAATGACACCAACTGCCTGTGCTTAGGCAACTGAACTCAGCCCCAGGTCAACACAGCCACCAGAGCTTGAGAAACAATTCCTTTGATCACCTACTAGGTGTTACTTCAGGCTGGACAGAATCAGTCTCTAGGCTCCTTTGCCCATGCTGTCTAGCTCTCCTAAGCCTACTGCATGAGACACTTGGCATACCTACTACAGCCACCCAAACTAAATCTTAAACTTTAACCCATCCACAGTGACTATTCTATACCTTGAGTTCACACCCTATCTTGTTTCTTAGCTTCAATGTCTTGATAGGTATTTGAAGTTTTCCAAGTTGCCATATCAAAGTGCAAAACAGTATTTCTGGAATATAAAAATTACCCACTAGATGATGACATTCTTCTACTAATAAAAAACCAGTACATTGTGTTATTCTGTAACTCTCACAATGTGTAAGGACTTGACAGGAGACCAGAAGTGAAGTTACTTGATTTTCAGCCTAGTATGCTTTTTTCAAATGTTTGAAAAACATTATCTAGCCTCATTTGTCACCACTGAAAAATCTGCTGAAAGAACTATTATGATCTTAACCTGGAAACGCAGCCCCAGTTGTTATGATAATCTGGGTAAATTTGGAAGGGGCAAACTACAGAACAGATTTGCCTTTCTTTCTAAACCAGAGTATGCACTTCAAGAACACTGAGGATACACTTTTAACTATATTATCAAAGAAGAAATCAACAAGCTGGAAAAGCCCCTATAGGATCTTCACAATCCAGATCCAGAAGCAGGTCAAAGAAGTGAAAAAAGATCATAAAAGCTGCAGGCATGCAGTGTTACTTTAAATTTTGTTGTGTATCCTACATAGGCTGCTGCTTCTCTAGAAAGGCACAAATTCACCTCCTGTTGTCTGTGACCTAGATGCCCTCTCATATATGGCAATGTGTGTCTTTAATGCTCTGGGACACATCAAATGCTAGTAGGTGCCTATGTTTAGCCAACAGATTCTTGCTTTGACTTTATTTATATACTCAGAGATCTTTAAGACTTTGTCTGACATTTCAAAACTTCAGCCTTCACCCCTCTAGATTGGGTGTTGGGAGCAAGCAATTTCCTGAAATTCTAGTGAGATGTAAATTGGTTCTGCAAAAGGACAGTCACCTGGCAGGCTACCATAGCAGTCCTTGGAGGCACCCCTTGCACTTTCATGGCCAGGAACAGACTTCTACTCCTGAGACCATTAACCTCACACAAACACAGGCTTCCTCATTATTTTCACATGCAGAAAAAGGAAATGTGGACCTTAGTCTCACAAGGAGTGCACCTCAGTAGTTCTACTTTATTCATGACCTCTCCATTAAAGTTCTGCAGAATACTTAGTCACTGTTCCAGAAAAGAACTTGTGGACATTGAGGACAGGCTGGCTAGAGTTAGTTTTAGCCTGTCATCTAAGATTATGTATGAAAGCAAAGAGGAAGGCATCAGGAACAGGAAGAGAAGAAATTTTTAACCTGGCTTCAAAGAGAAGTTCTAAAAACAAAAATGGAAAGACCTAAGCTGATTAGAAGGGCACCTCTTCTATGAGGAAAGACTGAGAGAACTGGGATTGTTTCTAGAGAAGAGAAGGCTTCATGGTGACCTAATTGTGGCCTTCCAGTAGTTGAAGGGAGCCTACGAGAAAGATGGAGAGGGACTTTTTACAAGAGCATGTAGTGACAGGACAAGGGGGAATGTCTTCAAATTGAGAGTAGGTTTAGAATAGATATCAGGAAGAAATTCTTTGCTGTGAGGGTGGTGAGACATTGGAACAGGTTGCCCAGAGAAGTTGTGAATGCCCCATCCCTGGGAGTGTTCAAGGCCAACTTGATGGACCTCTGAGAAACCTGGTGTAGTGGAAGGTTCTCTGCCCATGGCAGGGGGGAATGATCTTTAAGATCCCTTCCAAATCAAGGCCATTCTATGACTCTATGATTCTCTGATTCTGTGATTCTTAATGCTGAGAAGGAAAAGATAAAAAAGGTCTTGGTAGAAATTAAATCTGTAAGTTAGAATTTAAAATAACCAAATTATTGGATATGTCTTACTTACACAGAAAGAAGTAGATCTAGCAACTCTGTATCTCTATTATGTGCATTCTTGTTATTGAAGATTTAGGGAAACAAGGCCCTGAATAGTTACAAATCAGTGCTCTAACTAATAAACCACCGGATAGGGTACAAGAAGAGGTCTGTTATATAGATAGATATGTTGAAGCCAACCAAATAGGACATGGAACAGGTTGAGTAGTTTCTTTAGCATCTGAAACAAACAAAATAAAAAAACAAACAAATCCCTCCCAACAAAAACAACCAAACAAAAACCAACCAACCAACCAACCAAAAACAACCAAAAAAACAGCCTCTGTGTGGTCATCTGCACACAGGCAATTAAGACCTATTATGTATTAATGTATAGAATCTTATCCCAGTAACTACTACTACACACAAAAACATACAAACGTGAGGTGCTTTAGAAGCATCAAAATAGGAAAGTTGGAAATAATAATGAGAAAAACTGAGAAGAAGAAAATCTTTTAACATAAAATGACTATGACTAGGAGCAAATGACTATGACTAGGAGCACTTTAAAATATTTCACTAAAAGTTAAAAATAAAAAAGGTACATAATCACATGAGAAGCCTTCACTAATAACAGAGAAAAGAAAATAAAATAAAGGAAAGGCAATACCCCCTCTTCAATACTCCAAAGCTTAAAAAAAAATAACCTGTAGCTTGTGAGGATTAAAAAATAATTCATATGCATGTAAACACACACAGAACAGTTTACTGGTAAACATAAACTATCAATACAGTGAATTAAAAATATCAAAGAAAACCAAATGTTGAATAGGAAACACGGTAATATCAAGAAATCACTTAAATATATCTGGAAAAATTTTTGATTATTATTATTATTGAGAAATATAGTACTAGTAATGAACAAGAAAATTTAAAAAAAGGTTTGTCATCTTAAAATCAAAGTCTCAGACAACATTTACCTCCCCCCCCAAAAAACATAGCCTAATATCTCTTCAAGACATGGCTGTTGTTAAGAAACAAACCCGGAATACTTGGGAAATACTGGAAAACTGAAAAAAAAATTCTGAAAAAAATTTACTTTTAACTTTTAAAAGTGATCTTTACTGATTGCTGAGAGGGTGGTGTGGCTCACCAAGTTATTCTTCCTGATGCTGACCCTTAGTAACATCATAGAAAAGCAATATGGAATACAAGATGACATAATTAGCACCAGTCAACACTTCATCGTGGAAAATCTGTTCCAGTGCTCGGTTACCTGCACAGTAAAGAAGTTCTTCCTCATATTCAGGTGGAACTTCCTGTGTATCAGTTTCTGCCTGTTGCCTCTTGTCCTATTGATTGGCACCACCAAGAAAAGTCTGGCTCTGTCCTCTTGACACTCTCCCTTCAGATACTTACAGACATCGCTGAGGTCTCCTCTCAGTTGTCTGTTCTCGAGACCGAACAGGCCCGACTCTGAACATTATTTTCTAGTAATGATAACTGTCAAGTATGACTCCTGATAACCTGAATAAATTTTTAGAAGCTGAATATGTTTCGTGAGACACTGTTTAACCTATTTGGTAAATGGGACATTTACCAGTTACTTCAATGGGTCCCCAAATATCTCCTCAATTTATTACATACTTTTCTCAACATGAAAGTCAGTAACTATACTCTTTTGACATACCAACCTCCATTTTCAAATAATATAAGACAAAAAAGTCACAGCTGGAAAAACCGCTGTGTAAAATAGGTAAGAAAATACTGTTCTAGATTTAAACTGAAGGTACAGGGCATAGCTTTTTATAATATACATATAAATTTACTTTAAGGAGCTATTCCTCTGGTTCGTGCAATTCAGATAAAGTTCTGTGTAAATCTGAACTCATGCAACATGACCCAGAAGAAAGAAAAGGCAATTCTAAAGGTTAAGGAGAAAGAAGGCGCTGCCAACATATTAATACAAGTCAATTGAAATCTGGATTGAATGAATGTAAATTTATTTTAGACAACTAAAAATACCAATGCTTAGCATGTGATTTCTACCATAGCACTTAAACTACAAAGTTATGGCACTGTTCCAGAGGTACATTAAGATAATACTTTATGTGTCCTTACAATGCTCCTCAACACTTCTTCAACCTACAATAACCCAGCACTTAGGCCCTATGGTTTTTAATTCTTAGTAAGTTTAAACTACTTGACCAAAACATGGTCACAGATGTATAGTTTCACCTGGAAACGCTACAGTCAAGCAACAGAGGAATATAAGGTGAAGATTCTGGGGAATTAAAATATGCAGATCCAGTTAACCTAAATGGAGGGGTAGACACTGATCTCTTCTCTGTGGTGACAGTGACAGAACCACAGGGAATGGCCTGAAGTTGTGTCACGGGAGGTTTAGGTTGGATATTAGAAAAAAGGTTCTTCACCCAGAGGGTGGTTGGCCACCGGAACAGGCTCCCCAGGGAGGCTGTCACAGCATCAAGCCTGACAGAGTTCAAGAAGCATTTGGACGATACTCTCAGGCACACTGAGTGACTCTTGGGGATAGTCCTGTGCAGGGCCAGGAGTTGGACTTGATGATCCCTGTGGGTCAATTCCAACTTGGCATATTCTGTGATTCTCTAAACAGACTCTCAATCTGCATGTAACAAACCTTGACTTTCCATATTACATCAGAGCTTACTTCAGTAGACCTGATCCCTGAAGTCTGTGTAGAACTCCCTCTTCAATCTACTGAGTTTTTTTTGACTTGCTGATGCAATTTGCATAACACTATGCTTCAGCAGATCTTCCTCACCCCTAAGTATAGAATCAAAGAATCATAGAATGTCGTGGGGTTGGAATGGACCTTAGAGATCATTTAGTCCCAACTCCCACTGCCACAGGCAGGGACACCAAACCTGACCACACCTGAATCAGTAACAATATCTGGGCCTTAATTTATGCCTTACTGATCACAGTCTTGTAAATTAATTGCATTCTAGGAGAAAATGAGTGCCTTTGTGGATGAAAAAAGAGCAGTTGATGGCAATTTAACTCAACTTTAAAAAGGCTTTTGACATAGTATTCTTATATCTTGTTATGACTGTATTCGCATAGTTGTTTAAAATAAGTTGTTTTAATATTTCAATTCTCTTAATTAAATGTGGCCTCTTACTTCTCTTAACAGAGCACAATAAAATTCAGGATCTTGATTTTGACAGAAAACCTGTATGACCCTCCCAAATATATTTAGTGAACTTGTTTCTGATTGTAAGATCTAGAAGACAGAAGAGACAAAAAACTTCAGGATAGAAAGTTACTCTAAGGAGCTACTGGAGTGCTTAAGAAAAAGTCAGGCAGAAGGGAAAGCAAATTCCCTGTCCTTTCAGACCCTTTCCCCCACAAACCCAGGTGCCTTCTTGGCATAGACATCTGAGATTTAGTTCAAATATTTTAGAGCACCTTTTTCAGTAAAAGACAAATTAATAAAAGAATTACTGTGTTTGAATCTTCCCCTCAGGAAAACACCAGCATGCAACAAGGCCCTCTTAGAGCAGAGTTCCAGAGGGAACTCTGCAAAGATAAAAGCTACAAGTTGAGGGTACATAATACAAAGCAACCTAGTAGGCACATGGGCAAATTAATGACTAGAATATAAATTACTCCTTTGCCCTCTTCCACTTATGATGAACACACAAAGCTTTTATTAATATCAAGGAGAGTCCTTCTTGCAGAACAATAGGAGAATCTATCCTCAGGATTTGTTCTGAAACTTTGAGTAAGAGTCATTTTCCTGCTGTAATGCACAGAGGGAATCCAATCCTTCCATTTTAAGATGAGCAGTGACGGCTGCAGAAAAATCTGTAAATGCAGGCCAGAATAAGCAGAATTTACAAGTTAAATTTACAAGTTCACCATTTATTCCTTTTGTGGGGAAATATATTTGGGATTCAGTGAAGCAATGTGGAGGGAAGGCAGGAACCACTTTCAAGTATTTCCCACTGGCCTCAGATTAGTTAGAGTGGAAAAGACCCAAAGTGCACACAGGTCAATTGAGCATCTTTCTCTTATCACGTTTTTTACATTCTTAGATATGAGTAATGAGGAAGTAGTGTGGAAATGATAGGTAAGAAGAAATAGCACTGGATCTATAGCACTTCTTTCTTAGGAGAGAAGATATCCTGTCATCAGTCTGTGGCTCCACAAAGATGTTTTGGATATGTTCAGTGAATAGGCCTTGGGACATGAGCTGTAACAGAACTAGAATTTCCATCGAGAAGAAGATGTCCAGAATATGTCCACACAGCTGAGCAACTCTAATTACCCCATCCTTTAACCACTCCTGCACCAGGCCACTTGCTCTGTGAGTGGTCAGGGTGGTGAGTGCCAGTGCATGCTGACAGGACCATGCAATACTGAAGTCTCAGGAACTTTAAAGTAGTCATGTTCATTTCCCCCCCCTATTTATAAGCATTTCTAAACATATGTTTTCTTCACATGACAAGGAAAAAAAAGTTTTAAGAGTTTTACAGTTCCTGTTACAGCTAATATTTTGGTCATACAGGCTCAAACAAGGATTCACTTTCCTTGCATTAGATGCAGACATTGAAAGAAAGCAATCTCTGATTCAAAGGCCTTCTAATAAGACATTAAATAAAACAGAAGAGATAATAGGTCTATATACTTCTCTATACCAGTCAGCAAAGCAGTCAGAAGCAGCACAGATTAAAGCTGAATGTAAAATTTACAGTAAGAATCAGAAAATAAATACAGAGAAAGATTTTGGACTGAACTGTAATTTCCATGTCATGAATAGAAGCATATCATGATACGTTGAAGTGGGGGGGGATAAGCAACTTAAACCTCTAGGAACTTCAAGAAATGAGATTTCTTGAATATTATTTTCTGAATTGCTGGTGATTCTGAACCAAATTTGCACCAAATTCACTGAATTTATTCTAGAAATTCTAGTAGCATGGAGTTACATCCATAAAAATCAAGACACTACAATACTTTTTATCCAATAGTCTAGCAGCTCTTAGTTGCACTTAGAATGATCTGAAAGACATGGATTCTTAGTCCTTCTACCTGGATGGGTGTCTGGTTGTGTGCATGTGTAGGAGTCTGCACCAGCAGCCAGGGCAGGGCCTGACGGGTTGTATGCACAGATGCCAGTCACTGGGGAAACTGGGATCCAGTAACTAGGCAGTAACTGGGTGTCTGAGACAGCTGCTGCAGAGATCCACTGTGCATATATAGAGACACATATACATGAGTTTTCTCCAGTGGCCCTCCAACCTGCTCAGCCAGAGAGAACAGGATGAGGCTGTTGTGATGTCTGTGTTCACACAAGTTCTCTAAGTGTTTGTCCAGAACCTGTGTGAGCAGCCATGTATGTATGTATGTATGTGTATATACATGTAGTGTATACATGTGCTTTGTGTACATTTGTCTGCTGAGAATGAATTTCAGCCTTGCTACTGGTTGAATTCAGGGACAGGGAGCAGCAGCAGCCTTGCCTCTCTTCATGTTGGATCCAGTATGATTTATTTTCCTCTAAAAATCCCATTTCCAAATACAACCTTTTGGAAAATGACAGATATGAGACATTAGAAAGGTTCTTTTTCTAACTCCAAAGTTGAAGTGTGGCAATTTGTTACATTTTGTACAGGAACAAAGGCAGAAAAATAATTAGGTCACGGCAGACCTTGATTTCTCATATTATGGAGGAAAATTGGTAAGAAGAATGTTTTAAAAGAAAAAATGCATTAGAATATTTAATTTTTAGAAATTTAGGAAGCCAATAAGACTTACTGAAATACAAAAAGTTAAATTTCACAGACACAGGGCTCACAAGTAACAAAAAATGTTCTACAATTTCACTCTAAGGCTTAAAATCCAGCAGCATAGGGAAGGCATGCAAGGCAGGTGTACAGTCTCTATAAATCTAGTTCCACCCTTGGCACACATCTGTAACTTGTCCTGACACCAACTGCCTATGTGCAAGTCCTGAGGTGTAATATGCCCCAAAAGACAGGTTTGCATTTAACTTGTAGGATTTAACATCAAAGACTAATTTCTTGGAAGTTTACGTTCTGAACAAGCACTGATACCTGAAAACACCTTTACTTAATATACATCTTGTGAGTATATACAATGGTCTTTTGGGCACAGCAACCTAATGAAAGTTTCCTTATTTCTATTTGTCTAATATTTTGTATGTTTCTATAAGCTCCTATTTTATTAGCCAAAGTGTAACTACATTAGATGGCTGTAACCAAGTCTTTTCTGTAACTTATTAGCACTACAGATCTTTGAATTATCATTAAAATCCTAGGAGAATAAAGGACAAGCCAAATATGGGGCACTTTAATAACCTGCATCAATATTGAGGAGCATGTGGTGTAGTACCTATCGCCACATGCAGAAATAAGAGCACACAATAAAAAGCCAAAGCGCATTCATGGAAATTCAGGTCAGAGTGGTCATAACTTAAGAGTTTTAGCTTTATCTTTGAATGTCCTAATGACTGTAATCACAATCACGCTGTGTTTCAACCTCTTTGTTGCCTTGAATCACCCACATTCAAGTCAGGCCTAGAGGCCCTTTGGTGGTGAACAACCTCCCAGATCTGTGCGTGGCAAACTGCTTGGAAAAGTGCACACAGCTCTGCAGAAACATTAAGTCACTGACTTGTCCCTGCAGTTCAGTCAGAAGCAGAGTTGAGGAGACTGTTAGTTTATCTTGGACTTATTCACCCTTTAAATAAGTAATGTATAAAACATATATTTTTCTGAATCCAAGGAGAAAAGAGAACAAGAAATTTAACCATATTTAGTATTGTCATGTATTCTGTATCTCACCAAGAAGCATACACAGACATGTATCACCTAAAATGCCCATAATGAGCTTTCTTATAATTGAAGTCACCACATCCACAAATCGATACAAGTGAGTATAAGTATACCACAACACACACATATGCAATTTATGTTCTTATAAAAAATAGGATACCAGATTTTAAAATCTCATTTCTGGTACTCCAAACTAAAAAATCTACTACAACTAATTCACAATCTGAGGTTTGTTGATCAAAAATAGCTTCCACTGTAGAAAACATTAGTATCTATAGTGGCACTGAATCAGACTGACAATTATCAAAGACAACTATAAGCATTTCAAAGCAAAACAGACCAAAGCATCACATGATATAAGTGTTATTAAAAAGATGGAACTTGCGTTTAGGTTTGATTAAACATGATTAAACATAAGCTAACTCTAGTGGATATGTACCATGCAAAAGACAAGCATCTCAGGTAAAGAAAGAGACCACATTTATTAATTATATCTTCTTTTTAATTCTAAAAGAAAACTATGTAGGCCTTGAAGTTTAGTAAGCTATCAGTCTTCACTCTGAAAGCAGGGCAGGATAGTAAAAAAAAAAATCTCTTAGTCTGTTAAAACTACCTAATTGTTGTTGTTATTAAGTGAACAGACTAGCATCCCTTCTTTCCCATTTACTACTACACGACAATGAAAGTTTATTTCTGTTTTAAGTTTTGTCTAATCACAGCAATGCCAAGGGTCCTATTTCAGAACTACATGGTATCAAAAGTGTTTGTTGCTATTAGTGTGCAGGCCATTATGCTTATCAAAGGGTATGTTATAAATAGCTTACAGCTGCTAGAAATGCAACAATTAGCTAATAAATTAATAAGACAGACAAGTAAAATACCAGTCATGGCACTACTAACATAATTAGCATAAATTACACAGGATCACAGATTACTGTAGTTGTCGCATAAAATAAGAGCACCTACTTCAGTTGTTCAATAACTTGCATACTTTTAACACCATAACTATACAACACAATGCTCGAAAGATAAAAAAGAGACTATAAAAATAATGAATATTCATTGGTAATTTTCTGCTCAAAACTTGTTTATAGCAGTTTCTGTGGTTAAAATAAAGGAGGGGGAAAAAAGGAAAAAGAAACAAAGCCCAAACGGACAGGATTTTGTAGCTTAACATGTGCAGCAAAACCCAAATATCTTCGTAGCACAGATGACAGCAAGTGTAGCAATAACTATCACATGGTGACCTAGTGGCCTGTATGAGGCCCAAGCAAGTGCTACATTAAAGCAAGCCTGTTATTACCAGCATAGTTAGTAAATTCAGTGTTTGCATGAGCTTTAGAATGCAATTAAGCTGACATAGACAGTGTCACTTTAATTCCTGGAAGAAAAGGACAGCCAGGAAGTGATTTTATTTTAGTTTCTTAATATATTTTTTTTTCAATTTTCTTTAATTTCTTTCTGTCACTCTGACATCAGAGCACCTGTAAATTCTATTATTATAAATATGGATTTTTAAAAGTAAATTGAAAAGCACATTTATTCTTAATAGGGCACAAAAGAGATTTCCTGTTTCAGAAGCTTATGCTGTCTGTAGCAGTTTCAAGACCTAGAAAAAACTGTTGTTAAATAATTCAAAGTGGCCAAATAGACAAAATTGGTAGAAGTATCCATATTCTGTCCTCAGTTAAAACTTTGTCTTCTGACTTAATACAGTTACTCAGATAACAGTGAGAAAGAATTTTATTAATTCCATTCAAGTTTGTACAAAGAATGAAAACTAAGACTTTCAAACTTACGTTTTTGCATCCTTAATGTCAGTTTTGTGACATACTCTCCTTTTATACTACCAGCCATGCAGGACCAATGGTGTAAAGATTTTATCTCCTTGACTCATGTTGTAAAGATGGGAAACTACATCATTAGGTTTTGTTTTGACAACTAGGTGAAAAGACTGAAGTGAATTCTGCATAAAAAAGATTCCTTTCATCCTTGAGTAATACAGATAAACCTAAGAAGATTTATAGATGTATGTGCATTATTTTACATACACTCTGAAAGACTCAATCTGATGAGGACAAAGACAGGGTTGTAGAGTGCAGGTGCTTCCCTGTATTCCAGCCTTCTTTTCTTCCTAGATTTCATGTTAAATCCTTAACATGAAATTCAGGATCTGAGGCAGCATTTCTGAGGAGACAATATACTTTTAATACAGTTATTATGCTGTCTGGGTGAGAGAATGTTTCTTGGCATATGCAAAGAAACCCGTTTAAGCAGAAAAAAAGTATTCTGGCTCCCAAAGACATTGAAACAGGATGTCCAAAGTTCTGTCTGTTCTTACCACCTATGGGAAAGGAACAGTGCCAACAACAGGAGTGGAATCTGCCTTTATAAAATTTGCAACAGTAAAAAGGCTTACTGCTTCTAATTTCTGTGATTTTATAAAGTTGTGACAACTTTTTGCAAAAACCAATGTCTGGCATGTCTGCAGAAGACATTCAGAATAAAAAAAGGTCAAAATATGTTCAAAAATTTATCAAAATAATTAAACAAACACCACATATTACAAAGGTATAATTCAAAATTGTTCCTCTGAGCTATACATCCTTAAGTGTTCATGCATGATACAGGTATCACATACCAGCATTATATACACAGAAGACTAAAATTAAACTTGCATGCAAACTCAGAGGTTGTAAACATGTATACATACAGACATACAAACGAAAGAGTGAAAAATACCTAAAAATATAAGTCTCTACCTAATAAATTCCAAAGATGGACCACATCAATGTGCTGAAAGTCAAGCATGCTTGCTCTGTATGTTAGCTCATACTGGTCTATAATGAAACATAATGCGCAGATCCTTGAGCTCGTGTCATGGCCCACTGACGTAGAAACTGAAACATATTTATTTGTTTATACTGCAAGTCTTCTGGGCAGGGCATATGTTTGTACAGCATTTGGCAAATACAGTTCTGAATTGTGATTACAGCCCATATGCACTATAGCACTACAAGCAATACAAGTGCATGTACATTCATTTTCAAGGCTGAGCAAGTATTTCGGCCTAATAGCTCCTTAAAACCAATGAGTAAAGGTAGGCAATGCATACCACAGAAGTACTTCACATGAAAACATCCTACTGTTTTCATGCAAACAGAGAAGAAAGACACAAAAAAGCAAAAATCTAGCTAGAGACTGACTACATGCAAACATTAGAGCTTGAGCGTGTTCAGCTCTGGGGCCCACAACATTAAGCACATGGACCGGCTGAAGGAAGACCACAGGAGGCCATGAAGATGATCAGAGGGCTGGAGCACCTCTCCTGTGAAGATGGGTTGAGAGAGTTGGGGTTGCTTATCCTGGAGAAGGGTCACTCCAGGGAGACTGTAAAGCACCTTCCAATGCCTGAAGGGAGCTACAAGAAAGACGGAGAGATTTTTTTACAAGGGCACGTAGTGACAGGACAAGGGGGAATGACTTCAAACTGAAAGAGAGGGGAAGATTTAGATAGACATCATTATGAAAATCTTCACTATGAGGGTGGTGAGGCACTGGAATAGGTTGCCCAGAGAAGTTGTGACTTCCCCATCCCTGGAAGTGTTCAATGCTAGGCTGAATAGGGCTTTGAGCAACCTGGTCTGGTGGAAGGTGTTCTCGCTCATAGCAGGGGAGTTGGAACTAAATGATCTTCAAGGTCTTTTCCAACTGAAATCATTTCATGATTCCACGATATTATAACTAACTGAAGACATATAAGAAGTAAAACATTATGGAGAATATGAGTTGCAAAAGACACAGTAGGACAAACAGGTTTCTCAAAAAATGTCTTTCTCTCTAATTGGAAGGGGAAAAAATGAATATTAGTGCAAACAAAGGTAAGAATTGCACCTTCATAGCAAGTTATGGGATTACATAGATTTCCCTTTTTCCTTACTAATTGTGCATTCTCAGCAGAATGGAAACTGCAGATCAGAAAAACACTGCAAATTTTTGACAGCCTCTACATGCAGTAGTTATCCTGGAGGTGAAATCAGAGCCTTAGCATAACATTGCACTTCTGCATGTGTTCAAAATTTATCTTGTGCACTTTACATTTTTATAAGCTACAAATTTGATTCTCAGATCAGAGAACTGTTACATGAGAATGACTGATGACTAGGTTAAATAAACACACTAGGTGGGGAATTCAGCAACAGGAGAGGCAACTAAGAGCATTGGATTGTTTCTGATGAGTGTTTTTTGTGATCTTCATTTCAAGAGATCTATTAAGATGCTGCAAACTTACCTTATATATATGAATGATGTGCAGAGATCCCTACAATTCCCTGCTCTGTCTTACTTAAAAATAAAGCTGTATCACATCGATTCTAGAAACTGATATGCAGGTGAGCATTGTACTTATCTCTTCACTCTGTATTAGGCCTTACCCAGAATATTATCCCTTTTGCTCAGTTTTTAATTTATTCTCCTGTTATGGGTGTAATGAAACAGGGCTATAAATGACCAACATTCATAAACATCAAGTTGAGCCTAATTCCATTACTGCATCAGACTGGGACCTGAAAATGAAAAGCCATTTCCATTGAGGTCAAATGAAAACCCACTGGCTTATAAGGTCATGATTTTGTTCCCAGTGTCTAACCCAGAGTTTCCAAGTACTATCCAGGGAATTCCAGTATGTCTAAAGTAGGTTACCAGATATTGTCTGAAATTTTAGGTTATTATAAATGCTTCATTCAAGTACCATGGTGCATATAGGAATCTCACTGTGTGAGATATAATAATATTTGAGAAGCTAATAAAGATTGTGACATTCTCATAATCAGGATTCCTAAACTATAAAAAGGATTGAGATCTACTAGTGAATATCTCTAGAACCTTATATGAATTTCCACCCCCCCCTCAGCACTCCCAAACATTCAGAAAGCATGTTTTATCCTCCTCCAATAAATGGACTGGCTTTAGCACTATAAGATTTTAAATGCATAAGTTTCTATTGTTCTGTTTTTCTTTCTGGCTATCAGCACTTCATGTTAAAGTGCTCCATCTTCTCTTCACAACCAAAAGACACACAAAAGATTATTGTTCCAATGGAAATTTACATTTTTGTGCAACTGATGCTACAAATAGCATCTTTCAGAAAATCCTCTAATATTATTAGCTGACATTTTTCTGTCAGGCTCCTTTTCATGCTTAAGTCACAGATAAAGATTCTTCCTATAAAATCTTCATTCCCTTCTTCCTAAATTCTCCAGATTTCATCTACAATGCTATGGTTATGGACTGCATACCTATGCAGTCACAAATCTTAAATTTCACCCTGAGATTATCTCAGATGGTTAGAGCCTGGTGTCAATAACACCAGGGTTATGGGTTCGATCCCTGTATTGGCCATTCACTTAAGACTTGGACTCGATGATCCTTGTGGGTCCCTTTTAACTCGGACTATTCTGTGATACAATAGTTTGTTTATGGGATTAGCTGACACTGCCCACCTACAGTGTGCAGTCACAAATTTTAAACTGCACCTAAGTCCTAGAACCTTGTGTTTGCTATTGGGAAGGTGGCTCCTAGAGCTGAGAGCAATAGGAAATCAAAGGTACAGAAATTTAGATGTAGATTAAGCTCTTTGTATTTTCAGAAGGTTTACACTTATTTGAAATCACTGAGGACATCTATAGATAGTTTATATAATAGCAGTTTTGTGACTAGCATCTCTGTTGTTCCTCCTTCTTTCTTGATTTCATGCATCACACCCTGTTGTGAATTAGAGCATAACCAATCTGAAGAGGGAATTGTCTTTTAATCCCACTTGGTATCTCCAAATAAAATTTTCACATTCCTTCAGTCATAGTATTCCAGTCTCTATGTCTCTGCAGTGGAAAAAATACTAGAGTATCATTGGACAGGTGATTTCAAAATGCAGTCAGATATTCCTGCTACGGTACAAAAGGAAGGAGTAAAAACTGGTAGTAGAGGTCACAGAAAGCCAAGGAATCAATGCATTATTATCACATTACCTAGTGGTTTTATTGGGATTGGAAAAGTAACACAGAGAAAGCACAGAGAAAGTAATACTCAGAATGGTTGCCCTGATCAATTCTGTCTTCTGATCTGTTTCTTCAGGTTCATTTATTTTCTAAATTCTTTTTAAACTCTGGTTCCATTACCTCTTCTGGTTGTCTTTATACTCACAGCATTTGCTGTGTACCAGCTGCTCAGGAGTAAAATGAAATGGTTAAATTTCTGACTTTTTACAGAGGAGGTATATGTATTTTAGGTCATTCCACTAAAAAGTGTATTTAGTCATAGTCATATATCTCTCATTATCATTCCAAGATCCTTCTACAGGGCTGCAGGGTTTTGTTTGCTTTTGATTAAGAAAAGCCTTCAAAGTGACAGCCATTAAAATTATTGCACGAACAAGTTATATGCTTCTTACAGACTTTAATACTTTTATTTCTTAATGTGTTTTTGTCTGACATATGTGTGCATGTGTGTCTGTGTATGTCTGTGTATGAAAGTATGCACATTATATATATATATAAAATATGCATTTACAAGCATGTGTGTTCCTTCTATTGGTATTAATAAATATGTAAGGAGATGTGTTTATAACACATTCCTATTTATGAGGAAAACAGAACTAGGTTTGAATAAGAAATAACTCTAAAACTTAAACACCTTAAAACACAGGTTTTAGACTGGAAACCCAGACAGACCTACAACTACACAGGCACTCATAGGCACCATGGTGATGTCTGCTTTTTCAAGCTGCACAGAACTGTAATACAGCAATAGCTTCTGTGCTTTATTGCTCTAGGTTTTCAGGTTTCCATGGAAATGAGTGGGAATCCCAACACAAGGGATAAACAACAGGCTATCCAACTCACACCATGGTGCTGGATGTCTGAACAGCTGATTGCAAGAACAGTCATTGCAAGAACAAAAATACACATAATAAAATACTACACATGAGGCTGGAGCCAAAGAAAACAGACATGACTGTGCCTCAAAACACATGTAAACTACTGCTGTAGTACATACATAAAACTTCACAAGAATTAAGGCTTTACACAATTTTGAAGCTGCCCAGGGTATGAATACAGGTATGATGTTCTGAAACTAATTAATTGAGCAAGTCATAGCTAATTAAAGCAGAGCCCAATTTTCCTGCTATTGACTTCACTACACAGATTGTGAATTAAAAAAAAAAAAAAATTACGTGTGGTTTTAAAATTCTACTAATACTAACACCAAAAGACCAATCAACTGCTGTGCAAGCCTTGGTTTCACAAATGGATAGATCATTTACAGAAAACTCCCAGTGTAGTAATACACCCTCTATTTGGGTGTTGAGGATTCATGCCAGTTCTTCTGCCTTTTTACATGAAAGTTACAGGGTCGCATGGTTCCTCTTCATTTGCTATTCGTATCTAAGATTCACATAATTGTTGGTATGGACACATAAATGCAAATTTTTTGTTAATGAATTACTCAAAAACAAAACCACCGTTGTACTTAAACTTTCTCAGATCAGGAAAAAAACAGTCTCTCTTACCAGGCAACACGTTTGTGCTATTATATTTGTTGAATTCACTGGAGTTGCTTCAGGCTCACTGCTGGACCTACAACACTGTTTTTTTCCGATCAGATGTACACGTTTGAGATGTTTGCAATGTATTTGGACTACTTTTTAGTGAGGAGCCTTGGAGCATACAGAACAATATGCTAAGCAGAAAGACTCTGCTAGACCTTGTAGTGGTATTTCCTGCTCTTTATTAGGTTTGTCAGCCACTTGGCAGGAGACAGCAAATCATGAGCAGGTCCCTACCAAGTGAAATAGTCTATTAGGAGGCAAACAAGATCCTTCAGATGGAAAGAGGAGAACAGGGGAACAAAGTAGAACTGTCCCTTATTATCCCTGTATCTCCACAGTCATCCTTCACCCAGGTGTAGATTTCCTTCTTATACCACAGGTCATATGAGGAAGTACATTTCCAAGTAAACATTGTCAACAGTATCTCCTAAAAACTTAATCAACAGGCACATTATCTTCCTATTATTATCCCACATTATCTTCTCAAAGTCATTCAGTTAGTGCTAAGCCATTCTGAAGCAAGAAATGAGAGGTAACAAGTTATCTCAGTTGCACCTGTATGAAATGTGGTTACCAATTTGCACATTTATATGAAATACATTGTTCAGTATGTCAAGAACATCATACTGAGCTTTGAGCATTTTCTGACCAAACAGTGGTGCTTTACTAGCATTTTGCCTGACAACAGATTCATGACTCACTGATGGCTTGGCCAACCCCCTCAGCCCTATTGAACTTCATTTACTTTTGGGGCATGTGATAATTACATATGATCAAGCTAAGGAAACAACATCTCTGAAACTAGAGGACAGAGAATTCTGGGACAGGAAGGCCAGAACATTTTCCTGAATGAGGAAAATCAGTAGTGAAACAGATTTAAGAAGCTCATTTCCTGATCTAACCCCTCATTTCTATGCCTGTAAGGCATTCTGACAAATAACTATTCGTGTTGCTAGGCTGTAAATCCAGTCACTGAAATTATCCCTCTTTTGGTGTATTATTTTGGTTTTCAGATAAGCACCACTTAGCTGTATTTCCATAACTAAGGGAATGGCAACCTGGAGCACAGGGTCAGAAATAAGTAGCCAGGAACAGCTATGGACAGATACTTCCTAAAATTGCTTCAGTGCTGAAAAAATGTAATGCCACAGCTTGTCTGAGAGGCACAAGTATACTTCAGAGGTGGGGAACATTTGTTTCCATACAGTTAGGTTGACACAAACATAAAGTTCCTGAATTAGAACTGATTTACCTCGAAGCTGCCATTGAGAAAGGACAAAATGGACTTGAGGGAGTCTCTCAGTCCTCATATAAGTAGATGCTCTATAAAACAGTTACATACGTGTAGCTACATGCTGCTAACAAAGAGCATCTGTGATTCCCACCTAAGGTTTACCAGAACTACTACTGGCTGCTTTGCCACATTCTGGCTAGCACTCCTTTATCCACAACCACTCCCCAAGACTAAGTGCTCTCTAGTACTCTTAAATATCTGGATTAAGGTCTAAACATGGTCTGATCCTATCTCAAACTGATTTGAGGGCTGAAATTTCTCTCCTATTAGACAGCCTGATTCAGTCAGGGTGGTTCAGCCTGGAAAAGAGAAAGTAACTAAAGGGGGCTTATAAGAAAGACAGAGACATTAGAGAAATGAAAACAACCAAATTTATCTGTAGTTAAAACAAGTAGCATGAGATCTAGTAACTTCCAAGTTGAGATGGGATTGGAAGGCGTGGAAGGGGTGATGCCCTGTTTCTCTGGTGGTAGCAGGTGAGTGACATCACTGTTGTCACTACTCTGCTCTTTTGTGCTACTGCCATTTTTCCTTAGCTCACTAGCACTGTAAGATGCACCTGTGCAGTCACAGGCCAGGGATGATGTGGAATCTCCCTAGGAGAAAAAGCAATGAGCCATGCAGAAGAAAGATATATTTTCATTGCATCTCCAGCTTCCTGGGAAACATACTTCTGAAAATTCCCTTAAATACTCAAGACATGCTTTCAGTTCTAGTTCTGCTTTCATGAAAATCTGAACATGCCTCATTTTTCCCATTTTATAAAATATGATTATTAATAAGTTTCTGTGTCTGTCTTTACCAGTCATGTACTCATAACCTTTCTATGCCACAATAAATGATAACAAAGAACAGCAAATCGCAACTCCAATAGTAATCATGTCAGATTATTTAGACATTAGTGGCTGAAGTATTAATTACTGTCTTCAACATTTTTTGTATATTTCTTTGTAGAATCTATATTAAAAAATCACTTCTTGTTAGTCAAAATATGCTCCATGAATAGTCATTCACACATTCCAATACCTGTTACATTTAAGTGTTGCTTTATTATGATTTGCTAAAAGTCATGTTTTCTTCTGTTGTCACATAGTAATTTTGAGCTCATTTCCTGTGAGTTTCTGAACAAACTAGAAGTACCCATAGAGCACACAGGCCAACGAAACTGCAGACAAAAAGCCTTTAGGTGCAAGAGGCAGGTGAGAATAGATTAGGGGACACGGAGGATGGAGGAAGTGCATCGGTTTTATTGCACAATAGGGGGAATTATACAATATAAGATTCTTATTGCATGAAAAGACATACACATTATATGTTAATTTGATTGGGGGTTTGATGTGTCCATGTAAGAAGGTTTGACTGGAGCCCATGCCTGCCTAACCTCTAGCACTTACCCTTAGGCTCTGGCTTTCTGCCCTGCTCTCTGGTTTCCTCGCAGTGCAGCTGGTGTCACCTGCTTTTGTTGGCCATCAGCCCAAACTATTTTCTCTCTTCATTTTCACCTCTCTCATGGCAGTGAAACAGGTGGGAGGTCAGTGCTGTGACTCTGCCCCTCATGCCCCCATTCCTTATCACCTTCCCTCTTGTGCCTTTAGCAGAAGAAATTAAACATAAAGCAGATGAGAGGACAAAGCTGATGGATATGTGACAGGAAACAAGAGGCATGGACTCTTAAAATACTTAGAAGCCCCCTTCTCCAGAGGCATACAGGCAGAGCCAGGCACAGCCAATGATGGAACTGAAGAAGGGAGCCAGTACCATCAGCCATAAGTACCAGCTCAGGAATTCAGCAAGGAGAAGGTATAAACAGAAGCGGGATGAAATGCCTTTCATGCAGATAATAACAGCAGTACTAAGTACAGGAGGTTGACAGATAAAGAGAGATAGACATGGCTGAGAGATAAGAACTACCAGGGAAAATTGTTTGAAACATTTTTAGGGATACCTTTGCCCCTAGTGGAAGAAAATAAAATGTGTGTGAAGACTTCAAGCGTATGCCTACCCTGTGCAATACACTGCTGCAAGAAGCCTCCAGCTCCCTCCTCCTAGATAACACCAGATGAGCTAGTTCTGGCACCAAAGGTGGCACACTAATAGCAGGCTCTGTAGGGCAGTCAGACTATTTACAGTAATCAAAGAAGGGATAATTAGCCTTTGCTCAGTCATGCTAACACAGTTATGATTTTTCTGGGTCATGAGCCCGCACAACATTGCAGCATCATGCCACATAGTCACACCACATCAGGTCTAGTGTTTGTCCTATAAGAACAGCAAAGGTACAAGACTATTTCCTTCTGGTGTACAATACAGTTATAGGAAACCTGCATATTCTGTGCAGGTGATATCCAAGGTACAAGGGAAGAAACAGAAGAGAACTCAAGCAGCCTATCAATAAGAGGTATAAAACCAAATCTCTTCTGCTAATTTTTCTCCAGCTGTCCCTGCTGATCAGTAAACACACAGTGGCTCAGCTAAGACTGCCCTTTGCATTCTGAGTATCAGGCATTTTTGTGACAAATGGCAAAGAAAACAACATGTATGGTATAGATTGCAGAGGCAGAGACAGCTACTTAGCTCACCTCTTAGCATGGTCATTCTATGTAGGCAATAAAAGAGGCCCACAAAGCCCTTGAAGGAGGATTTTTCAGTGGTGACTGTGTAACTGCCTCCAAAATTGGACTGTATGACAGGAACAGCAAAATTTCTCACAGCAGCAGTGCTGTGGCTGTGCTCAAGTCAAAGCAATAGTGTCTCATAAACCAATAGAAGTGAAAAAAGCCACAGCATGTCCCAATATCAGTGCATACTGGGACTGTGAGCACACAAAGGTGAGCTGATTCAGCACTAGACCCTTGTCTGAGAGGTTAGGGTTGCAACAACTACAGGCTCCAGGCAGAATTCCACAGTAATTCAATACAGCTGAATGTATTTATGGTTAGAATACAGCAGAATTTTCATGTAGTTACACACTACTTTGAAATCAAGAAGAAAGGAGCTCATTGTGTCAGTGTTATACTGAACATGGAGAATTACAATTGACTAAATATTGCTTTAGTAAAATGCTTACAATTAAAAATAATGTGTAATGCAAGAAAAATATATTATCGCACCAAAATAGAAGATTACCTTTGCCTGGGTGCCTTACTGGATAATATAAAATGGAATTTAATAATCGTTGATTTCACATAAAATGAATTTTGCCTGAAAAAATGATGGATGAAGTGACAATGTATAGCTACATATATGAAATGTAGAATATCCAAATGTAAATATCAGGAAAATTTTTTATTTTCCTTATTCTATACACTGTGCTAGAATAGACAATTGCTCCATCTAAAACAGAACTATTCTTAAACTAACATCAGATGCTTCAGATAAAGGAACTCTTTTGACCCAAACACTCCTTCCAACCATGCAACCATTCATGTTAATAATGATTAAACTGGGTCCTGCATTGTAACTTTTAACTCCTACAATTTGTAACTTTGGCTGTTTACCTATTAATGAAAATATTATTTATGCAGGAATATCTAAAAGGTCTTTCCAAAGTATATGTAACAATAAAACAAGGGATTCAAACACCACTTTTCTTCACATGTGTTTCTCCTGTTGTGTACCTTGTTTTGCAATTTCTGTATCACAATATGTAGAGTAACAATAAACTAGTTTTATTGCACAGTTAAATTAAGCTGTTTCAAAGAATAATCAAATACAACAAATACACTAAAAGAATACCTGTATCAGCTCCTGTATACTGTAATGAGTTGCAAACATACAATACCACTGACATTTTACGCTCTAATAAGCTTTTCTTGCAAACATGACATGTCTGGGCTCTTTCACAGGCCGATCTTTTATTGGCTTAAAAAGAAGAAAGGTGTCAATCCAGACACAGACTTTCTTTCTTTCAAAGCATTGGTCAGCAGATGGTAGTAAAAGCGATTCAGATCCTCAAAAGGACCTGATGTTCTTGTTTTCTCTCTATTTTAGGATGCAAGTCCTGTTATCACTGAACAGAATGACACTTGCAGCAGGTACAGCTGACACATGGAAATATGTTGGATCAGTCTCACTAATAGGATCTATGCATTTGCTAGAAAAATCAAACAAATATGGACCATTTGGACAGGCAGGTTCAGAACCTTACTCACAGTCAATTTTCTGTGTGAACATTTGCAAGGAAAGATACCAGATGGCTTAGGCATGTATTACACTGACATGTACATAAATGTGCATGGGTATATATGAAATAGGAAGAGCTGTGACCAAATTAGGGCAGTAAATTACATATCTGTAGGACAGGGCAGTGACAAAGGAAGGAGACCCTGAAAGATGGGGAGAAAGCATGCTAATACTGTATAAAATACGTATTATACACTAGTTTTTCTTTCAGGCAGCCAGACTCCCCACATAGCTATACTATGTTGAGGATT
Organism: Manacus vitellinus; assembly: GCF_001715985.3. Lineage (NCBI taxonomy): Eukaryota > Metazoa > Chordata > Aves > Passeriformes > Pipridae > Manacus > Manacus vitellinus. The sequence goes on along the minus strand of NW_021938895.1, from coordinate 15,426,352 downwards.
TACATGAGAACTTCACTTTAACACTGTGAAAATTATGCATCATAATCCTCCATACACTGATTGGAAGACTGGCTTCATCGATCACAGGTGCTGATATTAAAATTTCTGGTGGGAGTTTCATAACTGATGAATTGCTTCATCAGGATTCACTTTGCCCACCCAGTCAACGTAAAAGTGCTACAGCAGCAGCCACCAGCACAGAAGGCTGGTTAGAAAGAAAAGTGACGGCGTCAGAATTGAGAAATGAGCAGTACCCATGCATGGATGTAATGGTAGGAAAACAGTAGGGAGAGAAAGAAAGAGCACTTACTGATAGAACAAAATGTAAGTCATCTTAAAATATGCATTTAAACCGACAGACAGATCCCAGCCTTCCTCCCACAAGAATCCTGAGGTCTCTGTATCCACCAAAATCTTACTGGAATACTTAAAATGAAGAATTTTTTTTCTTTGAGAATGGCAATTAGGTATATTTTAAAAGAACACTGCCTCAAGAAAGGCCTGAGTGTGTATATATATATATGAAAGAGCACACCTGCTTGGTATTAAGAATCATCTACATAAGCATACTGGGCCTGGATAACAGAATTAATTCTCTTCATAATAGTTCATATGGGGCTGTATTTTATATTTTTCACCAATATGTTACTGATAACACACAAATGTTTCAGCTTTTGCTGAACAGTGTTTGCACAGCGTTAAAGCTGCCTGGTTTCTTAATCTGCCCTGCAGTGAATAGACTGGGGAGGGCACAGTAGGCTGGGAGAGGATACCACCAGCCAGATGATTCAAACTAACCAAAGACATTCCACAGCATGTCACATCATGCTCAGCAATAACAGGGAGAAGAGACAGTTTAGGGAAGTTACACATCTTTTGTTTGTGAACTGGCTGGGCAAAAGTTTGCCTTTGGGAGGTGGTGAGTGATTGCATGATGTTTGCTTCCTTTATTTCTTCTTTCACTTCTCCTTTACTTATTAAACAATTTTTATTTCTAGCTTGATCCCAAGTTCTCTTGCTTTTAATCTTCTCTCCCTCTTTCCCTATCCCACTGGGGGGACAAGGGGGAAACTGAGTAAGCATTTGGTGTGGTGCTTAGCTGTCCACTGGGGTTAACCCACAATTCAGAAAATGGCCAAGAATAGGTAGTCTGCATTTTGAAGGGGTTTTGTTTGTTTCTTGTAGTTTAATCTAATAGCTTCAAAGCAGAATAACTTAAATTATTAAAAAACTCACCACATAATGTGGAACAAAAGTATCCAAGAAAATGGCTGTGGAGCCTTATATCTGGCTAGATGGGTACTTCCTAGCTTCTACAGATGATGTCTAAACAGACTAAGAAGTCTAAACAGACTTGTTTGTGCTTTCTGTGTTAACTACCAGAAGGTATTTGAAGTAAAATTCCACTTCTATACTTCACCTTCTGCTCTCATTTCATTAGCTTCATGTTATATTTCTCTGTTACGTTTGTACAGCAACTGATTTGTTTGTCTCTTGTTCATTGATGTGCCTTTCTTGAAACAGCCCATCTCATTGCTCACTCCCCTTCTTCTGCAACATGACCTGTTAGTTCCGTTTGGCTCCTCATTGGGAAGTCTCTGCTACCACCAAGCCCAAACCAACTTCTTATGACTGCAACTACTTGAAAGAGGTACTGAAACCTTTCTAACAAGTTTGAGAAAAATTCAGCTCTGATTTAGCTTTCCTAGAGTCACTCTGAATTACAGCAGGAACTAAGTCGGTTCAGCCCAGCTTTCCAAATCTATCACCTTTTTGGCTCACAGATGAGGCCAGTGAGCATGTGTGTCATTGTGGCCTGCCGAACTCCACAAGATCCAAGTTCTGCATGACTCACCTGAGCCTCTTTCCTTCACTGACTAACCAGTTTTCATGAACAATTTGTATGACCAGCTTCTTCTAAGTTGAAGGCTTTTATTCTACAGTTTAAATGATGTGAAGTCTCAAGAGTTATTGCTGTGGAGGGCAGTGAAAGAAAAAGTGAAATTTCACAGGCCTCATTTCCTTATGAAACTGCTTAAAATATTAAGTACTGGAAATGAAGAGTTAAACAGAGATAGGGAAGACAGTGAGTTTAACATTGCATCTTACTTAAACTGCATGACAGGCCACCCACCTGGACTGTACAACCTTTAATTTCTTTCTTTTCCTCCACCCTTCCTCCTTTTTTCAACGATCCCATTTTATAGGATTTGAATGAATTCAAATCAAAGCAAAAATACTTCCATGTAAAAGTCTCAGTGAAGGATCAAGCTTAAGATCTAGGGTTTTGTATTGCCTTTAATTACTTTTTGATCCAGTCCTCAAACTCTGTGAATACAGTAATGTCATCCTATGAATTATAAGAAGGAAACTTCTCAACTGATTGCAACTCTCCAACACTTGCTTATTACTCATAAATATCCTGAGCTACAGTATTTGGCCATATGATTTCAGAGGCATGACGAATGTAAATGGAGTACTTTGTTTTTCACAAAATATAATAAGCAAGTGTATTACCAATCACCACATGATTTATCCAAAATCATAACAACCTCACTGGAAATACTCACTAGCTTAAGTGAGCTCTGGGTTATCTCCTGCATGGGAGAGGGTCAAGGAAGAACAGAATAATCAGAATTGACACAGTACTTCTGTGAAGAAAGAAGAGCAGTGTGACACAGTGAGCAGAGCATAGGGATTCAGGTGGAGGAAGTTCTCGTCTTATTCTTGCAGATGAGTTCTTGGGTTGCTATCGATGAACTTATCTTTATATGCCTCAGTTTCCCCATAAATTAAACATCTGACATACAGCTTTTAGTATAAAAGACATTAATACGTTCCTTACTGAGAAAGTTTTGTAAAACATACTTCCTCAGGATATATCTAGAGCCATCAGACAAGCATTACAAAGTGATTCTTTACTGGTCATCAAAATATGGAAAAATAAAACTTCTTGTTACTGTGTTCATGCTAAAAAGCTTATATCTTGCCTACTACCCATTCAAACACCATTTCACCTGCAAAAAAGAAACCCAGTAGGATGCTCACCTACATACTTTTTGCAGGTGTCTTTCTTTGCTTTTCTCTAGACATGACAGGCAAGTAAAGTGACTCTACATGATTATTCATATTTTTTAAATACTCTAAAACATTTACCATGCTAATTTTCATGTGTCTTATCCTCTCACAAAAGTTTTTATTCAGTACCATTGTAGTAAATCATATCAAATCAAATTATTTTTATTCTGGGCACCAAAGCTGTCTGTTGTGTATAATGTCCCTGATTGAACTGTGCCCAGCTGGAACCTGGGAGTGCCCAGGCTCCTGTAGAAAGTTTTCTGCTTTGCTCACACTTTAGTGTCCATGGAACATAATAGTAATTTGACAGACAAATCTTTCCAGGCCCAGCTGCTCAACTTAGTATGTAAAGTCCTACTGCATACTCTTAATTCCAGAGGCCATCTTTGCCATTGAAATGAACTCAAAAGACCTGCCAGGACAACTGCTGGCTGTTATCATAGATGCTTGGGATGACAACTTCTTGGGTAGAATACTAAAAGACAATAAGTAGTTAAAAGTCTGTATGTAATGTCATTTACTGCAACAGCACCACAGATTGGTAAAGGGGTCAGGGTGACTATAGAACAGTAATGACAAGATTTTAAAAGTACAATAGTTTCATTTATGTGCCCTAAACCCAGTAATTATATACCCTTAACAGTGCTGAATATTTGCCATTGTCCCTTGACTTCACCTGGACTGCACCTGAGTTCCAACTGATACAATGCCACTCACTCAGTGATCTGGAAGCTTATTTGACAAAGTCGGTCCAGAAGGGCAGTATTAAATACAGCTCACTTTGGTCAGCCAGCTACCAGAGAGTTGATAAGCAGGAGATAATAAAAAGATGTACCTACTTTGACTAGTGGCCCCATTAGCATCAACATAGATAATCTGACTTGTTAAATGGTCTTAGTCCTAGAATTGAAATTTGTGTCAGTAAGATTAAGTCTGTATATAAGCAAGGAACATTTTCACAAACCAAAGAGCACTGCAAATGAAGGCAGTATCTTTATTTTTTTTTCAATATGAGAAAATGGGGTCAGATGAGGAAAGTCCAACTGCCACCTGCCAGCAGAATATTTGATTGCCAAGGAGAGGTTTTAAGAAAATTAATTCTCTTCTTACTTTTTGCTGTTTATTTTATTTTTTTTTTGTCTCAATTAGGATTATCAGTTTTAAACGCTTTGGCTGTCCTTTTGTACTTTTGTCTGAGAAAGGCATAAAAGACCATTAGTAAGTATTTTACATTTTCATTATGTTAGACTTATCTTGTTTCAAAAGACCAGCTACAAATGTATTTTAATTCAGAAAACGAGAGAAGTAGAATCAGTACCTATACAGAACTAATATCTATACCTCGATTTTCTTGTTTTTTTTTCTTCATAGCAGTTCCTATGGGGCTGTGATTTGGATTTGTGACCAAAGCAGTGCTGATAATGCAGGGGTGGTTTAGTTGCTGCTGAGCAGCGAGCAGGCCGGGGGTGAGCAAAAGGCTGAGACAACACAGCCCAGACAGCTGATGCCAGTTGACCAAAGGGATATCTCACATCATATGACGTCATGTTCAGCAATAAAAGATGGGTGAAAGAGGGAGGGAGGGGGAACATTCAGAGTTATGGTGTCTGTCTTCCCAAGTACCAGTTATGCGTGTGGGAGCCCTGCCTCCCTGAAGATGGCTGAACACCTGCCTGCCCATGGGAAGTGATGAATGAATTCCTTGTTTTGATTAGCTTTTGATGTTTCAAGTTTACATCCATCTTCACTATAATAAGAGCCAAAAATTTTCATTCTTTCACAAAACAGAATTTGCCCTACTGTAAGTAAACAGTGCTTCTCAGGAAGATATGTTTGAGATGGCCTGACAACATCATGATGGCTCAGTGAATGTCATCCTAACTGACCTGTCACAGCTGTACTGTTGCTCTCCCATCATCCCCAATGTGGAAAGAAGTCAGATCATAGTAAGACACATAGAGGGAACAATTGCATCAGTTTCTTCCAGACTGCTTAGCCCTAATGAAAAGGCAAACAGTAGTTCTTGTTGCCAAGTTCATCTATCTTGCTGAGGTCTATAATTACAGTCTGGAGTTTCTGACTATGAACCAAGGACAGCAGCTGTTCCCTCCATGCCCTTTGTAAGCACCCAGCAGAGCTGTAAAGTGTCCAATCCAAAGCACAGCTGGGAGCATGCTTTCTCCACCCTATCCCTCTGAGGAAGGGTTTGCATGGGTCTCATAACTGACAGGTCTAGGATAAGGATAAGATCACATAATTAGTATAAGCAGTGGTTACTGCATACTCTGAACAGAGGGACACAAAATAGGAGGCTCCCTATGCTATGTGCTACAGATAGTTTCCAATAAGTTTTTGAAATGTTCCAAATAGGAATGGATCCCATTGAGATACACGTTCACTATAAGTGTTTCATCATCTCAGAAGCAATGAAGTCTTTCCAGTGGTTTTAGTAGCAAATCATGTATATTACAATTAATCCGTTCATTCCATGAAAACATGGGTATAGTATAGCAGAGCAGTAGTAAAACAAGATTTAGGCTTGGTCTGTTGTCCTTAAGAACAAGAGACTGCTTATCTGCTTCCAAACATCTGGGACAAATTCTAGATCAACAGAAAATAGTAAGATTCTTTTCTCTTAGAACTTGCAGTACTTTTTCCAAACAAAATTTAGATATACTTTATACAAACTTAAAGATTCATTATGATAAAGTACATCTAGGCCTTCAGCATATGCATTTTTACCACTAACACTGTCCCCAAACATAATTTTGCTACTGTCTGGATACTTGACATAAATTCTCTCCAGAAATTAATCTCACAGAGGCACGTTTAGTCTTCACAAGTCTCAACAGTTAGACATGTTACATAGATTCTATCTTATTGTATTCAATTATATATACTTCTATGAGGTGAAGGAAATTTCACGTGCATGGGAAAATATTGATGATAGAATTACATGCTTTGGTGCTTGGATTCCTCCTTGTGATAGGAGTGAAAATCCCATTTACTTTTGTCACTTTAGAGGTGCATTTAACTTACACAAAAACATCTATCGCTGCATATGTTTACATCCATTTAATTATTAATTTTTCATTCACTGTATATCTCAACACAGTCTATGAAACTAATACATCTGAACAGATTATTCCGACTGTGTATTTTTGTATACCCAGTTGAAGTACAGAAATGCACCTCTGTATATAGACAGCAACTTCTTTAGTCAGAAGTCACTGTTGAAAAAGAATAACCATAGTAATAAAAGGGTCTACCAATTCCAAAATGCGCTTCCTGAAGTTGCCAGAAGGAGATTTGTGACCCTTGGGTAATGTCAATATAGGTTAGGAAACAATAATTTACAGGGATTTAAGATTACAAAGATACTTCTTCTTTGTTGGTGTTGGCCTTGACTGTTATGAGTGTAAATATTCTTCTTAACTAAATAACAGATAATAAACTGATATCTTTCAACACCACGTACTCAATTTCTTTATCAAGAAAAGTCCTCTTTGCTATATTGGCATAGCTACAAGTAGGGATTTACATCCATATGATATGATTGTGTGATTGTCTTCATTAAGAACAACTTTTTTATTTCTGGAACCAATGTAACCCTTAGTACACAAGACTATGCTCTCAGTTCTGGCAAGTGTGTTTCACAGAGACAAGTGCTCTGGTTCACTTTTTTTTTTTTAAATTTCCTGTTTGAATGAGATCTGTTTGGTTTTGACCAAGATTCTACCATATGATACTTGTAGATTTACCACAAGTCTCGTCTGTATTTTTCTCTCATTCTTTCTCTAATTCCCTTGTATTTACTCTTTAATGTATTAAATGCAACCATTATTTTATTTACATACTTAAGAGGTGTTTGTGCATGTGCTCTTCACCCATCACTTTTCCCTCAATGGTTAGACTAAGGTGAAACCTTATTAAAATGACATGCTAAAAGTAGTTACACTTTATTTCAGATAAAATGATATTTATACAATATTTTTCATTTCTGAAACACTTCTAGTGCTTATATAGGCCTTCTTTAATCATCATTTTCTGAACTGTACTTTGAGACCTTGAGTTTGTCCTTGCTTGGCTAAATCTGTTCAGAAAAAACTACAAGCCTATAGTTTTCTTTTATCAGTCTAAATTCATACTTTAGGAATCTGTTCACTCTTTTCTCCCCATATTAGTAATACAAATAAGATTTTATAACATTTCATAACATCACCTTAACCATTCTAGCAAGTTTATCCTCCCAACTGATCTCGTCAGACAAATCTTCCACCACCTCTTTTAATGGATGAATGTTCATTTGTCTTTCTGCTTTGTCAATCTGATTATGGATGTCAGAATTTACTATATTATGTTTCAGTTTAATACAATGCAGCTAATGTAGCAGTAATTATGAAATTCAACCTTACCTTCTAAAGGAAACCCAACATATCTCAGAAGTGAGAGGGGAGTGTTTGTGGGATCAGGAAGCCAGATTAGGAAGAGAAACCTAAGTCACACATGCTAAAATCATCATGAAACTCTCATGTCAACCACAAGCATGACTTTAATCAATATTTCACAGTAAGACACAGAAGAACCTCAAAAGTAAAGCACTGTGATCTTCATAACATTTACCAGTGTTGTGGATATCAACACCATTTACTTTTGTTTTGGGTTCAGTAAACCAAAACCCATCCATATTATTCTATCATCTAGATCAATACCTTTAAGGCATCACAGGACTACCACAACTGCAAGGCACAACGGAAGATATAGTCCAGACAAGGACACTGCTCCCTAGAGCAAAATGCGTCATGAAATTCCTGAACTTTGACTCCTCTGAGACAATGGTGGTGCACATGGACACAGCACAGTACTGTAGTGTTTCCAAACAAAATGCCTCAAGGTATAAATATTCTTTTTTAAGTGGAAAATAATATAACACTGATAATTCATTTGACAGAAATTTCTTTCACATACTTGTTTTGAGAAAAGGGATTCTGATACAGAGGTAATTCCAGAAAGACACAAAACTTACTCTTCCATCAGCATTAGTCATCAGCCACCTTCTAATCAGCTTGAGTCACTCTGACCACTGTAATCAAGACCACAAGAGGCACCTGATGTTAGCATATGTTTTTAGTAAACTCAATGAGACTAGATAATCCTTATAACTACCTTCCTACTCCCTACAGTGATATTTGAATTTTTATTTGTATTTGAATAGGTGTCTGAGCCTCACTATGAGAAAACCTGGGAAGAGAACAGAGGCAGATGACTCTCAGCAGTTCTTGACTCTGGACCTTGTTTTATCCATACAAAATGAAGCCTTTGAAGATAAGGTTGGAAAATTTGTCTTGTATTTTAAATAGATAGTGAAAGAGAGAATATAACAGCCTGCAGTTAATAGACTGTCTCCAGCCCCTGGTGTTTCGATAGAAGGCAGTCTGAGCTGTGCATGAGTTCGCTGCATGATTAAGACCTTTGCAAGGAAATAAATTGTTGGGGGTTTTTTTAACCATCTTTTGTCATGTAGAAGTTGAAACCAAATTCAGCAATTTTTGATTTCCCTTTCACCTCACATCACTCCTGTGTATCTCACACATTATGGAAAGGCGGTGCCATTCAGAGCTAAAGCTCTAGTTAGCAGCACCCAGGACAACTCTCACTACCTAATTCACTATTCATTTCTACTGGCATGTGGTGGGGGTGGTGGTCCTATCTCCTAGTTGCTCTTAATTGAGATTACCAAGTCTTTCCTATTTTTTCAACATTTCTTTAGTTATGAAACTTGAAATAATGCACTCGAAAGATTAGATTTAATCCTTATCCACAAGTCTTGACACAGACTTCAGTGGTCATAGAAATAAATTGGGAATACGACCTCTGGGGCCTGTAGTATCAGCCAGTTCTAGCAGAACAGCAGAGCTAATAATGTCAGGAAAAATTGAATTTCACACTGAATGCCTGAGCTAAGAACACAAGGGGAAATTCATCTCTGGTAGCACTCACTGTAGACACACCAAGGATAAATTTTGGCATTTGTGTCAGTAGCAGTTAGTATTTTGGTTCGTAAGTACACAGATATGTCATATATAATGCCTGGAAAAGCTAGTGGAGTTACAAATAAGGTTGAAGTTCAGGAATTTAGCCTACAGAGTGTTTCTGGTCCATGTTCTCTCTAGTTTTTTAACAAGCTGAGGAAATGGAGATCCCAAATGAGCACATGATTTTTGCTAGTTTGTCAGAAAAAACCACTTAAAATTTCACACATTTAAAAACATAACAGCAACAGTCATTTTTACAGTATTAAATCCTCTTTTCAATTCCCTACCTACCTCCACAGCTCAGCATGTCCCAGATTTCCTCTCCTACCTTTCATGAGGTGATTTGTACACCTCTTGCCAAAGCTCGTGATTTCACTCATCTGTTCTGGAAATCAAGGCTCCTGAGCTGCTGCTACTGGCAGGGAAGGACATCGTCATTGCTGATTTTCCACTTTCTACAGTCCCTTCTTGTTTAATCCCTACTAGTCATCTCCCTTCCAAGTATCCTCCTTTACATTGCACATCATGTGTTACCACTCTCATCCTTTCCCTTTTGTATAATGTATTTCAACATTTTCTCCCAGTAAGCTTTTAATTCCTTTTCCTTCTTCCTTCTCAGTACATCTTTGCTTCCTTTAAAGTACACTTTTTGTTCTTTTAAGTCTTCCAATTTCTCCTTCCTTTACCTGATTAACCACTCATCTCTGTTTAGTAGACTGCTACTGGAATCCCCTTTGCAGTACAGAAGCTGCCTCATTTTTCGTGACTGTTCCACAAAAATGAGTTTGCCACAGCCTATGCCTGTTCTTTTTCACGATCCAGTTCTCAACAAAGTCAGAAGGAACATTTCTACTGATGTTTAAGGGGTACCAGATTGCAGTCTTACTTTCTTCTATTTCAAATTCTAAATGCTCACTCTCTTTTTTTTTTTTTAAGTCTCTAATTCAATCCCTACTGACAATAAAGATGACTATCATTCGACAGCATTTTTTTAAAATATGACTGACATTAAAAGGCAAACTAAATTTAAAATGAGCCTAATTTCCTACCAGCTATAATGCTACACAATTTACATATATTCTAAACTTTATCTCACACATGTACCAGATGTACTCCAAAATACCACTTATGTTTATTGTTTACAAATACATATTTTCAAAATGCATAAATTTATCTTAGCATATTATAAAACAATACTACCAAAGTGCTACCAAAAAATGAATGGGGATGATTATATTTTCAATAACCATAATTATTTTGAGGCAATATTTAATTATTTTTCTTCCATTATTGGGGGTTAACCATAGGCCAGGTTTTCATCTTACAAAAATCTGCGACAAAGAAGGAATTACATTCACTTTTTAGTGGCTGGCATGTCTGTTTGTCTCTAATAATACATTCTGTTTTCAGTAAAAAAAAAATAGGACAAGGGTGAGAAAATGTCATAAATTTAATCCATTATTTGTGACATGTACCAGAAATGGCAAATATTGTGATAATTTTTACAACAATATGGTGGACTCAATGCTCTGAGTATTTTACACAGACGAAATACGCTGTAAGGCTCCAATCTGCAATTACCTACAAATCACCTTTAATATGACTGCTAAAAGGAAATGCTCATGGTAGTAAATTAACCACATTCACATTTGCCAAAACTTGAAAAAAAAAGTAATAAGATTTAAAACACAATGAAAAGAATTGATCCGCAAAGATTTATATTTCTGTTTTCAAGTCCTGTACCGATTACAAGACAATAGCCCTTATTGAGCATCTATTAATCCTACTGATTTCAGTGGGTGCTAGACATGTCAAGCTGTTCCAGCATTGGACCATGAGACTTTTGCTGCTGAGTATCTGGATTCAGCTCTGCATGCATATCTATCCTTGCAAAGAAACTTAATCTCCTCAATCCCCCCTGTCATCTCTAACCCTATTATAGGTCAAGACTTGCATAATTTCACAGGAGATGTGCATAATTAAGATTAATCATTCTAACCTGATCTTTCAAATGCTAAACAACCCAAGTAGTCATGAAACTGAGTTCTAAGATAAAATCTAAATGAAGAGTCACAAGTTTTGATCAGACTAAAAACTGACAAGCATACCAGTATTTCAAGCTTAAGTGAGGTATACAGTATGCACTGGAGTAATCGGTACCATTTTCCATTTAAAAATCAGTTGCTCATATTAACCTTGGAGGATCAGGCTGGAAGAAATTATCTGTTGTTCTATTATATCTGCTTGTCCTAAATTTATGTGCTTCAAGGATATTTTAGCATAGAGTGCTAACATTAACAGCTAACATTTGGCCATAGATGTTCAGTATCTCTTATAAATAAATAAACAACAATGTGCAGACAACATGCATTCAAGTGTGAACAACTGTAAAACAGATTACTATTTTTCTCACTTCACTCACCTTCCCTTCCTTAAGAAACCTTCTTATGTCTTAAGGAGACTAACATCTCTCAGGTTCAGGGACAGAGGTGAATTTTTTTAAAGCTAACACTGAAAGTTTTGGAAATTATTTTTGAACAGAGACCTTGTAAGTATGTCTTTCAGAAAAGACAAAATCAGTGAGTATAATTGCTTTTCTCTGACTAGATATTTATACCTAGCCTGCTTACCACCATAGCATTCAAGGATAGAAGATAAAACTGTTTTATTCAGTAAAATCAGATATTCTATATCAGATAGATAATATGCTTTATAAATGATTCCTGTGGGTTAGATCTCAGTGTTTCACTTGGTAATTAAGCAGTTAACAACATTAGAACAAGATCTAAAGAGGAGACACAGCACAGCAAAGGTAAAGGCTGCCTGGCTACATCTTTGAACTCTCTTAAGGACTCTGCAGTACTGGCATCACTCCAGAGTTTAATTTGGTATGTTCTGAAAGTCTAATCATCTTCTGCAGAGAACAAACCTCTGACCATCACACTGTTAAATTCTAATGCTCTTGTTCTGCCTCTCTGTGTCTGATGCTTTTTTTTTTTTTTGAGGGACATGTAGGTTGTTTAATTGTTCAAGATAATACATTATTTGGGGTCTTTGTACGTATTTCATGCAGGCCATTTCCCTTATTATTATCGCTAATAAAATCATAGCCTGCATTTTTGCTGTTTGTAATATTTATGTGAACTGTGTTGCAATATAACCTGTTGTTATGAAATACTGCTAATATGCCAATAATAAATTGAGAACTAAACTAAAATACAAATAGCCCAATGTGTTTATCAGTAGCTCTGAAAGATGACGTAAATTGTGTCCCTAAGACAAAAGTTAGCACAGTTTCACTCTGTGGACCAGTTTATTAAACATAGTCTATTATGTGCTTTCAGTTATAAATACTGAATTACACAAACTTTCACTGTTGATCAGCATTGAGAAAGAAGAAAACATGTGAAATTAAGTAAGCTACTGGATTCTACAGTTATTTTAGAAAAAGTTTTTAATTACCATTTAGTGAAGAAGAATCAAAATACTTGGAGTGTATTTTTAGTAGCCCACTAATGCAAGGTATAATAATGAAAATTTATTTAAGGTTATGTTTTCCTTGTGACCGTAAGACACTGATATTGTCTGTTTGCTTTGGAAGTATGTATTTCCTTCCATAAGGTTTTAAGCAGCAAGTTTTAAACATGCAACAGAAGGCATAACTGCCCTTACTACATTGTTTTGGTGTCAGTGCAAGACAACATTCCTTTGTTCTCACTGTCTACAGAAACAAGCATATGCATTGTTATATAACTAAGATGCTAAATTTAGAAAGAAATCTTAATTCAGGCAACAATACAGACTGCCCCTCGTCTTATCTTGAATCACATGGAAGTATGTAAGTGGACTTTCATGCTGAAACAAAGTACACCCATGTATAATTAATCCCAGGTTATTTTCTTCTTTTTCTCTATTACAAACCCCCTCAAGATTATAATACATCAAAGAACAGCTTTAAAATGCAGGTTAACTACAATATTTTATAGCATTTATCAATGTACTTTACAGAAAAGCAGATCTCAACTCTCAAGTCCTAGTGTGGAAAACATATTAGTCTTTTACCATAAAAACTTTTAAATAAAAGAAGCAACATGTGTTTCTCAAACATATAACTGATGTGCAAAACTGATCTAGTACAAGACATGCCTGGGCATCTCAGCACATGGGAAGAATGCACCTGCTGCTTTACAACTTTTTGTGTTTCCTTCTCACTCAGCTTCAAACCATTGGAAATGCTCGTGTGGAGGGAGACTAGATAGTTACCTCACCTTCTGTATTAGTGTTTTGGTGATGCTTTCTTTTTCATGGCAGAAGTTTGAATTAAGATCCAGACGTTAAAGAGTTTTTTCATGGTACAAAGTTTTTTTTAACCTTACCATACCCCAATTACAAGAACTTCTCTTGTTTCTGACTCACATTCAGCTGGGAGACCTTCCTGGCTACATCAGCATGAAGACAGCTTCCCAGATAGCAATATTCCACATGTCTATGTTTCAGGCTTCTTCAGGGCATCTGAGGACTAGGAATAAGGCAACATGAGCAGTTGTTGTATGCTCTAAAGCTCTCTTGTATCCTTTAGAAAGGCCTTTGTAGTACTTGGTGCATGTTCCCCTTTTATTTTGCACAATCAAAGCCCTGAATCACTACTGAACCCTACATATAAAGCCCTGTCTGGTCCTCTCCTTCAGCTTCCTGTGACTTTTTCTGTGTGACAACTGGATATTTGCGATGTGAAAGAAAGAGGCAGAGGCACCACTGAAGCCTAGTCAGGGACAGACTTACCACCACCAAAGCTAGGTCACTCTCTCTGAACAGCACTGGTCATCCACAATCTGCATTACAAGTTCACAATGTCCTTTAAATTAGTCACTAACTAGAATATGAAAGACCAACTTCCTGGTTCTCTGTTAAATTTAGTAGTGACACTAAAGAGATGGTATACGTACCTCTAGACCCCATCCCAGCAGAGATCGAGGTTGTCTTAATCCCTGGAAGATGGCCTGTGGCAAAGCAGTTGGAGACTGACAAACCCATCACCACATTCATCACAGAGCACTGTGGAGCCAATGTACTACACGGCTGAAACCCGGTGGTGGTGACAGGACAAGGCCTGCCAGCGCTCCCCACAAGACTGGCTCAGTTCCAGTCTCCCACAGCATACTCCTGGAAAAGCTTGCAGCTCACGGCTTGGATAAGTGCACTCTTCCCTGGGTTAAGAATGGATGGATGGCCAGTCTCAGAGAGTGGTGGTGAACGTTGCTGCATCCAGTCGGTGTCTGGTCACAAGTGGTGTCCCCCAGGGATCAGTGTTGGGACCAGTCCTGTTTATTATCTTTACTGATAATCTGCATGTAGGGATTGAGTGTACCATTAGCAAATTCACGGACGACACCCAGTTGAGTGGGAGTGTTGATCTGCTGAAGGGTAGTAAGGTCCTGCAGAGGGATCTGGACAGGCTGGATCGATGGGTCAAGGCCAATTGTATAAGGTTCAATAAGGCCAAGTGCCAGGTCCTGCACTTGGATCAAAACAACCCCATGCAGCACTACAGGCTTGGGGAAGAGCAGCTGGAAAGTTGCCCAGTGGAAAAGGGCCTGGGTGTGCTGGTCAAGAGCAGCTGAACACGAGCCAACTGACTATAAATCAGAAATAATGTGGCCAGCAGGACCAGGGAAGTGATTGTTCCCCTGTGTTGGGCACTGGTTAGGCTGTACCTCAAATCTTGTGTTCAGTTCTGGGCCCCTCAATTCAGGAAGGACATTGAGGTGCTGGAGCGGGTCCAGAGAAGAGCAGTGAAGCTGGTGAAGGGTCTGAAGTCTTATGAGGAGCATCAGAGGGATGCTTGGGGAGGAGGAGGTTCTCTAGCTTGGGGAGGAGGAGGGTCATGGAGACGTTATTGCTCTCTACAACTACCTGAAAGGAGGTTGCAGCCAGGTGGGAACCAGCCTCTTCTCCAAGGCAGCTCGTGATAGGACATGAGGACAAAATCCCAAGCTGCGCCAGGGAAGGTTCAGGTTGGACATTAGGAAGACATTCTTCACAGAAAGGGTGACTGGACATTGGAATGGGCTGCCCAGGGAGGTGGTGGAGCCACTGTCCCTGGAAGTGTTTAAGGAAAGACTGGACATGACACTTAATGCCATGGTCTAGTTGACATGGTGGTGTTTGATCATAGGTTGGACTCAGTGGTCTCAGAGGTTTTCCCCAGCCTGGTTGATTCTGTGATTCTGTGTGATTCTGAACACCAGAACCCACACAATTCACAGTGGCCTACTTTGCAATTCATGCTCCATGTGAGCATTTACCCTCTGCCTCACTGTAGTCTTTGGAAGGCCCTAACCTATTTACTGACAAATTTTAGTACAACTTAAATGGGCATAGTCCCAGAAACAAAAGTGATGAAAATCCAAACTGTAGGTATATCAGGCAGGTCATTCCTCTACATCCCACCTGGTATCATGACTGTTAACTTACCTACTTAAAAGCTGAAAATGTCTCTCACCATTCCTTCTAAATCTCTCCTCCTATTCTCCCAACAATTATATCCCACTTTTTTCTACTAACTGTCCTTCAAGCTTAAACTCCTCCAGGTTTTACCATAAAAGGCAGGACAAGATCATCCAACCCATGCTGAATTTTCCCCCTCATAAACTAATAAGAAGCAACACTAAACGCTTAAATCTGTTCTCTCCTGTACTCTCTCCTATCTGTCTACAATGGTTAGGACACATTTTACAGTGGAAATGGACTGATTCCCAGCCCATGCAACTGTTAAAAAAGTAAGTTTTATAAAATACAATTTAACTGTACCCTGGACTCCTCTGCATGAAGGCTTATGCCATCTCCACCATCTATATTCACACACATCTTTCCCTATCCATCTGTTCCTGTTTGGCCTTCCTCCAGTATTCATGCTAAAAGTATGGCTCTGAACCTGCGAAAGCAGTGAGTAGGCACCACTGCTGTGCTCACCACCTAGCATGGAGCAAGAGACAGTTGCCCCCAGCACCCGCCAACTTTGAGTGCCTCACTGGAGGATGTCCCCCAGCCACATTCCAGCATTTCTCCTCCCTCCACATGCTCCCTGGTTCTGATGCCAGATGCTTCTCCTCTATCCTGCAAACATAGTCTTGGTCCAATCACTCTTTCAGTGTCATCTGAGGATGCTGTTTTACATATCAGAAGCTAAGAGCTTGACCCAGAATGAGGGTATACTGTGATGGCATTTGTCTTCTGGGCTGAGAGAAGAAATGAAGAAATTTAAAGTTAAAATGTCATGATGTCCAGAAAATAGCCCTACTGGGTTTTTTGTAAAATGTTTTTAAGAAAACAAACATTACTTACTGCCAGATACAGACATACTGTTAACAAGGAGTAATATTTTAAAATACATAATTTATCCAATTTCTTATACAAAGGCTGTAGAGTAATTTCAACAATGTGAAGTTGGGGAAAGGCTTGTTTGTGAGAGTATATCCCATCTTTGTCCCATTTTTGTCTTGTGCAATCAACACCTAAAAACTTTATTCCTTATATTTCTTTTCTTAGTATAGCCTTCTCCCCAGTTCCTGAAACTGAAAAGACACAGAAAGATCAACAATGTTCTGCTACTTCTCATTGTCTAAGTTGTGCTTTTTCTCACTGTCTAGCATTTTAAGGTCTTTCCCAAAGTGCTGGAGTAGGCTCTTGGAGCAAATACCAAGAAGTCTGTGTCTTTACCCACATCATAGAGGGCAGCTGGAGAAAAAATTAAGCTGAAAATCTAGCTGTGATCTAGTGGATATCTAGTAAGTGATGGTGGTCTCAGGTTGTGAGGAACAGGTCGTCTCGTGTCTGGGCAGACCAGACTGGAAGTGGGTGATGGAAACCTAGGACAGGCAGCAGTGTCCTACTGCTGGTCCAGGACTGCAGTCTACCTGACACCAGAGGGAGGTGCCTTACTGCTCCTGGGTGGTGTCCCTAGGAAAACTGGTGATTCAATACTTTTACTAGAAGTACTATTATCTGCACATAGCAAGAGAACTTTCTGCCTTCCAGTCTTCCAGTGAAGTGTATGGTTCTCCAGTAAAAGTCTCTCCCAGCATGGCATTTTGCCACCTACAGGCTAAATGTCAGCCTCATGGGGCCTTCCTGGAATGTCAAATGCTTCCCTGTCCCAAGCAAAAGTTTCCCTTCCTGACATTGTGTGTTTCTGTTAATTTCCTGATTCCAAATTAGTTGACTGTCAACTGCCAGCCCTACTGGGCCAAGCAAACAAGTCTCTTCATAAGGAACTTTTTTGCATGAGTTTAACAGTTCTCCAACCATAGAAGGACCGTATGTCCTCCAGGCACCACATGCTCCAGGTTACCAGCTGCTGCAGTAGCAAACCTGACACAGCAATACCGCAATACTGTAAAGGACAGGCAGGAATTTTCTGCCTAGACAATGGGATTTTTGAAGAAGGATATCGTGCATGAAAACATCAAGTGCCATAGGATAACATGGAAGTGCATGTCATGCCAAGTGGTCTTGTACTGGTAACCTCAAGGGATTTTTTAATTTAATTTTTTAATTAAGAAAGGTACAGAAGAGTTGGTGCTCAATATTTTGTGGAAAATTAATAACAAAGTCAGAAAATGCAAGAGGAAAACACAAATAGCCAGATAGTGAGGAATTCTTGAAAAATGCTCTGTCAGGAAGGGGTATGTGCAAATCTATTCTGTCCTTAGTCTTCCGTAAACACAGATATGGGCAAGGATTGCAAAATCTTTGGCTGAGACTGACTATAAACCAGAAAACATTTTACCATTGTTTAATTATGCAATCCAAACCAAAATAATTTGAGGTAAGAAATCAAATCTATATCTAAATACCCCGAGAATTTGGATTAGCTCATCACTGAATCTGATTTACACATGACAAAGTCTTCATAAAGTACATAATCCTAAACTTGAGATTTTGTAAGTGAAACAGGAATCTTGGGAAGGGAAAGTAAGAGACTTTATAGAAATGAGGTTAGTGAGAGACCAGGCAAGACCTGATCACCTGGGAAATGCAAATTCCTGCACCAAGGCATTAGAAAAGTCAAGCAGCTGACTGGCTGATAAGCTGCTTTGCAGAGAAAGACCCAAGGCTCCTGGTGGACAAGTTGACCCAAAGTCAGCAATGCATACTTGGGACAAAAAAGGCCAACAACATTGCCAGGAGCTTATTGGAAGTGATCCTTCTCCTCTACCCAGCACTGGTGAGGCCACTCCAGGAGTGCTGTATCCAGTTCTGGGCTCCTCAGTACAAGAAACGTATGGACATAAAGTCTTGCAAAAGTCCACAGAAATGATGAAGGGATCTGAAGCATCTTTCATACAAGGAGAGGCTGAGAGCTGGGATTGCTTATCCTGGGAAACAGATAGTTTAGGAGCATCTTATCAGTGTATATAAATGCCTGACTGGGACATGCATTAAAGAGGGAGCCAGACTCTTTTCAGTGATATCCAGTAACAGGAAAAGAGACAACAGGAACAAGCAATAGGCAGAATACAGAAAATTCCATTTCAACATTAGAATTGTTGGGGCTTTTTTTACTATGACCAAACACTGGAAGAGATTGGTCAGAGAGTTGTGGAATCTCCATCTATGGAGACATTCAAAGTCCAGCTGAATACAACCTTGAGAAACCTGGGCCATAGGTTTCTCAACCCTGAGAAACCTGTTCTAGCTTACCCTGCTTTGATGAGGTAGATGGGACTATACCTCCAGAAGTCCCTTTTAGCCGTAACTATCCTGTGACTCTGTAATTCTATATATGAAAATAGAAAGTCTTTAGAAATGCCCATTTTGGAGACAGTAGATATGTTCTGAATATGAGTTTAGGCTTAAAAATTGTCAGGATGGTTTGAAGGTGGAGGTTAACTATCCTTATTATATTTATGTATTAGAATGTACAACAGTATATATTAGAAATATATTCCAATATAACTCAATATATTTTTAAACAAAAGACTGGGTTATCTGAGAATATAACTGGGTTGGTAGCTAAGAGATTTGAGCAAAAATCCAGATTAGAATTGCAAAAATTCAAGTCTAAGTTGATGACGTATCAGTTAATCAAAACAGTATTATGTAACAGTGATAATGAGCATTTAGATACGCAAAATTTAGAAGACAACACGCAAGATTTAGAAGACAACGAGAAATCTGTAGCCAGTGCTATATAGACTATTCTTGCCTGGAAAGAAAAGTTCTGAAGAAAAATGCCAGTCTTCATCATGCAACTGTGCAGTTTTCTAACGCTCTCTGGCATTTCCCCTGAGTTGTCTTTCGTACATTACTGTTTCCTGTTAACACTTGCAAAGCTGTATAACTTGCAAAGCTCTGATTGCTCCTCAAGTCTTTCATTTGTGGTGATGCTCCAGCAAAACCTTGACAAAGATTAGGAAGCAGCCCTTATGAGTGAACTGTGTGATCACTGCCTGTAACACGGACCTCAAATATCTTCCAGCTTGCTTGCACTTCACCATCCATGTTCTTTTTACCTGCCATACAGTACCTATAGTCCTAGTTCTTTACAGCAAGGACTGCATTTCTATCTGTACCTGTCTACCCTAGCTGATGGTAGGCACTGATACTTTTTGTACACAAGACAAGACCAAAATGCCACTGACAGGAAAATTAATGACAATATTTATTAAAGACTCAGATGCAATTAATTCATTAATTTATTACATTAGTTAAGTATTACTTAAAGGTTGTCTCCTCTAAGACTGCTCATCTCAGAAATTGTTTAAGAGAAGTGAATGACAACTCTTACTGTATAAGAGCTCTGCTGAAACCCGTTCAAATGACTCATGAGAACCTTCTGAAAATAAAGGCTACACTTTTTAATTTCATACTGACAATTTACACATTAATCCTAAATTCTTCATCCATTATGCAAACTATATGAGCACCTGCCCTGTCCCTGACATCCAAGCACTGCTTGGTACACTACTTCAGACTGTACTAGCAAAATTGAGCTGGTCGATATTAAAGAAGTTTTGGAATAAGCCTGAAATCCATTGGTGTGTCTTGTCTCTTCATCTGAAATCTAAAAATTATTCATGTTCAAAAGGGTATTGGACACTCTTGCAGAGGCAGACAATTTAACAAAACTAGCCACTGTTCACAGCTAGGATACATTCAAACTATCTCTTCCTTTTGTTATCCTTAGTAACTAACAAACATTCACAATAGGGATTCTGGGCCTCACGCAACTCTTGGGTCACCTAACACAACATTTTTGGTTTCACTGGTTGCATTAAAGATTGTGGCAAACAATAAGCTCACCTGATGCAAACCAGTGGAAACTGTTTAAACTGCGATCTTTCGTGTTTCTGAGGCAATTCAGAGGGGTTGAGCTGCCATTATAGTGAACTGTGCATTATGTATACTTTGGTTTCTTTGTTTAATAAAAGGCAAGCCTTCTGCTGCTTCAGAAAAGTCAATGAATGTTTCGTGTAAAAACTACAGGAGGATATAGTCCTGAAGCACTTTGCAGCTGTTAAGTATATGTTTTTTCTTTTTCCTCCCAAGATTGTGCTTACAAACAGTAGTCAAATACTACTATTGCTATAATTGAGACATCTGTTAAAAGAGTAAAAACAAAAAGCACCACAGTAAACCAGATTTTTTTAAAACAATTCTAGTCAATGGTAGAAGGACAAACGAGGTTTTACAAATAGATAAGGATCAGGAGATTTTGAGGGAGTCTCTTGGTGTGATGGATGGAGGCGAGTTGCTGACAGATGAGGCACAGAGTGCTGCAAAGCTAAAAGATTTCTTTGTCTCAAGTATGTTCACTAGGGAGAAAGAGGGAAACATGCCAGAATCAGAGAGAACTTTCCTGGAGGCAGAAAATGAAAAATTAATGAAATGAAGAGTGACACCAGAATAAGTAAAAAGAAATCAGTCAGTGGAAAGAAATGCACAATTCTAGTACTGGATGGCCTGTATCCCAGCATTCAGAAAAATATTGTATATGTACATTTTAATTAAGTTGGGAAATAAATTTATTACCATAAGTAGAAAAGGCAGATGAATTATCACACTTACCGACTTCATTAGGGGTTAAGGTATGGATAAAAGGAGATTTACAGGTAAAAGACTTTAGGATGGTGTGGATTAGGGTACAAAGAGCAGGCAGCTCTGAAATGAGCCAGACTCTGAGCACTGCCGGCAGTGCTGTCAGTATTTTCACACTGCATGTCTAAATGAATCTATAACTTCTTAGATTAAGTTTGTGTACATAGACATGTGAATAAGGATCTAACACTTAGACCTAAAAGAGGTTTTAGACAACTAAATTATCACACTTAAAAATTATTATCTGTGTCCTTAAAATCTTTACATAGAAAGGTACTGTATGCATCTATATGTATGCATTGTTTTGTAATATTCTGAAGTGTAACCGCAATTAAGCTGATGTACTAGCAAGTTACTGAACCAAGATTCACTCAGCACAAACTGAAGACAAGATATATATAAAGATATGGACATTTACACCAGACTCAGAATCTGACAAAGAAATATAGAAAACCCCATATTTAACTGTGTAACTAAATCAGTAAAGATAGGGGGCCTGGACAGAAAATTTACAGTTGCTGGACATAATACTTACTATAGTGATCTATAAACAAGATACAAAAAAACATGCAGTTATCTAAAGAGAAGAGATCATTAATGACATAAGGACGAGGAAGAAAAAAATTGAGATCAGGGATCAGAGCATTTTGCACTGCATTATAACCAATATTTTAAAATAAAAACAAATTTCTAGAACTATGAAATTCTATGTGAAAAAGTTTTACATAAAAAATTAAAACAGACACAGCCAAACAGAGTTCAGCACCCCAAAGGTCACACTCGGGCTTTGTTAAACCTCATAGCTCAATGTGGGGATTATACTGTATCAACTAAACACCACAGTGAGACGTGGAACCTCCTCATGCGAACCTTGATACAAACCTGTAAGCACCCACTGATCAAATCTACTTTTTACTGGATTCAATTAAGCAATTTGTGTAAATTTGTATTCACACACGTGGCATAAACATAAATCATTACCAGTTCAGAGTAGCACCTCACTTCTCAAATGGTAGAGTTGATTTCACAGCATTGTGTAACTCAATAGTAGCTACTCAAGTGAAGTGAAGATGCAACGAGTTGAGATATTATGCCAGAAGAATAGGGATAAAGGGAGATAAAATACTCTCAGATAGGAAAAGGATTATGAAAATGAATCACGTGCAATTCATTGGTGTTAATTCAACATCGGTGATGTGCTTTTTTTTAAAGCCACATTGATGCAATAAAGTAATATTGATCTCAATTTCTGTAGACTGAAACTGATAACAGTTAAATAGAAATTATGGAAGATAGAATGAAAATAATCAATAACATTCTGCATATTGCTACACTGTGCAAATGTTCTGCTGACTGCAATTAGAATGAATACTAATTCATGAATATTAGCTAAGTCTAATTTTTTCCCTGTTGAAAAAGTCATTCTCAAAAGTGAAACAAACTTCTTCACTGCAACACCTCATGTTGCATCCCCACCACCAGTTGTTCATTATCGTGACCAATAACCATTTTACACTTACTTCATCATCACCCAAAAAGTGCATAATGTCTTTGTCTTTTTGTGATATAGAGGGATGTTACTTCTCTTCTCATGTATACGTTAGCATGTATTGACTTCAGTGACTATGGCCAGAAAAAGAGGCCCTACAATTGCAAAGGTTTGTGACAGTCTTTATGAGGCACCGGTGTCACAGTGTGTGTCTGGCCCTGGAGAGGGTTCACTCTCTCCTACCAACGAGCAGTCACACTGCTTGTAGAGTTCCTTTGTGCCAGAACTGCTCAGTGTAACAGCAGAGTCAAAGTGTAAGATGAGAATGTGTGGCACTCAGCCCTGCCTTTAAATTCACCAGGCAATCCCTCATACTTGACGGAGACAGCCAAGAGAGAAGCTCGTAGTAACCGCTAAAACATGCCAGCTGTTTATTTGGCTTTCTTCCCTCACAGATTACTAAACAGCACAGACTGAAACAAAGGATTAGGAATGCTCATGATTTCATTTTGCTAGAAATACCACAACTACAAGGAGATATCCTGTATTAAAAATTATTTTAGGTATCACAATTTAATTTTTTTCTATCTATTTCAACTGAACAATGTCAAATCAGTTAAATAAAATTAATGCAAGCAAATGAAAATCTCTGGGATTTTTCAGCAGAAGGAGAAAGCTTTTACAGTCTGATTCTAAACAGTCACTCTATGGTACACTACCTGAATAGGTATTCAATATTTGAATTCCTGATACTGGTTTTCATGTTATTTGACAGGGCACTAAATAATCTCATTGAGGCTTCCTTTCCCACAAAAGGTTGGACCAAAAGGTTGGATGATCTTTTAAAGGTGCCTTCTTGCCTAGGCAGTTCTGTAGTGATTGAAACATTAATTTTTCCATTGCTTTCTAACTGGGTTAGCTTAGCACTTTTTTTGCTTCTTAAAAAATTTAAAAGCAGTAAACTGAAATTATATGATAGCGATCAGTGCAGACTGAATTTCTTCATCAAGTAGTGGGGAGGATATAATCTTGGCATTGGAGTGATCATGCAACTCGCTGCTGCTTTAGGCAGGCAGTTAAGGTAATTGCCCATCACAGAGATGCTTACACTGATTGCACACTAGAAAGAGGAGGCAACTGGTTTCCCATTCTCTCATTTACTGATATTAACTTTATGTTGCTACCACCAGAGCTGTGTGTAATGTACGACTCTTTACAACTTTGTTTACATGGCATTAAATATAATTTGGTTACTATAGAAATCTTATCCAAGTTTTAAATGTTCATGGAGAACCAAAACAATCCAAAAAACTAAACTCCATTTCCTCATAAACGAATAGTGTTAGAAGTCAATTTAAGGAAAAGAACCAGCAGTTTACAACCTATTTAAAAGGCATGCTTCAATCCCCAAGTAGTTCTTGGTGCACTAAATAAGAAAAATGTATAGATCTTAATAGAAGCAATTATAAGCAGAAGCTTCTGCTTTCTAATCAAACTAGAGATGCCACTAGAAAAAGCTTTTCTGTGTCATGTTGTAATTAAAGCTACTCCTTAAGTATTTATGTATGTGCATAAGAGACAGTGGTCTGGACACCTGCATCTGTGTAAGTAGAATACTGAAATAAAGATGGCTGTGATTTTTAGTCTTTTAATAAGTGTAAATATACATACAAATGCTAAAGTAGAAAGTAATCAATCCACTAGTCTCTGTTCACATCATAGACAAAGACCATATAAAAACATGTTTTCTCATATAACCTTGAGTCATATAACCTCAAGTCATATAATTATGACTCTAAATTATATTGCCACTGCTTTCAATTCTCAGTCTTTTTCCTGGTATTGACAAAAGCACTGTTCATTATAACCACTGACATTCCATTAAAATGGTTCCTCTAAGTAAAAATAGTAGCAGTAGCTTTAAAAATGTTTAAGAGAATGTTTTATAAACTACTGCTGACACATAAAGCCAACCATTCAACAACCTACTACACCAAACATTACACCTGTTTCTGGAGACTGCTAGAATTCACTGACCAAATGAAGATATCTATAATACAGTACACTAAGCCCATAGCCCTAAATGCCGCTGATGTATATTTGATGATTCTATGGTTCTAAAAAATCTTCAATCTGAGTACATTCTATTAACCCAAAGAATACAGAAAACAAAGCATTTACAATGCAGTAGATCATACTGACTTGGCATGTCATTATATTGAGCTCTTACATCACAAATGCATGGTTTAACTTCTATCCAAGCATATCTGAACACATTACAGACATGATACAATTTTCTTGGAGACAAATACTTAGGTGTACAGCTAGACCATCTTACCAATAGTGTACAAATGAGAACCATAAAGCAAGATGTTTGCTGCTAAGATGTGGCCTGTTAATGTAACAGCAGAGGCTAATTTCTAAGTAGAGCAAGGATTTGGTTCTGTTCCTATGCCTTCAAACCTGAAGCATTTTTGCTTGTAACAAGATTCCTTTGGTTCAAATGATTGCTTACCATGGCTGAAATTACTGTTGGTACAGAGCCAACACACAAGTCTACCATTCTCATTTTGTTTTTACTCCTTTGTGCCTACAACTCGGCAAAATGCTGTTCAGACACAAATTCAGGAGCTCCTTAGTCACCTTCTTGCATCAACATAAAACCTGTTTTTTCACAAATAGCAATAAAATGGTTTTCCAGCTTTTATCCTGGACACATGGGTTTTCAGGTATTGAGTGACAGCACTAGAGAATGAAGCTTGCTCAAGAAGATTTCCATAGGCAATGAAAGGCACTTTTTCCAAGATTATGTCAGCAGCGTGCTAAGTTCTTGAAGAATGTCCTACTGATTTAAGAAAGTAATTTGGCTTCAACCTACCTTAATCATTGTTAAAGGCAAAACAATATATGGGAAGTCAAATACAGAAATTATGTGACATGCATATGTGGTCTCTTAGTGCCTTATCCACCATTTTATGGAAGCTTCCTAAGCCAAAAAAAGCCCCAAGTCAGTTTTAACCCTGACCTGATCTGGTTTTCTAAAAAAAGACCATTAAAAAAAATTTAAAAACTGAGGAACGAAGTCTCAGAATTTAATTTATAAAAACCATCATAAAACATCATAAAACTTTCTATGTTTTAGAGAGGAGCAGCAGAACACCTCAGAACACCTGTAAGCTCCATTTCTACTCAAAATACCACAAAATACCTCAAATACCTCAGAACACCTGTAAGCTCCATTTCTACTCAAAATACCACAAGATGGTTCTGGTGGGTT
Source organism: Manacus vitellinus (assembly GCF_001715985.3). NCBI lineage: Eukaryota > Metazoa > Chordata > Aves > Passeriformes > Pipridae > Manacus > Manacus vitellinus. The sequence continues at coordinate 15,400,374 of NW_021938895.1, read as the reverse complement.
TGGAAGTGTCCCCTGATCACCACTTAGACTCGTGGTTGAGGCTGTTAGGCTTAACTGGAACAGAGGGCTGGCACACAGAGGGCAGGCAGTGCCAAACAGGCAGCCATTCTCTGCAGCCCTTGCCTGGCCTGTGATTAATATCCTCTTTCTTCAGTAACTGTGATATGCAGTAGATTAATATATTAGTTTAATGCAAAATAGGTTGATATAAAATGAGGGCAGAGAGGACATGACTGTCTCAACACATTTGGTGCGCTCAGGGACACAGAAAGGCTGAGAGTTCAGCTATCTTGGAGCAACAAGAGTGAAATTCATAGAAAATTATACAGATATTTAAATGATATTGAGGTTTTCCCTACCCAGATCCATCAGGCTCCTCCTCCATGTCACTCAAACTTCTGACAAGGCTCTTGGACTAGATTCAGCTTGCCTCCTTGGACCTTACAGGGAAATGCCTCTCACAGTAGATTGTCATGATCTCCACAGCATGGCACATTTTTCTAATGAACATTAATCAGCTTTGAAATAGCTAACACTACTGAAATGTAAATTATGTCTATTTGAACTGAACTGAACACAATAGAATCCACTCACTGGACTACTGTTGGAAGCTCCCAAAAATTCAGTCAGCAATGCTTCAGTCACACTTGGTTAATACTTGAGAGTTACCTTTGTAAGCACTTTTGGAAGAGAAAATTTAGTTTCTGTTACCCATGGTTGGATTTTAGAGATGAAAATACGCAGTGTCTCTCTTAGCAGCTCAATCTTCATTTAACAACCTCACACTCCAGAAAAAGTCAACCATATTCAACAATAAATACAGAAAATCACTTTACTGCTCAACAGTGGTCACCAAGCTAAAGTAACAGGTGCACTAGAAATACATACAATATAAAGTAAGACATAGAAGACCTTATTCTTTTCTACTGTTTTCACATCTGTTCAAAATTGCCATGCCTGTTAAGTGACAGGGCATGCATGGTGGGGGGGAAGCTGCAGTCACCACTCACTGTCCCCCAGCAGAGACAGAGCTGTGCGGTGGTGAGGACAGCAGGCAGACCTGGGACCCCCAAGTACCAACCTCAGGCCATACGTAAACTTTCAGCATGACACAGGACTCCTCATTTCATCTATCTTTATAGCAAGGGAATAATACTTTATCCTGGTTTTCCTCCTATCTTACTCTTCAGATAGCAATATATTTGTGCAGTAGCATTTTTCACCCCTGTGCCCACAAGGCACAACAGGACACCAATCTCAGTTAGGGCATACATATTCTTGATATTTTGAAGAGTAGTAATTATATGTTTTTTCATCAAGCTATACTTTTTCATCTTTTCTTTAATAAAAATATGCAATATTCAGCTGAGAAAGCAGTATCTTATTCATGTCTCTCTGACATGGGACCACACCTTGGTCTCAGACATTGTTTAAAACTATTCAAACCTATTCAAAACTATAACAGGCTGGCTACAGCCCCAGAACAAGTGCTATATAAATTCAGCCTTCTTTTTCCTGTCCTGGCAGGTTCAGGAACATGCTGGATGGCCTGACTAGACTTCTTTCAGCTCATACTCAGAACAGTCTCTAATTTCAAAAATCTGGGAAATTTCTTGTTCCTTTGTAACAAAGGAGCACTTCAGAGTTAGTAACAGAGCTTTCAGAGGATATAGGTAAATATTGAAAGTCAAGGTTTATTTTTTTTTTGTAATGAACTGAAATTAAAATTCTGAAATCTTTCAACTTGTTCTGAAGAATACAAGTAATGATGCTCCTAGAGGATTCAAACGAAAACATGCAACAAATTTATAAGTGGTTATACCTATTTCTATTTTACTATCTATTCTTATTTTACTCCTTCAAAAAACATACAACTATTGCACAAAAATTTTTGTCATGTGAAAAGGTATAAAGGAAGACAAAATTCAAATATCCACAGTTATAAAGTTATACTGCTCAGAAAAGTCTCTTCCCAACCATGAAAAATTAACAGTCTGGCAGCATGGATTAATTATGGAGTAATCTACATGGCTACAGTGACCCTTAACTCCCAATATTTTGAGTATACACAGTATTTGCAGTTACATATGTAAACATTAGCTATCTCCTTAGAGAGTAGGTGTTCTTCTTAAGAAGAGTACATATGGAAACATGCTTTAGAAATACAGAGAAAGATGCTTTAGAAATTTCTGTAGTAATATCTTGATGTTTAAATATATAATGCTGTACAGACTACACTAGGCATCTGTTGTGGGTTAACCCTGGTAGGCAGATAAGCACCACGCAGCCCTTGCTCACTTCTCCCAGAGGGATGGTGGAGAGAATTGGAAGGGCAAAAGTTAGAGAACTTGTAGGTTGAGATAAAAAGAGTGTAATAAATAAATTAAAAATAAATAAATAAATAAACAAACAACAACAACAACAAAAAGAAAAACAGGTGATGCAAAGAAACCAAACCGCTCACCACCAGATCAATGAGCAGCCAGCCCCCAAAGCAACAGCAGCCCTGGCAAACTTCCCTCTCAAATTTCATTGCTGAGCATGACACCATATGGTCTGGGATATCCTTTTAATCAGCTGTACTCACTGTGTCCCCTCCCAACTCCTTGTGCACTTCCAGCTTACTTGCTGGTGAGGCAGCATGAGAAACAGAGAAGGCTGTCATGCTGTGCAAGCACTGCTCAGCTACAGATAAAACACCAGTGTGTTAACAGCACTGTTTTGGTCACAAACCCAAAATATAGCTCCATACAAGCTGTTACAAAGAAAACTGACCCCATTGCAGCCAAAAGCAGTACAGTATACAGTTTGCTACTCCCTTGTACATTGAACTTGGCACACCCTCTGCTAGTATTGCCTACATCTGGTAAACAAAAGGTGCGCAGCACCATCCAAACATATCAACTGTGGTGGGGAAGCTTTATCACTGCACTGGGATGGCCACTCAGCAAGACTCACTCACTGGAGTGTTGTGCCAATCATATCGTTTCTACTTCTAGTACTTGCTCATGCTCAAACAAGTCTTATGCTTTGCCACATGGTCCTGGCAGCTCCAGGCCAGTTTGGGTCCTTCTGCTGCAGGATGCACTGATTTGCCCGTATCATACTATCTTAGGCCCATATAAACCCAAACATGCACAAGGAAGATGTCTCTTCCCTCCTGCATGAACAGTGAGAAGTTAGCAATCACAGAACCACAGAATCATAGAACATATTGAGTTGGAAGGGACCCACAAGGATCATTGAGTTCAACTCTTAGCCCTGCACAGGACCATCCCCAGGAGTCACACCATGTCCCTGACAATATCATCCGAACGCTTCTTGAACTCTGTCAGGTTTGGTGCTGTGACCAATTCCCTGGGGAACCTGTTCCAGTGCACAACCGCCTTCTGAGTGAAGAATCCTTTTCTAATATCCAACCCAAACCTCCCCTGACACAACTTCAGGCCGTTCCCTTGGGTTCTCTCACTGGTCACCACAGAGAAGAGATCAGTGCCTGCCCCTCCTCTTCCCCTCACAAGGAAGTTGTAGACTGCAATGAGGTCTCTCAGTCTCTCTTCTCCAAACTGAACAGATCAAGTGAGTTCAGCCACTCTTCATACGGCTTCCCCTCAAGGCCCTTCATCATCTTATGGTTTTATCCCTCCTACACCAGCTATCAGGCAAGGCTGAAGAATCAATCCCCATCAAGCACACTTCTTTCTGTGATGTGCTACACAACATTCAGGCTTAGCTACACATCTGGATCTGCACAGAACATCCTGAACAGAACAGTGCAACATGTCCATTACCACTCCATATTCATGAGAGGTTGAAGCACATGAACAACAGTGAGACTGTCCACCTCAAACGTGATCCACATCCCCTAATCCTAAACTGGGAACTCCAATACGACAAGGTGCTAAGGTATGGAGGTGCACCCCAAAAGAGGTAGGTTATTCTCAAGGTTTTGCATCTTCTTGGAACACAGTTATCTATCATTCATCCTCATCTGTTAGTAGACTCAGACCTGTCTGGTGACTTAAACACACAATCAGCACATTATTGCTACAAGTCAGTATGTACAGCCGCCATTCTTATAGCAGTGCTTCTGAATGATGCCTATTTGCCATTTGCATTTTTTTACTTTAAGAATTTATTAGATTCTAGTCCTGATACAGTCCATGCTTCAACACAGTGCTGAGAGTGTTCAGAAGGCCAGGGCCACCCGTTTCAGGGTGACCAGTCTACAGTTAGCACCATGAACTAAGAGTTGCAAAGGGTAGGGACATCTGACTAAAAGGTCCCCATAGCCCACTCAGTCACCTCTGAAGGGTGCAGAAGTTGTTGTGGGCACAGGAGGTGTTAGAGAAGCCTTCAGGGTTATGACCCGGCTCTGGAGGTTGGCTGTAGTTTCCATAGCACCCACCATGGGAGCAAGGTACCACACTGCCTGGGGGTCAGGCTCCACAGTGCTGGGCCCATTGGTGGGGGGAGGGCCCAGAGAGAGGCCACACCAGCTGTGAGGGCTGTTGGGGCCCTCAGGGCCTAGACAAGAGCTTAGTAGTACTCTTCATCAAAGACTAAGCTTATTCAAACAGGATTTTATCAGCTCACAAAGCAAAGCTTCTTTTCCTCTGATAATTCAAAATTGTCAAAAACTCCTGAAGACACTGGTAATCAGAACTTGTATTTGTTGACAGCTGAATTTGTTTATTCCCTTTTTAGGACCTGCTAATGGCAAATTATTACAGAGAGAAGTCAGAAAGCATGAGGATGAAAAAGTATTTTGGACAACATAAGCTGCTGTTACCAGGATTACAGCATTGCCATGAATAACATCTTCAGGCTGTCACAAGAATAAGTGTATTTTGCTCTTTTCCTCCTTGTTGTCTAAAACTTAGTCACACACACAGATAAAGTTTGCACCTCTGCTTCCTATTGCAGGCTTTGTTGTAGGTTTGGGTTATCAGCCTCTTTCAACTTTTGATATGCTCTTATTCTTGAACTACTTTCGAGACAGCAGAAGATGTCAAAGCTGCAGTATTTAGGGTAGTGGGTGGGAAGGTAGGTCCATGGACACCTCTTTTCCAAGCTCACTAGGTTTCATATATCATGTCAACTTTCATGCCACATTTTATATTTGGCTCATGCACCAATAGCATAAGCCAATTCTTAAACTCGTCTGTTAGGTCTAAATATACAATCCCATTTATGGACTATATGGACTGGAAATGGGTTTTATAAGTCTCTCTCCCATATTGTATTTTGCAAATACAACCCCTTGTATTTTAATATTGGGTTAATTTGCTGAAGAATAAGAATAATTTACATTTATATTGCAGCTTTCATCTTGCTGGATTGCTGAATGCTTCCAGTTACACAGATACCGCAACACACAGATGCAGACATCTCTGTGGAAGGCATAAAGTTGGCAACAGCAGACGAGCCAGGACCTTTAGAGCTTAGGACAGTATGGCCAACCCCTAGACTGAAGTCACCAGCACAGTATCCTTGAGTTCACACAGAGTAGAATATCTCAGTTTTAAGATAACAGAAGTCCTGAAGCCTACAAACTTAGGCTCGTCGGTAAAAACAGATAACAAGAAATCAGTCCTGCACAGAGGTGAAGCAGCACTTCTATTACAAGTTCCACCAGTGAGGTTGTCCAAAAGAAAAAGAGAAAAAAAAAAACAAGTTACAAAAAATCTCTTTTGGATGCCTAAAAATGTAATTAAATAAGTGATTCGATTATTACTCTCTTTTTTTTTTTTTTTCAGAGAGAATAGGATTGGAGGGGATAGATATAGAATGAGGGGGAATACTTATGAGAAAGTTGATTTTCATCCAAATAAAATTGGAACAAGTCCCAGTCAAGTGATCAGTCTGATTTCTATTCAGTTTTGCCAGCCCAAGTGGGTCCCAGTATCACTATTATGCCTGGTATCATGTGATTAGTCTCATTGAGAGAACACAGTTTACATGCTGAAAGCTGATGGTATGAAGCCTTTAGCATACACCTGTTCTTTTTGGAAACATTTCAAATATTTCTTTTGGTGTGGGGGAGTAGTAATGTGAAGCCCTGTTTAAAAGAAAAGCCTTTTTGAGGAAATATTGTTCTTGTAACTGGAAAAGCAATTAATATTAGTTCTGATTTATTCAGTGGAAATTCCTCTTCATATAAGGCCTTTTCCAGCTTTCTGTTCTCCAATACAGATGTCAGTCTCAAACACTAACAGATAACTCTTGAAGTCAGAAACTAGAGATCCTTAAACAATTCCCATTTGGAATTTATTTTTTATAAAATCTTGTTATGATCTTGATGCCAGATTTTCAAGAGAGCTTAGCTCCCATCTAGTAAGTAAAGAAGAGCTCAAAAGCTACAGCTACAGTTGTTGGGTTTTTGTAAATCAGTCAAAGATGATGACTGTTCGGATCTTTTAAAAAATGGGCCAAAATTTATGGGAAAGAGTCTCAAGAAAATGCTTTTCCCCTAGGGATAAATTCTCTCCATCTGATTTGAAGTTACAATGGATTGTAGACAATTTTAAAACAGCCATGCCATTCATGCAGGTGTATTCTTGGCTACATCCAAGGAAATCGAGTGTATGTTCTTACTGTAAGTTGCTGCTAGGAGAGCAGGAGAGGGTAATGGCTATCATAAGCAACAAAAAGGTAGAAGAAATTATCAATAAAGAAAGTCAATTAATCAAAATGTAGGGAAAAGGAAAGAACTAAAAAAAGAGTTAAGCAATACCTCTCTCCACTCAATTATTTCCATCTGCATTTCTTATTTAAAAGTAAGATTTTGGGGCCTCACCCTTTCCCACTCACCTTCTGCCATCAAATACAACAAAGAAGGCATTTTAAAAATCTTTCCATGAGTAGTCACATAGGAAGATATCTCTTATGAGATGAGAGGACAGTGTATGAAAAAAGAGTGTGCTTCCATGCAAGAATTCCTCCTCTCCCCATTGTCTTGGAAACTTTCAGTAATTTGTTTCCTTCACTCCCTCCAGATCAGACAATTCAGTAACCACATTACAGGACTGGCAGAAATTACGAATGATCAAAGCTTGGGAAACACCTGTTTTATAATTTTAACAGACATGTAAATTCTGCTTGCCTCTTAAAAATGAGAAACTGTAAAAAACTTGACTGACAGACAATGGGAAGTTTCTAAGAATACTTTTCTTTTGCTTTTAATATTTTAATATCTTTTGGTCATGCAATTAAAAACTTACAGCTTTTACAGGGAAATAATCTGCCTGAAGACCACAGTAAAGCTAGGAAGCTGTAAGTGAGGTAAAAAATAATCAAGCTAACTTCTCTGTTTTCTACATAAAATATGGATCTCCCCTCAGACAGTGAATGCAGTCTCAAAGAGTAGCCTTTAATTTCTTGAAGGAGTCACTCAAATGGCCAAATACGCAATAGATTTTCAAATTAAACCTAAACACGAACAGTGTAACTACTTCCATTTAAACTTTAAAATAACTTTCTCAGGGCGATGAAGAAGAGCACAAAACCATTTTGAAGGTAATATTAAACAAACATTAGCAGAAATGCATTTGGAACTAAAACAGAGTTCATTAAACTACCGCAATTATTAAAAAGGTATTTTTAACAAAATTATCCAATTATTCCTTATTCCTCTTATAAAGGTGTTCAGGGACCATTTCCACTATCAGAAAAAATATTATATCATTGAGTAAGAGTACTTCTTGCATCTTTCAATGTTCAGCAAAGCTCCTTCTGTCCTGTGAAAGGCAGGTGTTCGATCTGAGAACACATTACTTCAGAAATCTTTCTATTTTAAGAATTTCAAGCCTGAAACTACTGTGGCAGGTTTTAAAGCATTGTTCTAAGTGGATTGTCAGTTATTAATCACTAATGTCACTAATTTCTACTACGAATGCTCAGAATAGATACCCAGAGGGAAGAAAAGGCCCTAAGGATTTTTTGCTTATTATTTAGGACCAGCAATTCATTTCATTTTTCTCTTACTAAGTCACAGAGATTTGATTCCAAATAGGTCAAGTTAAGATCCTACAAGGGCGACCCTTTTACAGAAAAATTATTTTCAAAGTTTAATTATTAAAAAAACATGTAGTGAAAAGAATATTAACACTAAATTTTCTTTCTCTGTATCTACGGGGTATCGGTCTTGTGCTTTTTAAGTTTTCCCATAAGCTTTCTATTAGTGGCAATAGACTCTAACAAATCATTTCCAAAGGAGATTATCTTTGTTCTTTCCAAACTCTAAAACTATGTGTTCAGTTTCTCAGGTAGCTTGCAAAAGCCTTATATGCTATATAAAGCCTCCTTCTTAGCACCAGTGGCAGATAAGCCTTCAATTCCACATTGCTGTGATTTTGATACATGACACACAAATACAGGTTTCATTGGCACCAGCATCCAAATAGATTTGCCTTCACCAAATGTGAGGGCAAATGTGTGTGGAATCAGAATAAGTGATTATCTTACTTATTAAGAGTTTAAAAAAAGAAGAGAAGATGCAATAATCAGGTTGCATCCTCTCCCTGCCCCTATCTCAATACATTCCAATGTAATTTCCACTTCTACTTAGCCTCCAAAAGAAAAATCAGAACAAAAAAACATGTTTTACAGATTCTGCTTTGGACATATCTTTGCTTCCTGGCATAAGGTTTGAAAGTAATGCAGGTGTCCCATAGACTCTGATTTATTTTTTTACCTGAAAGTCCTCTACATGTGATTGTTGCAGTGGTGTAGGCTGAACATAAAGATGCCTTGCTACACTAAAATATATGCATTCCCAGAGGCAAAGTAAAGGTATTGGCTATTCAGGCTGGAAATTTTTTTTCTGAACCATGAGGTTCCATAGTCCGTCTTCTCTTTCTGATGAAGAATGTATTGACTTACAACTTTATCACACTGAATGGACTGCTGAAGTGGAAAGTTTCTACTTAGCTAGAGCTGCTTAGTGTCTCATAGCTTTGGAATAAGGATGATAGCCATTGAAAAGTCCTTCTTATGTATGTTTGTAATGTAAGCCCAGAGATGTCTGTCTTGGAAGCAAGGAAAGACTAAAAAAATAAAAAGGTGCTGTCATTGTTTTTTTGCTGGAGAAACTGGTTAAACTTACTTCATACAACCATAGGAAATACTGACTAATAAACAGTAGTGGTAATTCTGTGGAAGAGAACTGGCCATGGGAAGTGAGGAAACGAGAACAATAAAGATATGAAACTGTCACTGAATATGTACTTTTCTAATAGAGTATGGAGATATGGCATAGTTGAACATTACAGTGTCTGAGGTACAGTATTTATTCCAGAACACCACTATTATTTTTATGATATTTAGACTGAAAGGATTACCATCAACTCCCTTCACTCTACGGTTGGTCATATAAAGATCCAGCCCATTGGTATCCGATCCAGAGTTACAGTTCTTATCAGTTTAATTGTGCCAGAGATTTCCTTTGCAGATATGGTCTGGTAAACTGAACAGGGTCAGGACACTATGGCATGCAACTGTCCACAGTATTTAATTGCCAGTGCACACTTTAGCACTGATTTGAGTCAGGGGAACTATCACTCTTTCAGGCAACACCTCAGCATGGTTTGGAGGGTAAGGCAAGCCTGGGATGGTTCCCAATATGCAATACAGGCAAGGCTGACATGTTTCAGTGAAGAGAAACTTTAGCCATATGGATGTAAGCCATGCTCTGTGCTCTGTCCTCAGGGCCAGACAGGGAGCCAGGGTGCTTTTTATTTATTTTGTATAGATATTGAAACCCATTTTCTTCTGACATCACTATGACTCACCTTATTGAAGCCAAAGATTTACAGTAAATGTGTAGAAACCAGAGAATCACCCTACCTGTTGGGTGTGTATTTTGGGGAGTGAGGAGGCATATGAAAGATGTGGCAATAATCTTATTTTAAAAGTAACTTAAGTGGGGTTAGACCTATTTTACATTTGCTCACTAATAACAGAATCTGCTGTACTCTGATTTTTTTAATCTTATTTTTTAAACCTTTTTTTCCTCAAATTTCATTCATATAGACTAGCTTTGGTCATTAGCAGCATGGCACAATTCAGTATTACAGTCTGCTCATGAACGAATGTGCACCTAACAGCCTGCTTGTCTTAACTTGTTGCCTGTCATATAATCTGCTCAGATCATGTAAGAGTGAGCAGCACCTGTTTGTCTGGCATTCCCACACGTAGATCAGAAAGCAAATATCTCATAGCCCCAGGATGCACAGTAGGTAGTTTTATGCTGAACCTGAACTTTTGAGTATCTTTGATGTTTCCTCTCAGGAAAAAAACCCTGTGTCACAAGGGACAATTCCCCACTCTATTATACCAGCTCAGAGGGGTAGCTCCATTGGTTAGCAAAATTACACTTTCAGATAGGAAAAATAAAAATCAAAATTTAGATAAAACCCTTTCTGTAATGTTAAGACAAAATCAAAACTGAAGAGATAGAGTGGAATGAGAATTAGTCTTACAGCTTTACTGTTGCTAGTGTGTCATGTATTATAATTTATTGTTACTGATGCATTTAAAAAAATACCTTTTATGTAAAGGATCTCTTCCGTTGTTTACATGCACAAGTTACATGTTGCTAATTCAGGCTTCCTGAGGTTTTCTTCTCATTGCTACTGGTATGTAGCTGTGATGATCTCATTCTGATTTTGTACATTTTTATGCTTTGATGGTTTGTTTGGTTTTCCATTCATATTGTTTGAAATACCTGGCTCCTTTTCAGATGCAGAAGCCCTGTTGCTACCATGATACAGCAAGTTTACAATGACCCAAATAAACATAACAGAGGTGGGAATTACATGCTCTATTCCTCACAAAGAACCCCATGCCAAAATGACCTTTCTTTCACTCTCCCTCACAGGCACACGTACACAACTACACACAGTTAAGGTTTCTTACATAAACTCAACAAATTAAATTATTTGGCTCTCCAAGCATCAAGAAATTCCGCTGTTTTATCAGCTTCTCTTTGCTGATTCCAGTAAACATCCAGTCTTTCAGGGTGCTTTGTGTTTCCCCCTCCCAGTGCTACTCCACAGACCTCGCCTGTTCCCAAGGGTCCCTTTGGTAAAAAAACCACACACACATATATATATATATATATATATGAAATCTCAGGGGTAATTACTCCCTCTCTCTGCCTGCCTTGGCTCTTTCCACCACAATCCACATGAACACAACGTGGCTTTGCAGAGCACTGTACAGACTCGCCGGGGCTATTCCACACTGACTCACCACATCCATTGCGCTTCTTCCAAACCCAGCAGATTACTTAAAGGCTGAAGGAGCTCCCAACCCATCTAACCTATTTCTTCACCTCTCTGTTCCTCAGGTAGACTGGACAGTCCTTCACTGACGGGTAGTATTCACTCTTTGCTTCTTTTTAACCATTGATACTGGATAAATAAAAAAGTCAGGAGAGAGAGACAGAAATGGAAAGAGAAAAAACTGCAATAACAGACTTTAGATCTAAAAAACACCAATTCACATCAAACAATTTCCCCACTTTCTGAGATTTATATATATACATATAGACATATAGCACTCCTTGAAGTGTGTTGCTTCAACACACAGAGTTGAAACACTCTGGAACCAATTTGCTAAATAATTCTGTGCAATTGTTTCGCTCTGGTCAGTGATATGACCAACATATAAAACTCTGAAAAATTTGGATGGCATAATAATGTAAGACCAAGTTGTGAGTAGCTGATAATTTAAACAAGGTAAAGGTCTCTCATCTCAGGAAAAAAAGGTCTGAAGTTGAATAAGGTCTGATCTTTCTTTGATATAAATAAGTTTCCAGTGGAAGAGGCAAGCAATGAGTGATTTCGTGTTGGCTTTGGTATGCCATTTTAAGACCTTCTCCATATGTTATAATTTATCACTAAATTAAACATTATTATAGATGAGACACATTTATTTGAAGAGGAATTATAAATTAAGGAACAGGGATGACACAGGCATGCTTACATTCAAATGTACTATGTAAGTATGTGTAATGTACTAATGTAGTAAGTACTAATCTACTATTGTAAGGTTTACAAAGAATATGAAAGGAAAAAATATAGTTACAGTTTCTAAAGAATGGAGGTTTTTGGATTACTGTTGTTACTTTCTTAAGAACTAGGTTTGATTTTTCCATGACCAGAATGAAAAACTAAGTTTTCACTAAGTTTAAAAATTCAAATCCACAAAGACTGGAAAATGAAAGAGCTAAGATCATTCTTCTAAAGGTTTTTTTTTTTGTAGTTAAATATTTTCTGGTTTTCTGAGCAAACAAAAATCCCTAGAATTTGATCATATGGCCTCACATTGCCAAGACTGATTATCTGCCAAGCTGGAATCATTTGTTCCACTGCACTAATTACTACCATGCAAGCATATGAAGCAACTGATGGCAGCGGTGGGTTATCGTCCTCTAGGTATATCAGAACTAGAGCAGAATGAGGCACAACAGAAAGGTTAAGGCAGCCAAACCCTGCCTGAAGACTCTGCAGCTGTCTCTGCCTCTGCCACAGAGCTCTCGTGTCATGGCAGTCAGGTCATTCCAACCAGACATTGTGCAGGTGATGCCAGCTCTGTTCCTCACCTCTGGCTCCCAGCCGGGCAGCGTACAACCAGCCTGGCAGAAACAACAGGATCAGACACTCCTACTAATGGCAACAGAAACAATGTTTTGGACATAACCAGTTCCACATAACAATAAGTGCTGTGAAAAATCTGATTATAAACTAATGAGCCAAAAGTAGTGAATCTTATTCTTTTGTGCCTCAGTTTTCCATCAGGAATGCAACTGATGCCAAATTTTACCTTACCCAGCTACTGCAAGTGCTCAGGTGTTAGAGCAGCAAGCAAAGACAAGCAACAAAGACAAAACAATAAGACATTTAAAATCAGAGGAACTGCAGTTGCCTGGATCTTCCTTCTTGCCCTTCTTGCAGATAGGACTGACACTGGCTTTCTTCCAGTTTTCAGGAACCTATCCCAATCACTGTGACCCAGCCATCGAGAGTGGCTCCAAAATGACATCAGCCAGCTCCCTAAGCACTCATGGGTGCATCCCACCAGGCTCTATGGTTTTATGTATGTCCAGTAGGGGCTCTCTGACTCCCTCCTCACTAAAGGTGAGCCTTGCTCCAGATGTTTAGGTTACAAACAAACGAAAGCACTACTTCCTGACAATCATATCTCATGCTAAGGATGAATAAATAACACAGAATAATACATCACTAAAGCTAAAATCAGCATGTGTTATACATGTTCTCACTGCTGCAACCCACCCTAGGAAACCAGAAGCCACTTAGCTCAGAAGACAGAATTCTGTGAAAAAGTTTGCCAGATTTCACATCTGTATTTCATGAACAGGAAAAAGAGAGAAATGAATACTACCATTCCTAGGTTTTATTTATTATATTGCTGCTGTTCTTGCAACTCCTATGAATTTTACTAGGGATGAGAATGCCATTGCTCTAAGCATATGTAATGCTATGGATTACTATAAGTCTTAAGTATGTCATATATTCAGTGAAAAAACACCTGCTCCAAAGAACTCACCATTTACAGTTAGAGGAGGAATGACAAATGCATTCAACTGAAACCAAGAGAAAGCAAATCCCAAGACAATTACAACACTATTCATTTGTTCATAGGTATAAAACCAAATAAAAAGGTATTAAACTACTAAAAAAATCTGAGAAAATAAGAAGTTCAGGAAAATAAGATACATACATTGGAAAAAATGCCTTAAAAGGGCTGTCACATGAAATGGAATTAAAGGGGGAAAGGAAGGTTTGGCACACTGGATAAAAGAAATATTTTTCAGATACAAATTTACTTCTGCCTCACACAGACCGTTTCTCTAATAATGATAATAAATATATGGTATGGAAAAGGCTAGGCAGTGAATATATTATATATAAGCTTCAAACCCAGAAAACATTCTCTCTAACATCACCCCTGCAATTCATTCTTGTTTTCTCTTCCATTTGGTTTCTTGGTCACATATTTTAAAGGCCATTGTGACAACCATGTTGATATTGGCAGCTTTACAGCTCCGAAACCAGGTGTACTATGGAAGTCAGGCCTACAGTCTCAGCAGCAAAGGGAACAAGGGGCTGCTTGCTGGATGCAGCACTCTCTGTCACTCCCAGCAGAGTATCCATTAAAGGGATGTCCACAGGGATGACCAGCCTTCCTCGAAGTGGGGCTGTTGTGATAGTGGGAATTGCAGAAGTTATGAACATAGGAACATTAGACATTCTAATAAGAAGAAAAGGCTAGTAGGCCAAACACACCTGTCTTTTCTGATTTCTCTCAATTCTGTCATTTTTTTCCAGCATCTATCCCAATATTCCTCTTCTTTAGAAACGCAGATGCTTCTCTACATATTTTACAGTGTTTGCTTACTTTCTAAAGCCAACTTGTGTATTCCCACTTGCTGGCAAGAATCTGCTCAGAATTCTTTAGTCCTTTTTAGAACTCTCCCCTGTTTCTTGTGCTCCTTCCCAGTACCCAGGTGTATTTTACCAATTCCTTTCATATTTTAGGAGTTATTGGTTCAAATATTCATCCTGTCCCAGATTAAGTGGAAATCATATGAATGATATATTCTCAGAGAAACATCTACCCTCTGCACAGTAAAGCTAAGAAAAATTCAAACAGGATATTGAGCAACATTAAAAATAGACTGCAAATATGCAATGCTAATTGATCTAGACTGCATACTTGAACACTGTGCTTAATTTTGCCCTTCTTATCTCAAGAAGAGTACAGTGAAGAAATGTATAGCCCCAGAAAGGGCAATATATTATGAGAAGCCTGTTAATATTCCTATTAGATTGTGGGAGTAATAGGCACATTCATTCAGAGAGGAGATGGAAATGACAGACTGTGACTGGGACATTATTAAAAGTAGTGAACGATGGCAGTAAATTAAAAAACATTTGTATATCTTCACACTCTTTTCAAGGGCAAGAGTATACTCCATAACACTGAAATAGTTTCACAATGAATTAATAGAAACTTTGAAAACAATACACTCTTAATTGTCTTATTAATTAGCATAGACCAGTGGAGCAGTCCGGATGGTGGCATTATTGTGCATGCACTGCACAAGTGGAGAGCATCACACATCACTTGCCAGGAAAGCTGAGAGTCTGGAGAGGGAGAGCAGACAAAAGGCAGCTGAGGGGGTGAGCACTGAGTGCGATCACCATCTGGGTCCATTTATGGATGGCTGGGTATGGACAGATGAACTAAACGGGGAAAAGGGTAAAAAAATCAGACACTGAAAGAGATGAAAGGAAGACCAAGGAAGAGAGAATAAAAGTAAGCACAGGCATGGAGCAAAGCTGATGCGAAGAGTCTGTGCAGGAGGGAAGGAAGGAATGGGCACAAGAGTTGTTCAGCTCCAGGCAGTGAACACTCAGCAATAGCTACATGAAGGTCACTGCTTTGGCCGCTTTGCAGCTGCTTCTACTGCCAGCAGTTACTACTACTGTCTCTTCTCAGCCCTCCTCATGCCCAGTTTAGGGAGGGCATTGGTTTTGTGAGCACCACCTGGGTCCCAGCATGCCCATGGTAAAATGGTCTTTTGGGCAGGCTGCTGGGCACAGGCACTGCCAGGGCAGAGGTGACATCCTGTGGCAACACTCCCTGCCTTCCATCTTGCTTGTAAGACCTATACAAGGCTTAACTCCTCCAGCTAACCCCTGCAGGTTACTGCAGTGAGACAAAGCGATTTTAACAGGTAAAAGGGACTACAGTTTAACATGAGAATGGAAAATGTCATGTCAAGTGATAGTAACTATCATAGCTGTTATTTTTAAAGAATGCAAAACTATCACACGACAAATGTGTGAAGAAGATATTTTGATTTACTAAAAAAAAAATACAGCCGTTTTTAAGGCATGGAAATGCATTATTACCGAAGATAATCCGTGTCTAAGAGTGGTTGCTAGAGTGGTTTACACATTAATCTGGCCTACAAGTTTGGGTTGTTTTGCAAAGTCAAAACGATGTTTTACAAATGACCAATGAACCAGCAAAGCCCACCCCTGTATCTGGGGTGGTGCTTTATTTATTCTATACCATTTCCATCTTCCAATATGAGTCATTAAATCTTCTTTTCTGTTTTTATTCCTCCCATACATGAACACTACTTTGATCGCTACATATAGTAAAATACATTTTTTTCATAAGAGTATTAGACTCTAAGCAAATCGCTTATGCATAGAATAAGGAAAATTACATTCAATAACTCCAATATCCTGAGTTCCCGTAGGTAGTATATTAAGTCACCAGCATTAAGAAAGGTACTTTGGTTTCCTTCATAGTAGTCTCAGTAGACAGGCCTACTTCACAGCCTTAAATTTTATTTAAATTGCAACCAACCTAACAATGAAACAGCAAACAAGCCCAGTTGGTGATTTCCCCTTCTCTTTGTTAGTCTACTTCCATTAATCTGTATATAAAAGAGGAGTGGAGAAATCTGGGCAGAAAGCAAAAAAAGGGTTTTCAACTAAGATACTTGGATTCTGGAACAGTTATCAACCCACCCCCCTATAACTACATGTCCAGTTATGAAGATGCATTGGCCTTTGTACTAATAGTTTAGGTCCAGTGGCAAACAGTGTGGTGGGAAGGAATCCTGGGAATACCCTCTGACACGTTACAGCCAATACATCATTTAAGCTGCTTATCTGAAATCCATACTGTGGATCTGATGGAGGGATTTAGGACCAGGGAAGACATGAGCATGCAGAAGCAAACTGACAACTAATTTCTATTACTTTTAACCATAGCAAAGGAAGGAGCTGAAGTTCATAATCTTTAAGAAAGAAAAGTGAAATACAATACTAAGAATAAGCTGATCAATATTAAATGACATGCTGCTTGGCCTCCTGGATGAATCTCTTCCTTTAGACTACAACAAGAAAACCTAATTCCTAATTTTGTTTTTGAATACATAGCAGTGATCTGTGAGCACAAGCCATGCAGCAGGACTACATCTAGAATGTCATATCACATGGACAGATTAAAGGTTGTGATTTTGTCCTATAGACATTGCTGGGAGGGAAGTGGGGCAAAATCTAAAAGTAGTCCTTTTCATGAAGAGTGGAGTGTGATCCAGACGCCTATTCCAGACCACATCTTACAGCACTGCAGATTGCAAACTGTTCTCAAACCACTTATAAAAAAATAGAAATAACACCTACAGTTTCTTCATGTATAACCAGCTTTTGAGTTTTTGAGATGGTCTTCAAATGGAGAAAGCAACATTTAAAAAAATTAAAAAGTATTAATTTTTGTTTGTCTACAAACACCTGACAAGCTACTGAAGCATGAATAAAACTACTGAAAAATTTGTGTTTGAACTGATTAAATGTCATGTACCAATTCTTCTTAGTACTTTGGAATAAAATTATAACTGCAACATGGCAGATTTGTGTTGTACAAAACAAGGTATTGTACTAAAACAATGATATTTAGGAAACTAGAAAGCTAAAAATGTTTCTGCTCTTTCTGAATCCACTGTAAAAACATAGGTATGGCAAATGCTCTATAAAAATAACAAGACAAATCTAGCAATAGAAATTACATATTTTAACAAAAAATTAACCTGCTCTTCACCACTGCTCTGATCACAAAGCCACAGCCATCTATGCCTTGCCCAAGAATAATCAATGCCATTAGAGAACTAGTGACATACCAGAATTTATAAACTATATGTAATACATTAACTGAAAAGTAAATGTACTCCAGGTTAGCACAACAGATGTGTAACTCAGACTGACTGCCACGCTCAGGGAATTCCCTAAGCGACCTCTCTGACTTCTTCTGATCTCATTCAAGACTAGTATAAATAACAGGGATTTGCTTTTCTCCTCTACAGCTTACAGCTAAGAGAAATATGTATCACTGGTCATCCAGTGAAGCACTTTAGGAGGAAAATCCAAAATGTCTTAGAGCCTAAAGAGCAAAAAATCCAGATGGTTGAACACTGAAAATATTGCCCTAACTACTTTAGAAATGAAACTTGCTTTATTTTTTAACAACCAAAGGCTAAGCCTCTGACAATTATTTCTTTTTAAATTACCTGCAACTAACATGTTTTAATATGGAATCTGAAAATCAAAAGATAGATCAAGGAAATCAAAGCTGCAGCTAAAAGACATGAAGCAGCACTAGACTTTTCACAATTCCCCGCAAGTTCTAGAAGTTTTATTGTGCCTTTTTTGTCACTTCTTGTATTCAAATAACACAAACCTCCTGATCAGAATAAAACTCAGAGACGATGGCAAATCCCACATCTGAGTGGTTCTAGAAACTATCCCCAGTTCTTACTGTCTCCTGGCAGCAGCAGCTTTTTGTGTGTCTGGCTGCAGCACTGTTCTTGCTTTGATACAGGTCATTAGGCCAAGTCTTCTGTTGTAACTATCACGGAAATGGCAGCCCCCAGGGATTATGCTGGTGCCAAATTCAGATCAGGGGAGTGAAAAAACACATTTTCAGATCTCTTAAAAAGCTGATTTTAAACTCCCTGTTCAAATATAGATTCTGATAGTGGTCAAGATCCTGCACCCTGATTGTGCCGAGACAGAATCCAATGACAGGATTGCAGCTAAAATTCATTTTCCTGCAGGTACTCAATATTTCTTCTGAATAACCTGAAATAACAATACTTTGTATGCATATTCTACATTTTCTCTGAGGAATTCAAAAGAGTGTTATAAACATCCAGGGGCACATCCTGCTCTCTCTGCAGTAGTTAGAGAGCCTCCCCAGCTGAACATCTCCTAACACAGAGACTAAAGAGGGCACTAATCTGTGGAGTGAGGCACTCAGCATGACCCTGCACAATGAGGTAGAAAACAGAAACCCCTGTCAATAAAATAGAAGCTGTGGAAGTTCATGCAATTTTGGATCTATAGAATAAGAGCTGCAAACCTCTTTTTACAAAAATAATTTGTCTGGCCACCCAGCCCTCCTTTTGGGCTTGTCTGTGCACATCCAGGACTGTAACAGACCCTAGCTCTTTTGCCCATGCTCCAACCTGGCAAAACACAAAGCAGATTTGGTCAGGGTTTAATTAGCTCAGGCAGAAGATTGTGCTAACAAAGCCCTAAGAGAGGTGGGCCAGACCTGGCTGACATCCACTCAGTCTGGACAGCAAAGAGAGTGAGCTTCATCATGTAGGTTGGTACTTGAGCTTGATGTGGAAGATGGATTCACCACCTAAGTACTATGCAGAAATGATACACTCATTATGTAGATTAAAAAAGAAGAATTTCAGTGTTAGAAGAAAACAAGTGCTGACAGCGACAGACCTGACCTAGAAAACGATACGTGAATACTGCTAATAGGTAATCAGCTAATAGGTGACCACAGTCTAATGACTCATAACCACCTGAACTCCAGGTCCATTTTCTTATCCTTATGGGGTGCTACAAAGACAGCTCCCTTCCAAACAGAGACTGGTTTCTGCCCCATTACGTGTGACAGAATTCTAAGTACTAAGGTGGGAACAGCAGACAGATTTACAACGTTTCCTTGTGTGTGCGTCAGTAGCAAAAGAATTCTTTTGCGTAGCCAGCACAACTCCTGATTGGCTAACTCAGTGCCTACAGCTTAGTGCTGCATAAAAGTTGTGCTCCCAATTGCCTTCTCATTTCAGCTAATTCTTTGCAGCATGAGCTAACCGGATGAGGAGCCAATTTTCACAGGATTTTACATGGTTTTCCATGCTGCAGAGCTACAAACTATCCTCTAATTGAATTAAACACTTAAATGTGCTCCTAAATGTGTAAAGAATACACCCCTCCAAGAAACAGGAATAGATATTGATATGTAAGCTTGAAACCTCTTGAGTAATAATACCTTTTTTTTATTGGCAGTTTTGTGTTGGTTTTTTTTGTTGGTTGGTTGATTGTGTTGGGGTTTCCTTTGTTACAGAGATTTTGAATAGTTACTACTGTCTGGGGCTTTGAAAGATACAAATTACTAACTGTTTTTCAATAATTTGTATTAAATAAGCATATAGAGGGCAATAAGCAGATTTCAAAAGATGCCATTTGGGTTTTATGACAGTTACAGTATTACAGTACCAGTGTGGTTACCAAATTATAGCAGTAATTATGTATTGAGAATATATGTGGTCCTACACTGTTACTTAAAAGTAAAGCTAGTTTGGTCCTTCCTTTTAGGACTGCTGTATAGAGTTTGTAATACACCCCAGAAATTTATTCCAAGAAAAGATAATAAGGATGTGGACACACACACACATGAGTACACACAAGCAGAGACAATGTGAATGAATAAAGCACAGTGGATATAACTTAATTTTCCTTCCCATTGTTTTTTACCTTATTATTCTTTGTTAGGAAAAAAAATAGTGAAATAAATTAAAGTAAAAATTCTACAGATCTCATAAAATTTCACATCAGTACAAAAATATTATTGGAAAGTAAACTAAGATGTAGGAGAATAAGGGGGGAAACTAATGGGACTTTTAAGCACTAAATGTATAAAAAAATCTAGTTTATGTGGTGCATTAAAGTCAGCCTGAATTATTAAGAGAAACTCCCTTTGTATCCCCAGGTGCTTTACAATGTCTGTGTAGTCTATATCAAAAGTTCTGGATGCTTTGTGCTAGAATCACATTCATTGATGAAGCACAAATTTAAGACGACAGGTAAAAGAGGTCTGTGTGACTGGGGATTGATAATGGTCCACAGGGCTGTTCACCTTTATGTTACTGGTTCAAATCAAACCCAGCTGAAGTAACAGTTAGAAGCTGCCGAGGTCTGAGAGCTGTTCAGTGGCCCGTGTGAAATGAATGCAATGATTGTTACCAGCATCCTGTGGACTAGCAGTCAAATCACGACACTTCCTCCTGCCTATTTTTTAGGGTGACTCTTTAGACTTCAACAAAGAGGGAAAAAAAAAAAAAGCCCTGGGAATAGCATCTTAACAGTCTATCTTCTCTGCAAGCAGTAAATACCACAAGCTTAAGGGCATTTACATTTACTACCGAACAGTGATTTATATTGCAATAGCACCAGTGGACCTTAACTGCAATCAGTATGAGCTATGAGCACAGGCAAAGAGATGACTCCCTCTTCAAAAAGATAGGTATTATGCTTATGAGAAAGGACAGAAGGACAAAATCAACTCTGTGGATTGCATTTATGCTTAATGGCAATCCCGTGCCCCAGCCATGCCACACTGAAGGAAGGTTTTTCAGCATGCCACTGTTCCAAGTGCTACAGTTTCAACAGACTACTTTATGCTCAGACTAAAGGTATCAGCAAGTGATTTTAAAAGCAAATACACACAACGAGGGTATTTTCTTACATCACTGGTATTATTATTATAAATTCTACTACGGATTTGAAATATTTTCTCAAGACCATGTAAGGTCTTGAAAACAGACTTTATTAATGGAAAGCTTCAACTTCTATTTCTGTTAAGAGTGGAACAGAATTTTGTCTCTGCTGCTTTGCAGTAACACACCAGATAATCTGCAGATCAGCACAGCCACTGATCACCTTCATTATGAAACAGATAAAGCTGTAAAACCTCAGTGTCAGATAATGGAACAACATTCAAATTGGAGGAAAACCCAGAGAACATTTTTACAGAAAAAAAAGGCTACTAAAGGTCACATAGAGTACGGCTAAAACAGAAAGTCCCATAAAACACCTCTGATGAGTTTTAATAAAAGTCAGTGGATAAAAATTAAAATACAAAAAATAAAAAAGAAGTAATTTGGAGGCTTGTAAAACTTAAATAAATGCTCATTTATTTAACATTCTTGGTTTGCTTCATGATAGTTTTATCGCTCAAGTCATACTGCCCTTCTCATTACTCATATGTTTGGGGGAATTTTTAAGAAAAATAAAAAGACTTCAAAATTATGTCAGGGGAGTTTAACTTTTTATTCTCACTGTGTTCTCATCTCAATTCTCAGATGCTTTTTGAAATTAAAACCTTTTCAAAATAAAAACAGTTTGGAGACTAAATTCATTGCCCTCCTCTTTACCCTTACTCTCTCTTGTCTTTCCCACAGCCAACTGTCTGTCCTAGCAATCAACACAATATGCTTAAATCATGACACAAATTTGTTCTGAGCACTTCTGTTTCAGCAACTTCATTGACTTCTGAGCTTGGAAACATTCTGCCTTTTCTACCATATTACTGGTATAAACATTGACTTTGGTAAGCTTATTTTTCAGCCTGAGAAGCATATTTAATCTTGTGATAAAGAGCAAGCACACCAGGTGAGCAGCATGCAGATTTTCAGGATCCTGTTCGCCTTAGGTGGAGAGCAAATTTTTAGCACTAATTTAATATGGCAATTTGAATCCAAGTTCCCAGAATTTACACCCAAAGCAAAGGATCTATCTCTACTTTCCCTTGTTGTGCAACTATGTATGGTAACACCAAGCTAAATTCAAAGATAACAGAAATGGTGGAAAAACTAACACATTTTTACATGCTGAGTGCAGCAGAAAGGCAAGGATGACATTAAAAATAAAACTCAATGGTTAAAGTTAAGACTTATGAAGTGGATTTCCTGAGATGGGTTTGCCTACTGCAACTTTTCCACCTTTTACCTCAAACTCTTATATAAACTGCCCCATATTCAAACATACTTAAACCACAGTTCACCCACTCTTATATGTTAGTTGCACATATAATTATTTTTATTGTTATATTGCCAAAGGTTTCTAGCTAAAAACTGCATGGACATTATGCCAGGTCCTTAGAATGTATATTGTAATACACAGTGTAGATACACCATAAGAGAACTTCAACAGATTTACTATTATGAGATTAAGAACCACAGCTTAGATGTCTTGGGAAGAAAGAAATCTGAAACATTTATACATAACCTTGATAGGAGAATCTGAAGAGGCCTGAGTCAAAAGTAACATCTGTATTAATGGCTTGGCAGAAAAGATGGAGACTGAGAAAACAAGCAGTAAGGAGGGACTAAGAGGGAAGCCCTTTTTTAATCATGCCTGTGTTGAGCTGTTATTATAATATCTGGAGTACAGAAATAAATCTGTGTCAGCAGCACAGACATCATTGCATTTATTTGTGGATAGGATCGTAGAGGTGATGTGTAAAAGGAAAGGGACATGGATCAAAACTAAAAATTCTTAGGATTTTAGAGAAGTCAGATCACGAAGCTTCAAAGGATAAATTAAATTAATGATTAAGGATTAGGGGAAAAACAAGCAAAGAATGGAGCCAAAGATACAAACTATGATGAGATTTAAAGAGATCAAAACTGACAGTGTGAAAGGAGGAGGAGCTGGCTAAGAGAGAATCATTAGGAAATTTGGTGAGAGGAGTTTCAGCTAACAAGACGGTCTGAAGCCAATTGGAAGGAGTTTACAACAGCACCAGAGATCAGATGCTTTGAACACAACGGAATGTGAATGCACAAATAACATGTCTTGGAGCAATAGTGGCAAGTAACAGAGAGGTAAATAGTCCGGATGGTTTTCTAAGGATTGGGAATAATAAAGACTAATATACTCTTGGATTACAAAAGGAAGATGCTAGAGAGACATGGTTAAGAGAAAAACAGGAGAAAATGACAGCAAGTGTAAGAGAGGTCAGGAATTAGTGTAGAAAAGGATCACTGAGGAAAAAGAGAAGAGTTAGAGAAGAACATATGAGAAGCATCTACATCTGCATCAAAAGACCAGTAGAACAGCAGCATTTTTAGCTAGCCATATAAAAACAATACCCAAAAATCACAACGAGGGTGGGACAGGGTACAGAAAGAGTCTGTGCAACCTGGAACCTCTGTCCTTGGAGACATTGAAAGCTGCACAAAGATCCAAGCAACCAGATCTACCTTTGAAGATGGCTCTGCTTTGAGAAAGAGGGAGAACTAGATGACCTTCAGAGATCTGTTCCAACCTGAATTCCTGTGTGATTCTATGCAAGAAGGACAGAAGAGGGGTAGATAGCCTGAAGAGCTGGAATAATTGTTTCACAGTTTAACAGTTTGGATGCATGTGAAGAAATCATCAAGATTTCAATATAGCTTGATGTATAATATGGGCCTTAGAAGGTAATTTCACATCTGAAAGTGCAGTAAGTATCTAGTGTTATTTTCAGGAGTTTTTACATATAAGCCTCAGCAATAGAGATGAGATTTCCTATATAAGCAGCTTAGAAGTCTGGCCCTTTATAAAATCCCAGTCAATACTATACATGTCTTAAAGAATGTGAATCATCTTTGAAGTCTGACCTCAAGATATCAAGATAAGTGGATCCAAAATGAAAACTAAAGGAAACTGAAGGGAAAACTAGATATAAGTAACTATTTAATAGATATATTTCCTATCAAAATTCTCTCTAATCATGCTTTAACGGTCAATATTAAGTAAGAGAAGTATGAATAGGTCAGAATCCTTTTACCATAGTTGAAAGCAATATATTTCTGGAAGTCTCTGATCTTCCAAGTATAATAGAATTTTTTATGAACATACAACATTCTTATGTTAATGACCACACCAAAATTTCAGAGTCTTTTGCCTCTCTGGAAAAGAGATAAATAGGGCAAATCTTTCATCAAGATTAGATACACTTAATATTTGACAACAGAGAGATGTACAATGGGCCATGTGTGTAGATCAAAATCCCAGACACTATCAGGATTTTGGAAGATTATGAGAAAGGAAGCATAACAGCAGTGCCAGAAGTGTGCTATAACAGAATGTTAGATTTCTGGGTTAGCTAACACTATTCTTCTTCCAAGGAAAGAAGACCTGAATTTCTAAAGGCATTTTTGCTGGTAAATTATACCTTACCTATCTGTGCTGCCAATCAAAACACATGTTCTGAAGTTTCAATGTAAATGGCTAAAAGCATAAAACAGAGACACAGATTCCTGACTATGCAGAAGAAGAGAACAAAGATCACAACTTTGGTGTAGGATCTTTTCTGCAGAACTTTCATACAGTTAGGAGCAGTTAGGGGTCACTCTAATCTTTTCCAGCTCTAGTCTTTCCCAGTTGCTCGCAGCTGTTGCAGGACTATTGTTCCTTGGTCATACAATGAGTATATTCCCTAACAATTATTAAAACCAGGTAAATGTCATAGAAATGGTGATTGGAAGCAATTTTGTGCATCCCAATGCATATCTGGCTGGAATATAATGTGTTCTTTTTGTAAACTGAAAAGTCAGATTCTTTCAAAACATTAAAAAAAAAAAGCCACCATTTATAATCCTTAGGAACCACTAGTAGAGTTTCACTGAAAGTTTGCAACAAGTTTTACTACTGAATATGCAAAAATATGTATTTCTTAGAGGTATCTTGTAAAATAAAAAGGTTTCTAAGTAATAAAACCATGAAAATTAAGTGGCACATGACCTAAATCAAATTGGCAAGCATAGGTGTAGTAAAATGCTCTTATACACATTCTGTATCAAAAACATAATCAAAGTTACTTATTTAGGTAACAAAAAGCTGATTTTCTGATGTTAACATCTTCTGCCTTTAAAACCTCAAGAATCAGTGCATGACTGCAGTTGTACAAGAAACTTCTCACCAAACCATGCTGAAAAAAGAACATTTGAAAGGTTGAAAGGTTTACCTAAGTACGTAGAATCATTTAGATTAGAAAAGACCTTTAAGATCACTGAGTCCAGCATTAGTGCAGCACTGCCAAGTCCACCACTAAACCGTGTCCCTAAATCCCTTATCTACACATCTCTTAAATACCTCCAGGAATGGTGACTCAACCACTTCCCTGGGCACCCAGTTACGGAAAAGAAGAAAGGTGGGGTAGTATATGAAAAATGCTTTCAGTAGAACACAAGCCTTCTGACTGAGGATAATACTCTATTTGTATCAATGTGCATTCCATTTTACTTTCCCCAATTTTAGCTTGGTTTGTGCTCAAGTACTCATTATGCATCACTCAGAAACAAAACAGGTAAGAATGTTGCCCATCATGAGGGAGTGTAAACTCAGTTATGATGGACAAAGCCCCAAGCATCCTAAGGCTTCTTTGAGAATTGGAAATATATTCCTGTCTTTCAGTTTTCAGGAAATGAAAGGAAAAAGTTTTCTGATCCTAGATATCCTTGGCACTGATAAATAGAGTAGTCACTGAGGGACTACTCACATAAGTAAGGTTGTGAATCAGGCTCATCATTCTTAATTCAAAAACATCACTTGCCAGATTAAGACCAGATGAACAGAAAATTTTCCCTGTTTTTTATTAAAAACGTAAAAGTACGAACTGGAACGTTTGTCAGCACAAAAAGGTTCTGTAAGATATTATTTATATTTGAATACAATAAAATCCCTTTCCCTAGTAATTAGACTCTATTTCAAGAATGTCATCATTGTGTCATATCTGAAATCCAGCAAACACAAAAGGTCCTTTTTTTGTCTCTGCATTTAACACACAGATTTGCACTAATCTAGTTGGAGGATGGCATTTACTAGCTCCAGTAAAATTCAAGACACTTCTTCACTGATCATATTCCTGGTCCACATCTACATTTTAAGCCATGATTTGTCAAGAAATACAGCCAGCATGAAACTTTGACCCATCTTCCTGAACTGTATACGAAGTAAACTGATTTTGCACATCTTGTGTTTATGTTTTTTAGAGAAAAGTTTAGTCTTGGTTTTTACTTTTCCGATAATTCATCTTCTTGACCATCAGCTCATAGCAGCTGGGATCTACAAAATTCCAACCTCCTCAAAAAGGAAGGGATCAATGTTGCTTTTTCCTTGTTCAGTGTGATCGAGCATGGATAGACCCTTTGTTCTACAAAATGGTCTGAGCTACTCATCATGCCATGTTAGTCAATATTTAAGACCAGTGTGAACTGGGAACTGCTCAATGTTCTCAAAGCTCAGAGAGGTGGTGGTGCCTGTCAAGGCTGTAATTGATCTGGGCTTTACAAACTTTTGGTCTTAAGCCTTCATAGGAAAATCAGTGAACTTTGACAGCACATACACCTGCATCATTATCCTTTGCGTGAGCTGGAATCTGGCCATGGTATTTTATACAGGTCTTGCAGCAAAGAAAAGAGACTCAACTCACTTCCACGGTGGTTGAATTCTGCTGTTTGAATAATTTTTCTGCAGAAGACAGATAGGTCTTCCCATAACAGAACTAATTTGGAAATAGTTTTAGAACATCTCAACATACACAGCTATGGTATATGTCCCTAAATACACAAACCTGAGAAACAAAGCAGTGATTACAAGTAGTATTAACAGAGCTCACATTTGCCTTGGGCTACCCCAACTATGAAGACAAACAGGACATTATAAAGCATAATGAGTACAGGCATGGTCAGTGTCCAGCTCAGTTCCTCTCTGTTACAACTAAGCTCTTCCTAACTCCACAAATAATTCTTCCTGTAGCGCCCCCCTGCCCTGCTACCAAAACCCAGCCACAGAAACCCACTACACTGAGTTAAGAACATGTCCTTCCGATCAAAGAGCTACTTCACCCAACTCAGAGACTCCTGATGGCAAAAAAAAATCTATATACTTTCTTCTCCATAGAGTAGTTATATATTTGTACTATATTTCCATTCATCATCTCGTTGGTATACGCAGTCTCAACGCCTCACTACCTTCATGCAGCCCAAAAGTCCTTCTACACTGACTTGGGGCACACAGTTCAAAGGAGATGGAAGTTGCTGCTAGTAACGGGTAAATTTAAAGTAAAAGAGCAAGGTAGAGGGAATTATGGAGGAACAAGAGTCATGTTGACATATGAGCAGAAGTGAGTAGCTGTGAGAAGCTAAAAGGTAATATAAACCATGAAAGCATGAGTATCACTTGAGGGGAGGGGAGATAATAAAGCAATGGTTAGAACTGTGCAAACAAAGGAAGGTTTGCAAAAATTTGGTTTTCCAAGGTTTAAAACTTCACAATCCATCAATCATACTGTTCATGTGAGACATACTATCAGTAGTACACTACTCACATATTACAGGACTCATACGAGCCATACTACTACACTAGGTTGAATATAATCAGTTTTTTCCTTCTTTAGATACTTTAATATCTGAGGCAGTGTTATTCCTATTTTATTGATAAGGAACTGTCACATAGAGACAAGAATGGAGAGAAGATGTAAGCAACGCAGGAAACTGAGGACAAATGTCCCATATTTATTCTAATAAATCTAACCACCATTATTGTCTTGCCCCACATCTAATATCTTTTCTATCATTTAAAATATTCCCCACAGACTCCATTATAAAGTTTAGGTTGCTCTGCCATTTTTTTCCCCGATTCTTTTATTGATCATGTGCTCTTCCAAGTTTCTTGCCAGGAAAAGAATAAGGCATCAAGATGACAAAGCAAAGTGCAGTGGAGCGAAAGAGCCAGAAGCTGTGGAAGAAGAGGGCAATATTGTGAAGCTTACAAGAAACTGTGTATTTTGAAAGCATGAAAATTAAGTACAATAATTAGCCAATGCAAAGTGAGTATTTCCCAGTGCTACCTAGTTTATTTTCACATGGAATACCACTTTCACAAGAAGATATTAGCTCAGTCCCTCTTGAAGCTGGCTACAATTTCTAGAAATACTTCAGAAGTTATGCAAAGCTTTATAACTTATGCAGGACAGAAGTAAATCCACCACTATCTGATATTTTAAATTCAAGATCGAATAACAAGTAGGCCTTCTTCAGCTAAAGAACAATTTAAGTGTATGCAGATAAAATTATCCAGCCTGTGTTAAGCAAGATATGACACCAGATAAACCAGTGATACCTTCTAGATTCAAATCTTATACAAGTGTGCAATAAGTAAACTGAATAGTATCTGACACTGTATAATTTCCAAAGATTGATATTGCAGCATTTTTCTACATAAGTTCTGTCCAAGTTGTTACATTACATTAACATTCTGCTGAGGGGTGAAGATATTAACCTGCCCAGCTGTTACTGGGATGTGTCAAGACGTGCATCTGTAACTCCAATAATCATTAGGTTTCATTAAGTCAGTACTGAATTCTGGGGTTGTATCCATGCAACACCCCAAAAGTCTAGTTTCATCTAGCAGAAACTGGATGGATTCAAGACATGATCAGATAAAGTTTAACCAGCCATGGAGAGAAAAAGCCGAAATTGCTAAGTAGAAGCAGATGTGCTATGTATCCAGCAGGAACAGAAAGGTGTACCTGGACTAGAATCAGGTCTTGAGTATCAGTCATGGGTGCATCCCCTCTGTCTCCTATATTTAGATTTAAGTGCAAATTTTGAGCAAAGAAATTAAATTCATGCAATGTTGTCCTAGAGCAAACAGAGGCTTCACTCTCAAATTTACAATGACATTTACATGAATAGAGTTCTATCAGTTCCCTACTGTCCAAAGAAAAACGAAGCAGCAGATAGGAAAGACAGAGGAAGAGCCAACATTTCATGGCAGTATTTGGAACAGGAGTGCAAAGGCAGAAGCAATAGATGGTTGAAGGCACAGAAACTGAAAATAGAGCTTAACAATGGAGTTCTGACTGGAGAGCCAGTGGGAATGAGAAAGATGTACATAAGCCTGGGGATTCAACCATGGCTGAATGAGGGATGAAGACATACAGACGTTTCTACTGACTGTAGAAAGGCACTGAAGACAGGAGGTGAAGAACAAGTACTTGGAATATGCTTGCAGTAAAAAAGGAACATGGGACAAGAAGCCAGTGGAGCAGTGAGAAATAGGACTGTCCTGCTAAAGACACGGGATTGGGGTACACCCTGAGTTATAACAGAGTGAATAGGGGTAGAAAAGGTCATTGAGAATTGATCAGAGAATTGATAATAACTAAAAACCTCTCTGGGGACTTTTGGGAACCAAATTTCAGTTTATCATGATTCCTGTATCATCAGTAAATATCTGTGGAGTCTGATGGTAATGAAAATA
This sequence comes from Manacus vitellinus, assembly GCF_001715985.3. Taxonomy (NCBI): domain Eukaryota; kingdom Metazoa; phylum Chordata; class Aves; order Passeriformes; family Pipridae; genus Manacus; species Manacus vitellinus. Next base: position 15,370,435 of record NW_021938895.1, on the reverse strand, counting down.
GGTATCTTGTATCTTATTCCTCCAGCAGTAGTTTTTACAGAATATTATTCTATGCAACTAGTTTAATAGCAGAATGGTACAATCTGTTGTAGGGGATTTCAAGGTTCCAAGTATCTCCTAATTCACATGGGGGTTAAGATACTCTTGCGAGTTTCTATTTTTAAAATGGTGTGTACTCTTTATCTTTCCCTCTGTCTATATCTCTCTCTCTTTCAAAATAACTTCTTTAACATGACCAAATCAAGGATAAAGATACCTGAAGTGCCAGGTTACCTATATAACCAAATTTTCCCCCATTTTGTGAATGGGTATCATGATGAAGACTAATGTCATGACTCATATACCACTGTTCCCAGAACACACCTGCCTCACACAGTGCACAAGATGGCCTTGCTGTAAGGATGAATCAGAACTGTGTACTGAAGAAGGTTCATTTGATGAAGAATTTTGAAGCAACACACTAAAAAATGGGACAGCATTGCAAGATGAGCTAGAATGGTCAAATTAATTGGATGTTGGCCTACAAAGTGGGATTCCATCTTTTCTTGACATAAAGCAGTAATTCAAACCAGGTTTTTTACAGTTGTGACTAGAAGTATATTCTTAATTTTTTATGTAACTCACTGAGATGAGGCATTTGAGTTTGCAGAAGTGATGAACGTTCAGAGACATAGCTGGAGATGGGAAAACCTGAGCTGGAAAATTTCCATGTGACAGTAATGAGTCAAGGCTTTTGGACCTCAGCACCTCAGGAGTGTCCTGTAGATTAGTGGCAACTTTTCAACAGTCTTCTAGGCTGTGGTTCCCCAGCCATTGATTGGAAATTATATTGTCTAGGAAAATCCCCAAAGGAAATTAATAATAATTAATAACTATGTCTCTAGAGCAGGGCTTACATATTCTGTAGTAAACAAGGTACAGGACCACACACTGAAAAATATCACGAAAACAAAATATGTAACAGCTGCTCATTAAGTGACTATCATATATCCTGTGAACTGAATGAGGAAAAGATCTTGTAAGAAAAAACAATATGAGATCATGTAATTAAAGAAGTTTTCACAATGCATATGCATGGAGGAGATTAAATTAATTTGCCTTAACAGAGTTAATTCTGGCACGTATTAGTTTTAGAGTGTTTGGACTCTTTAATGTAGATTTTCCACACATAATAAGAAATAACTGAAGATCCTGCTGAGATCTGATTAAAGGACATATATTAACCATCTGTATTTTATTCATCCAGTTAAAAACAGAATTTACTTTTGACTATTGGATTGAGTTATAACAACTGGAATACTGGAATGGTTATTTCATTGTCAATTATTCCTATTTTCTACAGAAAGTTTGGATTTTAGCCAAAAATTTCTTTTAACATCATAAACAGCAAAAGAAGCAGGTTAAAGTATAGAGACCATTTTCTATATACTATGCTACAGCACAGTAGTTCCTGTTGCCTACCATTGCCACTTGAATTAATTAAAGTACATGAGTTCAAGAATTTATGACTGATTCTCACAAGTAAAGAGTATATTCGAGTTCCATTAAGTTCAAGAGATGTAAAGCCAAAACAGCTATTTTTATCAGCCCTGTTTAAATACATACAAGAGTAAACCCAATAAAACCTTTGCCTCCTCTTTTTCATATGGATGTGACTTTGTGAAAAACACAGACTACTATATGGGTAGGTATACCTGTATATCTGATCAATTAAGTGGCTTCCATTTGAAATATTCTGTCCTTTAAGAATGACTGTGTCTCTTATACCAGCATATTTAATCAGAGATTATATTTTGCTGTATAAGTTCATTCTCTTGCACTCAAAGACGATTCATTGCATTTGTAACACATGGCTACACATTTAAGTTGAACTTCAATTTTAAAGGATGCTTTCTGGTTTTGTTTCTACACTGGCGGCTTACCAGGGCTCAGTTATGTGCCTTTCTGATGAACAGACAGACTGTATAGAAGATTTTGCTTTTCTAATCTCTTGAATAAAGAACATAGAGCCAGCTCAGTGGGTACTTCAGAACAGGCACTGTATCTACATGTTCATAAACTTCATAAGGTTAAGTTGCTGTCACTTCTGCATCATTTACTATACCTTACCTTTTAAACTTTAGATTCTTGGCTTTGCATTCATAATTCATAAAAGATAAAGTGCTTGTTACCTTGAAGATAATTTTTCACCCTAAAAATTTTAGCACATGGACACTTCTTTGGATGTCTACAAACTACAGCAATCATCATTCCTCTGCCATAATTGTCAAACTATAACAATTCGTCTGTCTCAGTGTAGACCTCATTGCTTCCTCTCAAAAGGTTTTTCACCCAGAGGGTGGTTGGGTACTGGAACAGGCTCCCCAGGGTAGTGGTCATGCACTCAAGCATGCCAGAGTTTAAGAATTGTTTGGACAATGCCCTCAGGCACATGGTGTGATTCCTGGGGCTGTCCTGAGCAGGGCTGGGAGTTGGACTTTGATGGTCCCTGTGGGTCCCTTTCAAATCAAAATATTCTATAATTCTATGACAATTACTATCCCTTATTTTTTAGATACTTTTAGATATACCACACAGTATACAACCAGTAGTAGATACAGAAAGGGCTACAGTAGCAGAAGGATTTAAAATTTAAATACAATAAAATGCAAATAAAATTTCTCACCTGTTTTTTTAGCTCCTTTTCACCCCTGCATCTATATTTTGATAGCAGGCATACATTTTATTGCATTGATCTTATTTTACACACCAAAGACATAGTACTAACTATTTCAATGATTTTCACAATTTCACAGTGTATTTTGCAAGTTCAAGTTTACTTAGCATAATCCTGGTATTGCCATCTTTAAAGTTAAAAGCAATTGCTGAACCTCAGCCATTTGGATCTTACTTGATCTATAGACAGTAGTTTTCAGGCTGATCAAACAAACATGTTCCTTAGCTATGAGTCTACTTACACCTTTAATAGTAAGGTCATAGATTCATAGAAAGGTTTGGGTTGGAAGGGACCTTGGAGATCACCTCGTTCCAATCCCCCTGCCACAGGCAGGGTTGCCACCCACTAGACCAGGTTACCCAGAGCCCCCATCCAACCCAGCCTTGAACACTCCCAGAGATGGAGCACCCACAACTTCTCTGGACAACTGATTGACAAAGTGATTTTACATAAAGTGGTTTTACATAAAGTAATCTTACAGCACATGCACTTGAAGATAAAGAACACCTGAACTTACAAATCAATTTTTATTGCTGTTTACGCATTAGAAATTACCATAAACAAGGACAGCTAAATACTATGGCTCTGAAAGACAGGGGAAATGACATAATGATACTTGGTCAACATTTGCATGTGACTTGACCTAATTTCATGTTTTATCTTTGGAATCCACTGTAGTCCTGCTCTCAGTTCTTTTTGAAAACCACGCCATCTATTTAAGTGGCAAAATACAGATTTTGGCTGAAATACATCACTACCTGAACACAGCTGATCTGTTGCAGAGCAGAAATTAGAACACTGGTCTTCTAACTTTCAAGTTTCTTGCTTAATCTCAGACAGTTCTACATACTGTATTTCTGAAGCCTGAGGGGGTTTTGCATTTATTTACTGAAGTACATTTGAGATTATTTCTGGCATCTTTACACTGGGTCATGAAACAGCATGTTTTGGCACCTGCTAGCCTCACCAGCAATCTGCTTACTCCAGGCAGTTATCCTTGTGCTACTCCTGGGTATGCATCTGACAAAAGTCTTGCAGGGTTGCTGGGATCTGGAGTTTTGCAAACAATGGGAGAAGAGCAACATATGAAAAAGCTGCATTGGTGTTCAAGTGTTTTAGGCGAGTCTTTATTTGTTGATTTTGTATTTTAAATATGTAATAAATAATGTTTTCCATTTTTGTATGTGATATTTTATTGATTATAGTTGATACTTCAAGCGAAAACAACCCCAATAAAGTAGAGATCTTTTTTGCAAAACTCATGGGTTAGCACTTGAAAATATTCATTGTGGAAACTTTCAGGTATATTTGCAAAAACCACCTCATCTACTGAGGCATTTAGTGAAACTCTGGAACTAACAGTAATGACTATGATAGAGAAACAATTTAAATTAGTCTAGTATCCTAAATTAAACGCATATCTTCACTTCTCTTGCTACTTGCAGAGATTTCAAATCAAGAAAAAAGTATCTGGTTCTGAAATGGTTCACAAGGACTAACCAATACCATGGTGAGGTCACGTACACACAGATTATTAGAGGAGACTAGTAAAAAAATTACTCCCCTATGGAACAAGTGGAATAACTGATGATAAATGTATACAAATTACCTATTCACACAATTCAGTCTACTCAATGGGCACACTTTAAAGTACTAAGTAGGAGAGAGGGAGTAACAATTTTTTTTTAATTTATCACCTCATGACTATAACAAAGAACATGCACCCCAGTGCAGTGAAAGCAGGAGCTCTGAAGAAAAAGGTCCTTCCCAAAGAGTAGGATATTTTCCTCTGACTCTGAACTCTGACTTAGTTCCTATAGACATAAAGTTCATTTCACTTAACTTTAGACATCTGCAACACACGCTTCAACATCTAAGCTGATCCCTAGGTTTTCTTTATTCTCTCTAGTAAGGAATGTGCTATTCTACAGTCTGATTCATCTGACCTACTTAGATGTCTACCTTCTGAGGAGATGAATCACGCCCTAAAAGTGTCTATTTCTCTCCACTGACTATAGAGGGAGCCAAGCCAAAGATAATTTTGATATAAAAGACATTACATTAGGACAGATAAATTTCACCCCAGAAGCCATGAAAGTGAGCAAAACAAGAGTGAATGCTATTTTCAGCAATATTTAACTTCTGTACGCTTTTGAAATAGAAATCCATCCACAAGGTTATCTAGGGACAATTACTGAGAGCTGCTGAGCAGGATGGACTGGTCTGTCACAGGCCTCAGGGAAGCAGCCTCCTACCAAAATGTACAAGGTGACCATGAAATGGTAGTGTCTGCTCCCTCTGCACCTTCCCAAAAATGTAATTGAAAGAAGAAAGAAAACTTTAAGAGTACACTTGTCTCTTTAAAGTTTGTTTGCAATAACATCAATAAGGACATACCACAGAGTCACAAGCTGTATTTGTACACAGAAAGTATTGCTAACCTTATAAAAATCTCCCACCATGCTTTTAAAAACTCTTTTTAAAATAGTTTCTTTCTAGCTTTGATTGATGAGAAAACGTGTACCTTCTGTTGACTTTTAGATACTTATTGTATAAGAACCTTTGTAGTTTTTGTCAAACATATTCCTTTCCTCGGCATTCTTCAGCGCACTGATGAAGGTATTGCTGCACAAAGGTGCTTTCGTGCCTCTCCTGTCTCAGTGTATGAAAGTCTTTTTTTATATGCAGACTTGTTAATAAAAGCTTTATTTCTACTGTATAAGAAGCATAGGTCTAACCTAACTTAACCTTGACCCAAACCCTATTTCATCAGTGAACTGTTTCTCTGAATTCCACTTGGCTTTCAAATTAAGTCTTCTGCGTCTTCCTTGGCTTCAGAAGGAATACTTCAGTTAGAGCAATACAGTCATTCAACTGGAGCGAAAAAAGGCAAAATGTCCCTGTGTGTGCTAAGAATTTTTTTGCCCACCAAAATTTAGTACCCAATATTCATAAAGACAAAAGAATCACTTAAGATCACATAAAAAACCCTAGAAACGGGAAACTGATCAAAATCAAGTGACACGATAACCCTTCTTCGTAAAATGTTGGAGTAGGAGAAAAGAAGGGATTCAACATTGAGAAGCTGCAATGATCTGGCAAAATTATTTTTTACCTCTTCTAATCCAATTTCTCCAACACTTTCTAAGTGTTTGCTACAAAAATGATCAGCTCTATCATCATCAGATTTCTCTTAAAAAGCATCTTATGTGGCGTATTCCCCTTGATCTGGGATTGAGATTTATACACACATCTGCTAGTGCAGTGAAGAGAGACCATGACCTTTCACAGCAGGTTTAATTTGATTTTATAACCCAAACAATTTTCAGGATGATTTAGGGATTAGATATTCTGACAGGCTGAGCTATATATATATAGCTATATATATAAAACAAAAGAATTTTTTTTCCTGATTCTTACTGGTGATATACGCCTGCCCTGGCATTTTTAGCTTTAACATAACTGTTCTCTTTAGCATGCTAACACGAGCAGCAGCCTGTGATCAATCACAGTTGGCCAGCCCATGCAATATAAACAGCCATGCCTGCTCACAGGAGCAGGGATGCTGCCTAGAAACTGCAATTTGAAGAGCCTACTGCCTCATTTTTGAAACCATTTAAGTCTGGAGAGAGACAAAGAAAAAGAAGTGCAGGTTTATGTGATGATTGCTACTACTTACATTTACAGTGACAATTTATAAACTGCAAATTTAGCAACATGTGACATTTTGATTGATGAACTTTGCTTTTTCAGAGGGTCGTATTAGGAAGACTTACACAGCCAAGAGGTAACATGAACTTGTCACCATCACAGTGTGTTTGTAATACTCTATCTGAACTAGCATAAGGCATTACTTTGCTTTGTGCATCCCTGCCATTCCAGCAATATTCTTACATAAGAACCATATGACAGAGAAGTATACAGAATTCATTTCAGCTAATAAGGGGAGGGAGGATTTCTGACTACTCAATTATTTAAGGCGGGTAACTAAGATACCAGAAATATGGAAGGACACATGATTCTGCTTCAAAAGCAGAGGAAGTACAGTCACAATTGCTGATCCTTAGGTCTTGCTTAATTTTGGTCAATACTTAGCTAAGTGTCTTGCAGGAAATTTGTGGCATAGACAAAACTCATCTTTCCCAGCTCTAAGCTAATTCTCTAACTAATGGGTCAGACTTTTCTCATTCCCTGAGGCACCATAGGACAAGCAGAAATAATACAAAGCTGGCTAAGAATAATGTTGCATACCAGGGATTCCTACACTGCCTAATTAGGGTTGCTTTACTATGTCTTTTCACTGCCATGGCAGGGCAAACTGAACACAGCAGCAAATATAAAATCCCTGATCTGTGATATTGTTCTCTATGGCTCTGCATCCTGTAAGGGACCAGATCATTCCTTCAAGATGTAAAATAACTATAATAAAAATGCTTAAGATGCTGTACCTTTCATTGGGTACAAGATGAAGCTTAATATAAGGCCCAGAATGATGTTTCTACCTTTTATCAGCTGAAGTGAGCAATCCTCATAAAGACCTTTCACATAGAGAAGTGAGTTTACATGAGGTTTTCTGGGGTTAGCTCCTAAGTTTCAAACCAATTTACTCACCTACAGTATGTATAACTGTTTATATGTCAACCATGTCAGGTATATGGAATGTAAAGATAATAATTAACAAAACTTGTGTATCTGAAAAGCCTCTGCAGACAAAAAGCATCAAGCTTTAGATATATTTTAGGCAAGCAAAAAGAAAATGAGAAAAATCACACCAGCAAGGTTTAAGGTTAAGCCCTTGCAGCACGGCAAGAGTCAATATCAGATGTAAAGAAGGTAAATATTTCAATTTAGACTCTGGGGCTGTTGGTAACTTCTTATGAGTTTTCTCTCTCTCTCTTTATATTGGGACAGGATTGATACTTTTTTTTTCACCCCTAGGCCTATGTTCCTTAATTGTCCCGTTCTGTAGAAGACTCTACAACAGAATCCACCTAATTTTCTCATGTACATTTTCTCACTTCTCAAACTTCAAAATTATTTTCTTTAGCAGCCCACCAGAAAGGACTACACAGATTTCTCATGACCCTAAACCACAGCACAAGAAGTTCTATGAGCTCAACCTGTCCAGCTGAGAATTCATTTAATCATGCTTTGCATATTCTCATCCCACCTTCACATATTATTTTACCACTTTCTTCTTCTTATACTTACATCTCAAATTACTATTGCTTTCCAATGCGATACGCTGTGTCTCATCAACTCATTATAGTAGATTGGCAAAAAATAAATCAGAAGTAAGTTTTCTCCTATATTTAATCCAAACTTTCTCAATAATTAATTAATTACTGTCTAATGTAATTAACTGATTCATGCTTCATCTTACTTTAGCATCAAATTTCTGAGTTTAACTACATTTATAACTGTTGTCCATCATCATCAAAGGGACCAAGTCAGCGGAACAATACATTGTATATGTGTTTCTATCCTATAAATTATTCAGCTTTTAACTCAACTTCTTCCTGACTTTTCTCTGAGGAGTGGGACCTATGATTATTAGCAGAGTTTACTCCCCTAATAAAATAAAATCATTCTGATGTTCTTTTGGGAAAACATAGAGGACCTGTAGGAAAATCACAGCACAATTGTGTCCTGTAATATTAGCTAATAAAGGTCTGTGAAAAATGGCTCCCCAACAGCTGCTCAGCATGGAATCTGATACTAGCTTTCTGAATTTCTGGGCAATGTACAGATTTTCTGAAAAAGAATTCAGTAAAAGAAAAACGATGCAAAAAAAAAAATCTCTGTGATGAACACCAAGGGAACGCCGCCTATTTTCTCTATATTCCACATACATGGAATGCAAATGTATCCAGCATTTTGCACAAGTTTGCAAGCAATGCTTAAGAAAAATGCTTTCCTCAAAACTGAAATGGATTTTACCAATATGAGCCTCTGAATTTACTTCATCCACATTTTGTACACTTGCACACTCGATTTATACACTCATTTGTTTTTCATGACAGCATATGAGAACTACTGTGATTACCTGGAGGTAGTAGGATGACACTAGGGGAAGCCACACTTTATGAATAAATATATATATACAATGAAATAAATAGCAAGTTTTCCAACCTATCCATCCTGCATACCTGACTCTATTGTTAATGTTTAATGAAATAAAATTTCCTATTATTTACAATTAACTAGTACAACCTTTCTGATTTCACAGTAAAAAGAATTCCAGTGCATCCAGGTCCAAAACAATTCAGGTACTCATTCCTGTTCTTTGTAACTACAGCAGCAGAATAATATATGCATCATCTAATTTAACTGCAAATGATTCTTTTAGCATGAATTGTCTGTTTAAAGATAATGCACAACAGAACTCTTAACTGCATCCCAGAAGTCATGCAGCACCAGGAAGATAAGATCACAGTGGTTACCAGGGGTAGCAAATGGGAAAAGCACTACAGGAAATGAACTCTTGTCAATAATCTCAAGAGAGTGCTATATTTAGGTCAATTGTACCTGAAATCGTTTGGTGGGGTAATTGCTCTTTGGTACAGACTCCGCTCTCTGAGCCTGTCAGAGTGCTTGTAGGTCCACTGGATTGGATTCACCAGTTTTCTTCCAGACTCATTTTCTAAAAATAAAGAAAAAAGAAAAAAACTTTAATGAAGAATAGTAAGCTTACTAGGAACACAGAAAATCTCTCATACGTTATTTTAGCTTTTAAAAATTGCTTTCCATGAATGCATTTATACAAAAACTTGTTCCAATATCTAACTGGTTGCCCCAGTTTTCTAGAATAGAAATTTGTTCAGTTTTTCAGATTTTTTATTTGGCCCAGTAAAGACTTTCCAGATATGTTAAATAACTGAGGTGATTTAAAGCGCTTTTGTTGATCAGTTAATAATCAATGCAAAATCAGAATTGTTCTTAAATCTTATGATGAGTCCCAGTGCCACATTATTCTGGCTTTTATTCGGGTGGAGTCCTCAACTGATAATACAGCCTATTGTTTAAGATGGTTCATTCATGTATTCAGAGGAATGTGATTATTCAGATTTAGGAATCCAATCTAATGAGATACATGCTGACCCTTTACATCAGCTAGCTGGATTACTACAAGTATCAGAAAAGAGCACCTAGTCCATCTGTCTTATTTCTTAGAAGAAATATAATATTCTGCTTTGATAGCACAAAGTCTCCCACAGAACTACTCCTTCTTCACATTAAAGAGTCAGTATTAACCAGATGAATTTTAAAGTAAGGAAAAGCCTTCAGTATGCATTTACCTTCAACACAGACAGATAAAGCATCATATCTGTAGTCACTACTCAGTGCTTGTGATTAGCATCTACCACAATTAAAGAAAATGTCATGATGTAACTACTGCTGAAGAATAGACTTGTACTTTTTATTAAAGAAAATATAAAGGGAATAGGAAACAATACTGAAAGCTACAGTAGGCGCATCAGATATTTTAGCTATTGTTTCTTGTGAAGAACTTCAAATTCAAAGATACTCATTAAACTGAGTAGATGGCAATAACAGACGAAGTGTTAATGGGGCAGCAGTGGAGTGTGTCAGGAAAACGAAGAGACCCTGAGGGGCTCACCATGCTGTTTATGCTCAGCTAAATTCAGCAGCATTACCATAAATCCTCTAAAAGATATTGTACTCAATTCCTTATATGCTACTTTTCAGGCAAGGAAATATTCTACAGAGTAGAAAATGGAAACAACAATAAGACTAAAACTATTTTCTATTAATCAAACTGCATGTAAATACTTAGTGTAATTACTATCACTTCTTTTTGCAATTTTATAAAAACAAAGAGAGGGTCTTTCAATCTTCAAAATAATGTGTGAATTTATGTGAAAATTTCTGAAAATGTACACAGGAACAGAACCTTCAAAGAACCATCATTTCTCCCATAAAATTTTTATAATTTAAGGATTGGGTTTCAATATTAAGTTCTCACATACATAGTTCAACTGGCTAAAATAAAGATACACATAAACCAAATAACTTTTCACAAGACTCCCAAATTCTTGATTTCTAGTTAGTTTTTTTATTTATTTTAAGACAGCATTCTGAGGGAGTAAATTAATCGTTGGAAATATACATAAACCATAAATTCCAACAATTTACTTTTTAAAAAGGGATATGGTTCTACATGTATCTTTATGGTGACCTTAATACACCTTTGATCTTAGAACAAAACTTTTCCTACATAAGGATAGGTGGATTTATTCAGGAGAAAACAGCTGTAACAAGCTGCGCAACTTCAACTATAAACACAGGTGCAGGTAAGAAATAACTATTTACAGAAGAAAGGTACTAACAAAACTGTGAAAGGCTTCGCTGCCTATTCCTCTACTTCTGCTCGGCCAGCGCCTCGCCTTTCCTCACGCAGGAGCCGGCGCGGCAGGGCTGGGCTGCAGCACCACGGACAGCGCCCGCTCATTCCTGGTGGGAGTGACGCTAAAATGCAGGTGTTCTCTATATCCTAATTCGTCGATGAATTTAAAAATCATTTTAAAATTAAAATAATGTTGTTGGGTTTTTTCATTTTTCTCCCAGTGCCGTCGTGTTGAGGTCTGCTTATGATTTTTAATTCTCAGATACAGTGAGAATTAACAGATTTGAAAATGAGTTGGTTGTTGAAACATGAAGACAGAGCTAAAGGGGCCGATGGTGATGCTGGCTTCCACTATGTGCTCTTGACCTTCCATGTCAAAACTGATGTCCGCAGTTTTTGGGGAAAACTGTTTTGCATACATAAATCTCCACGTGTGTAGTACCTATTCAGAGACCTGCCTTAATATCAAACACGTGGCAAATGCACATGCAGCCATAGGAAACTTGCTTGCCACTGAGACTACTGGAAAAATGAAGTCCCAACACTTTTCCAGTCAAATTCTACTAATGATAAAAATGCTTTGTTTCAGGAACCCAAACAAAAAACTCAGTTACCCTTGTAGAAGTAGAAATATAGGGCACTTGTAAGAGGCTAAGGTGCAGACTCTCTTTACTGTTTAGCACCTAAGAAAAGCACATTTAAAAGACAGATTAAATGTCATGGTCTCTGAGATGCCCCAAGCGATGTACTTCACAGGAGAATGGCAGAAACACATGGATTGGATACTTTACCCTTATAAGCACTGGATATTTTAGTAGAAGACAAGAAAATTCCCACAAAAAGGTTACATTCTGAATGATGCTGAGAACCTGCAATTTTAACAAAGGTCATAATGAGCCCCCGGTTCTTATTATCCCTGAAGGTATGGAACAAAACCTGAACCACTAAAATAAAATCACAAGGAAATGTCCAGCTCTAGTTCAGTTTAATGCAAACACCTGCCTTTAAGAGGTTGTGTACTTCCTCTAGTGCAAGTATTTCAACAGTAGTGGCCACTTGAGCTGTTTCTGGCAGTAATTTAATTGGTTTATTGGGGTTTTTTTCAGGAAAGATGAAATAACTACAACTATTTCTAATATTTTGATAGAGTTTTTTTAGAATTAATTTTTTAGAATATTCTGACTATTCTAAATTTCACTATTTGGAATAGTCATTGTGTTTCATCTGTCTTGGAGATGTGGAATAGCAAAGGTTGTATGGATGTCTGTTTTTCCAATGTTTTCAGAAGAATGAAGGTATCTGCCCAGTCAAAAAAGCAATTTACATATATATATATATATATATAGTGAGACAGTGGGAAAAGAAAGAGCCCTGTAAAGTGGATGGGATGATTACTACTTCCTTTCAGATCAGGGGAGAGCTCTGATCACTGAGGTTTGGAACTCAGCTCAGTGACCTTGAATATTCAAACTCCACTCATGATCAGAGAGCCACCTCTTCCCAGCTGGGATAGTGGTCAAGCCACCACCTTGGATGGGTAAGAAATCTCTCTCTTTGTCACCCTTGCTTAGAGCCGTCCCCCCAGTGCCCTGAAGCTCATCTGGATATGATGTCTCTTCGGTCCTTCAGGGACAAAGACACTTTTTGGTGGTAGAGGGAGACTTCATGAGCTCTGGGAGAACAGGAATGCGAATACAGAGTGGATTTTTTTTTAATGTTCTGCTTTTTCCTATCCAGCACTAATTATCAGTATCCTCTGAATGTATCTTTTTCTTTTCCTCATCCTGCTGTAAAACCACACTCAGTGTTCTGAACACTCATTTCTTTCTGCTTTTGGTTTTCCCTGGAGGATATCCTGTAGACCTTTTAAAAAAACTCCACCTCAAAAAAAAAAAACAAAACAAGAAAAACATTTTACTTTGTAAAAAACCCCACCCTTTTATTTTCTTTTGTTCCTGGATGAAACTGAGCCTTTTGTCCAAAGTAGGGTGCTCTTTCAGGCTTTACTGCAATTCAAATACAAAATATTTCTATACCTCCCCTGAAACTCTTAACTAGCTTCACACAAAGAACAACCAACACGCCTTGTTGGTTTGTGTCATCAAACATACTCACTTTGAAAGTTTTAATCCCCTTTTGGTGTATGTTCAAAGACACCAGAACAGCTCTGTTGGCTGGTACTGCAAGAGGAAGATGTCCTATTCCCTCAGGAACGCCCCAGGTGGAGCTGCAGAAATGCCAGTGAGGCCAAAGCTGCTGTTGTTTCTTAGTTGCCCACAAAAGGCTAAACCTGAGCCTAGAAAACACTGTGCTCTGGTAATATTGGCTAGGAGTGCTGTTTTTAAGACTTACACTACTATATCAGCAAATTATACTGACAAAAACCATGATACATTTTTTCCATCTTTTTACATTTGGGAAATGACATTTAGCTCTACCAACAAACCCCACAAAACCAGGGAAAGGCTAAACTCAAGGGGATCTGACAGCACAAGGAGAAAATATTATACTGGTGTTTGGGATAATGTGGTGATCCACTTGGCTTGGCTTGCTGTGGTACTTTAATCTACAACAAATGTATATAATTTCCATCAACAAAACATTTAAAAATATGAAGTGTAAACATTTGTGAGCCTTTACATTAACTTTCATGTAAATCAACCAACAGTCTTAGTGCCAACCCTGTTTTGAAATAATGTCTTCTAGAGTTATAAAACTCTATTATCTATAAATAAAAAAGGATTATTAAGAAAAAGTGATCTTAAATATAAAAATATAGAAGAGTGAATGCCCTTCATCAGAGGAAGAAGATACCCAAAGTTGACATTAAGTGCTCTCGGAAGATTTATGAATATCAGCACTGAAAGCAGACAGTGCGTGAGCATCACTGTTATTACTGGATGTCATGTTTTCTTATGTCAAGTGTAGCTTAGGTAGGATTAAGGGTTCAAAGAATCAGCTGCTGCCAAAAAAGAATTTAAAACTAATGAGGTAAATACACAACTGGCACTGAGGGGAGTTTTTGGAAAGGCTGTGTGCATCCCCCACACAGTAGATAAATAGTTATCTCCTGACTGTGAGGCACACTGGAGAGACTGGGAAACAGGGCACTAACACCTGAGTGAAAAAACAGGGGACTTTCCTGACTGCAGAAGGCAATGAGGACAGTGAAAACACAAAGTGTTTGAAGTGTTACTTGCTCTTCCAAAGTGAGCAGTGTGCCCACTGCCAGGACAATATGGAATCTGAAAATTGCCTTAAGTAGGAGGAACACACCCCAACAGGACTGGATGAGTCAGAATGTTTTCCTTTATCCTACATCTTAAAACCCTACTACAAAGCAAATTATGTTAGGAGAAAGGCTATGGCATTATAAGCTGTTGATCTGGAGGCATTTCAAATACCTTTTGGTCAACAAATATCTTTTGGTGTTCAGATTCATCTCCTCAACACAGTATTACCCAGAGAGCCAGAGCAGAAGAAAATCAGCAGGCAAATAATCAAAACAAATGAGTAAATTAATTTTAGGGTAGAGAACTGATTTGCTTTTCTGTATCTTATCTTCTGTTTTCTTAACTAAACTGGATGTAGTGATGGCATCTTAAGGAAAAAAAAACATAAACAACTAGAAAAATGAAAACATAAAAAAAATAACATTAACCTACAGATTATAGACCTACTCACTGCAGACTATGAACTATATACAGTAAGAGTTAGCAGATTTAGTTTTACCTTCCTACACTGACAACTGTTGGACAAGACTTCTATTACAAGTGAATGCAGCAAAGTGTCATGTTACTGATGTGCCTACAGTGCCAGATTTTGGGCAGGGCTGTTTATACAGTCTACTGTGCACTGAGGTCAGATCTACCTAATGACTACAGGTGAAAGTGCTGAGCACCTACTGACTCCTCTGTAGACTAAGGCCCAGTTTTGCCATCTGCTGTCACAAGTTAAAATTTTATTCTCTCTCCTTTAATCCCTAACCAAAATTGTTTAACAACAAGGCCATCTTCTGAACAAAACGAAAGTAAAAGTGCAACACTCAGCATATTGTAACATAAGGAAGCACAGAAGTAACCTTTTCAGTACACCAGAATGAAAGCTGTAGAGCCTGGTCCAGGAAACACACTATATTTCCACATCAGATCCATTTCCTGTGTCTCCATTTGACGGTGACTTAAAAGGTCCTGTGTTGTACCCGAGGTTGACATTTGTCTGTATGAACAATTCAAAATACTTGAGAAAAATGAATATGGTCCTACTGAATAGATTTCTTCAAAAATTATTTGTGAACAGATTAGAGCACTAAATTAGTCCCAAATTGCATTCACAGTAAAATGTAGCCATGGCTATTGCTCTCTTATGTTCAAGTGATTTATGGTTTCAGACTATCTCTCAGGTGACACTAGCTCAGAAACCTATTCTTCTTTCCCCCTTATATTTCACTAGTACTGTCAGGCCACTACTTAAAGCAGTGCCTCAGATGCAAAGCTGGGGTATCCCACAGTTTGCTGGAGATAGACAGGACAACATTTACAGAACACAAAGGCAACACAAAACCCCCAACAGCAAATAGAGAGAAACCAAAATATGTTTATGAACATATGCATTGAGAGGACAAAGCCTTGATGTCCTCTGATACTGGTACAGGAGACCTCAAAGGGGTCATGGGATATTTGTGGGGCGACTTCCTACAACAGACTGATTTTTAAGAGTCAAAAGCAAAACACTAAGGTGGGCTGATGTAGCAGTTACAGTTGGAACTGCATATCAAAGAGCTGTACAAGCATATTGGTAGAGTAAATGTAGAGTATTCATGAATGGAAGAATAATCTGCAGATGCAGATACACCAACAGGTGTACAACTTGTTCCCAAAGGTACAAAAACTACATCATTAGTAAGAATCCATTATCTAATAAACTGCAGCATTTTTTATCCCTGTGCTGCTTAATTTGTATCAAAAGATAAAGAAATCAAGAATGCTTGACTAGCAGGTAGACCAGGTGTTGAATAAATAACTTATGGATTAACAGATACTGCACCATAAGACAAGCTTAAATTCTATTTAGATTCAAAAATATTTATAAGGCTATAACAAAGAGAGATGCTGGTTTAAAGGAAAATGTAACAAAAATCACAGGAATACTAGCATTTATAAATGGAAGAAGGAAGCTTCTGTCCTTTCATCACCTCCCTTGAACCACAGAACTTCTCACACTCATTGTATTGTCTAAGAACTTCAGGTTTCTCCATGGAAACAAGCAATTGTTGATGACTGTATGGGCTGGAAAATCATAAAACAGGAGGGAATAACATAACATACTGTGTGGTGCCAGAGAAAACAATGGCCTTTAAAATGGGCAAACAAGAGGCAGAGCCAGGTAAGAAACTCCTCCCTTTACTGTAAAATTGTTTAAGACTTAAAAAAGAGAGAATGAGAAAAAAAGTAATTTAAAAATAGTCAATGGTCTCATGCAATAGCCTGTGCCATGGCTAAGCCACAGTCAACTCCCTGCCACATGCCAAAAGGTCATCTCATGATGAATCCAAAAGCACGAGATAAGCACCCTCTCTCACCTACGTGTGAACGACAGAAGGGAATAGAAGAGACAAGAAAAATTAAGAGCCACTGCTGAGATGTTGAAGACCACATTTGTATTGTCAAACAAAAGACACAGCGAAAAGCAGAGAGACAAGCCAGGGGAAGAGATGAAGGAAAGAGAACAAAATGTCTCAGGGCTGGGTCACTGCAGCAAATGGGAGAAGTTTGAGGAAAACATGTCAGAAAAGCAAGCATAAGTGGGTGTTAGAGAAGATTAAAGGAGTACTTATTAACATTCTGGTTGACAAAGGTAATGAGGTATGTGTGTAAAAGGTGAAGGTTACAAATAGGGTAAGAGAAGATTATTAACATAAGCCGAAGCTTTCAACTAAGTACCAGAAGTAGTGGCAAGGTTGTAGGAGTATCAGTTGAATGTTTTTCATAACTTGCAATATTTTAATTTCTACAATAAAGCATTTCAACGATTTTTAACATTACAGTTGCTGTGTTAGATGTTAGTATTATCCAAACCCAGCCTGCATAACGTAATATTTGATCACCTTGCCCAGTATGACTCGGACCATCACCATAATTAAGGTAATGTTATCAGGTAGTTTTTTCTCATCACCTTGGCAAGTTTCAAAAGCTTCTGTTCACTGACACATTTCTAGTTCACTGGCTATTGTTTTCATTCCTTTCATCATTGTTTATTGTTTTGCAACAGATTTGAAAAACAGTTAAAAATCCTCAGGGTTTTCTCACCATGTTCTTCTTTGATCGAAGTCTCATTCCCACAAACAAAATAATTTTCTAAGTCCAGGTCATGACTATGGACACAGAGGTTGACAACCTGCCCTTTTTCTACTGAAAGTCACAACAGGTATGGGTTGTTTTGTTGCAGGCACTGTGAAAGGTAACAGCAGGTTCCCCTCTTGGGGCTGAGCTGAGGGACTGTTGGAAGAGGAACACGCTGAGAGCAGGACTGCATCTCAGGAGGCTGCCATGCTGGACACAGGTCCTGAACACTTCTGCAAGAGGAGCATTAGCCAGTGTTCAGGAAAGCTGCACCTCAGCTTTCCAGTAATAACTGTAGGAGAGACAGTGATGAACTACAGACTTCCGTCTCCAATTCTTGAGCCTTACACCTTGAGTGCAATTATTTTCATGGCTTGAACGAGAAGAAGTGACTCTCTGAGACTCAAATTTTCAAAAGATTTAAAAGCCTAAGTACTTTTGAGGTTTTGAACCTGAATGTGGTGAGTCCCCAAGGAACACTTAAGTTTGGGAGTAGAATTTAACACTGGTAGTCAAAGTATATTAGGAGATTATTATGTATGACTAAAATCAAGATGTATTTACAACAAGTTCCATCTTATTACCATTAAAGTCTACAAAAACCCTCTATTTTTTGTAAATGACAGCAGGATAACAATCATGAATTTAGGTAAGACACTTAGAAAGTGCTACCCAATTATCTGAGGACTATAGCATAAATTAAAACAACTGTCAGCAGTTAAGATTGATTCTCCTCTTGTAGCCATTTATTAGTATTGATATAGAGTTCTATTACTGAAATGAGGATAAGTTAGACCCTAAAACAACGGGCAGTTCAACACTATCAGCTTAGACCTTAGAATTTTTTTTCTGTGTGTTTTAAATAATCGGCACTACTCTGGATCAAACATTTATTGCGGAAACTCAAAGGACTTTTCGACTAACTTTTCCCAGGGGCTAATCGATAAGCCTAATTAAAAAAAAAGACCTGCAACCCTCAATCGTTCAATTGCTCAGGACTTTCAGTAATACCAGTTGCAAGGAGGAAAGGCTCTCTACTTGCCATGATTGAGAAGCTTCAATAAATATTAAAACCCAAGTGCAGATAGTTTGGCTTGCCAGACAGACAGGAGCGTAACAGAATGTCTGAGTCACAGCAGCTACAAATCGTCATGTGCAAAGTCAGTGACAGTCGAAGCAGTTGTGAATGAAAAAGATCAGCAGAATTCCATAAATGTTTCTGTTGGTTCAGGTGCTGGGAAAGATACAAGCACAGCAGCAACCTACAGGTACTCGTCCCAGTGCGAGAAAAAAGACATGGGGCTCAGACACCAACATGGTGAATATGAGACAGGCACAAAGGCTGCCAGATGGAGAGGAAAAAGCAGAAGTACTAAGGCAGAGGGAAGAAAAGATTATGTACCCGTTACCTACATGAATAGGTATATAAAAGCATATCATACCTATAGTGCAAAATTTCGATATCGAATTCTTATTTACAACACAAAACATCCTTCATTGAAATCTGTGAACTCGTCAATATAAAATTCATTAATATTTTCTTTTGAAAGAACTGATTTATAAATTCTGGAGTCTATTTCCATTGTAGAAGCCTTTGTTACTATTTATAAAGTACATTCGTTTTCATTTAAATTAAACAAAATATGTTGTAATGCAAAAAGATTGAGAAAATAAGAAAATTTAAATAAAAAACATGCATACACTGTCGCCAATAAATACATGAAAAAGCTGACAATTCTTAAGTAGTTGAAAGATTAGGGAAATATAAAAATATTAATGGAAATGAGAAAACTATTTTCCATCTACTTTTCCCAGTAAACAAAAAATTACAAGAAAACAAGCAAAAAATTGCATTAATGAACTTCAGTAACCGCACTTAATCACAAAATCTAGTCATGAATAGGCTGCTACCATAAGGTAAGACAGGTTGCAGACAGTCCTTTATATAAAAGCAAATGTCAAAAGAAAAGCTCTGATATTTGGTTGTGGGCTCCCACTTTTCACATAGGCATTTCCTAAATCCATGTTTGATGAGCTTCTCCAGCTATAAATTCTGTAAATTCCCTCTGGAGCAGTGCAGAGTGTGCTTCATGAAAATGTCATCTGCCAGCACTGCAATTACTCACACTCCAGCAATCATGTGCACAATGCAGAATGGGTCGAATTCAGGTGAGAACGAGAACCAGCAATCAAGCCTCTGGAATTGAGAACAAAGCCATTTTCTTTCATTTGCCATCAACACAACCATCAAGGCCTTAATTACAAGGCAAGTGTCAAGCCTGGCTGCTGAAAGGCTTATTATTATACAGCTCAGCTTCAAATCAGTTTTGTATTGATGAACTGCAAAAATGAGGAAGCCAGCTTAGCCCCACAAGAAAAGAAACAGGGAATAACTGATTATGTGATTGGCAGGGAAAAACAAGGACATTCAAAAATACAATTTTAGATAGTAAAAGAATTAGTGAGCAGCTCACCTAAAACCTTTCAATAAATATATTTTCTATCTCAATAGCAAATCTGGGTCACCTGATAATTAAAAGGACACTTTTCTTAGTTGAGACCATTGTAGTGTCCACAGAAGACACTGAAAAAAGTCTCTCTTTAGGTCATGCATTCTGTTTTTCAGACAGTAATGCATGTCTGTGAGCGTTCTCATTGTCCCCTTCTATCTAATTGCATGTCTTTACCCCCAACACAGAGATATTCAGTGAATTGCACATGTATTCACAAACCCTTGTTCAACAATTATCTATTCACATTAGATTAGTTGTCTTTATACTGAACAGCAGATGAGAAATCATCATTTAGTAAGCAACAGGATTTATTTATGTTGATTTAATTATCAGTAAGTACTATAGTACATAAATAGAAAGAGTACTGAAAAATGTCATTCACACATATTGTTAAAAAAAGACCAGATCAGAACACTGCTGCATTACTAAAACAGAAAAATATTTAGGCAATTGTTAGAGGAAGCATTGGTAGGTATGTGGAGTACACTGAGGCGCCTAAAGACAAAGATAAATGGAAGTGGTAGATAAATGGCTTATCAGAAGTTTACTGGCATAGTTTGATGTTCTTGATGTGGTTAGACTGTAGTACTTTAAATCCTTGTTTTTGTAAGGGCAGAAAGAAGGTACTTCAGCAGAAAGACATTAACAGAATTTGCTGGAAAGAGAGCTGTGTCATATGCTCCGTAAAGTCAGACACCCAGATACCACAGAATTGAACAGGGTCTAAGAATAAAATGAAAAGTAAAACAGACACTGGTGACAGACCCTTCTTTGGAACCCATTTGTGATAGTCCTTTCAAAACAAACAATTCTCCTAATAATGCACATTAATCACAGCAATAAGTTAATATTTTTCTAAAGTAAACCCTTTAAAAATGCGAAATAAAATTTTCAGATGTAGCCAAATCAGCCATCAAACAGAAGCCTACTCTGATTTCTTCAAATGAACTTAAGGTCTTACAAAGAGCAAGGCAGAATATATCCTTGCACTGAATTGCTGCGATGTCAGAAATACTCCTGTTTTGATAGACTAATAGCAGAAGACAATAAGAAACAAAAGTAGTAACATATGCAATTAATGTAATGGCATAACTGGCAGTCTCACATATTTACTATCACATGCCTTGCTTTTTTCTGCAGGTGTATTCCCTCATTTTCTCCCTCTTTATCCTCAAGAAACAAGAGCAGCATTTTCTTCAGAAGTAACAGACTCCTGCTCTGTGCACATATTGAGGGAATTACATGAGACAACTGCTTCCTTCCAGTTCATTTTTTAGTGTATTTATATTCCATGCACTTCATACATTTCCAGCTAAGCATGTGCCTAAGAACTTTGCAAGCTGGACAGAACAAGTGCAAGACCCTAACCATTACCTTCCAAACTCTGCCACTACAACAGCAGTTATCTCTGACATTCAACATACAAGACATTCTTTCAAAGAGCATTACCTAAATACCACCAGGTAAAAAAAGTGAATTACCAGCCTTTGAAAGTATATAAACAGAAGTAGTTCTCCAGCTACATAGTATAGTGAAAGAAAACAAATGAACCAAACAAACCCAACCTCATTTAAAAAAATGTAGTACCTTTCATATGAATCAACTTATTTTTAAACTTGGAAGTAAACAGGCATACTTGGGGTGGGAAGAGAAAGGGAAATCTTCTATGTGTAATTTGAGGATACCACCTACAAAAAATCAAATGGAATACTGCTTGCCCACATTAAAATTGCCACCATGGCAGGGAAAAAAATGTTTACATTGAAAAGGACAAGTTGCTGTTCTAAAAATAATTTTTGTGAAAGTGTTGTTTATAATTATTGCAACAGTGTATTCCTACAGTTAGGACTGCACCAATATTCACTTGGCAGGCAGCAGGAAATCATACTGAATACAGAGGAACTGCAAGCCAACACCTCTCATGAGCAAAAGGCTGCACAAACTCAAATGAGCTACTGACATTTCTAAACTTGAATTTTGTCAACTAACATGTACAAGAATAAAGGAAAACTTTTTAGTTGTTAAATGTACACAGAAAGTCACAAAAAAAAAAGGATTAATGTTTACCCTTAATTGTTTCTAGAAGTTTTCAAGAGTCTACAAGACAACTGGAGTTCACAAAGATGGACTCGGAAAGAAAAGAGAAAATGGTCAAAACTATAAATGTCTTACTTTCAATTGTTTGAAGGCCTTAACACAGATGTATTTCTAAAAGCTTGTGATTATTATACACAGCTTGTGACTGAGTGCTTCAGTTTTGCATATTCAGACACAGATGTTATTGAGTTCCTGTGATGACCATGGGCTGCTACCATTTAGAAGACAGATACTTTTATGATTTCTTATGGTGGACAGCAAAGGTTACCCAACACTTTGGACAGCCTTGGTCATTCTGTACTCTCTTTTTAGACAAAGGGACAGCAAAAATTCATCCTCTGGAAAAGATCCTGATGCGATCACTTAGTGAATGGCATCACAGAGATGGGACAATGCTATCACTTCAGAGAAATGCTGAGGTACAAATTCAGCGAAATAACTCAGATACTCAACTTCCTAAATTATCCACCAGACTCATTCAGTCAAACTTCTTTCATAAATTTTTATAAGGATTTTATGGCCAAACTACATCTTTACATAATAGAACTCAAAAGTGAGTTCTAATTCCAAAGGTCACAATTTTAGTGTGTAATTGTTGCATGGACCAGAAAGGTGTCTATCGTACACAGGTTTGTGGACACCGGTCAAGGTTATTTCTTCTCATTTTTTTCTTGACCAATTTCTTATTTTGCCGTAGCTGATGAAAGCTTTAACATTTATCTCAGTACATACGAGATTTGGATTTCTCTTTATAAGAAGCCTGATAGGTAAAGTAAAATACCTCTGCACCTTTACCTCTACTCTCGCTCTTTCAGGATGGATCACTCGGTACATCTTAAAATAAGACAGCATGTTAGGTCTTTCTCTGATTTGAATATCACAACACAGTAATTTAACATACTCAGTTATTTCAAAACTGATAATAAACAATAGCTGCAGATCAAGATAAGCAATGGTGATATCCCTTCTGAGCAGGTGGTACTGGATAAACTTGGATAGGTTCGGTGGGACCAAGTAAAACCAATGGCCCAGAGAACACAGCCAGATGTGAATGTAACTACCTAAGCTCTTTTTCCTGCAGTCTTTTCTCTCATCTCATGACATCTCTGATTTCATACTTTTATAGCCAGACAACAAGAATCTGAAAACCTGCAAAGGCTGAAACTCTCAAAGATAATTATTTGTGAGCTTTAATAGTGGAAGATAATGCAAATTGAATACTTATCTATGACTTTATATGTACATAAGTAATCATTTTCCCTTGTGTTGTCTGAAATCAATATTGGCCAATTTCCCAGCTTTCCAAATCTGTTACTTCACAGTTTACTACCATCTATTGACGTTGCATATATCTTTCCACTTTATTAAATCATTCTCTTGACTCAGAGATCTGCACGAACAGAGCTGCACAATAAAAAAAGCACATGAGCTTATGTAAAGTGCAACACAGAGGTTGACATTTATGTACACTATCAAATAACAAAACATGGGTAAGTTTCAGGCTTTGTTTCCGAAGGGAGTGTCTTTCTCAGACTTCCAATTTGGAGGTAGAACCACTGTTATTCTAATCCAATGCATACAATTTCATGTTAATTCCAGCTATACACATGCATTTTCACCTGTGTACTTCTGGAAAAATAATAACTTCTTTTGCCATTGTTTTATTTCAGGAATACCCATTCTTGGATTATTTTTTTTTCCTATATAAAGTGGCATGCTGCTAATTGTAAAAGCATTTTTGGTGTAAGCTACCTCTTACAACAGAGTCCATCCTTACTATTGTTTAACCTTTTATTCTTCAGCCTCTACACAGTACAGAAAGATCTGGATGGAAAAAGTTATAAAAATATATTTGGTTTTGTCATCACTATGGTTACAGCATTATTTCTTGAATATAAAAAATTCCACAGTCTATTTTTAAAAGATTCAAACTTGTGATAAACCCAATGTATTTAGGAATTTCTGGTCCTCTCATTTCTGAAAGCTTCTTTTTCCTTGATCTTCCTGTTTGATTCCTGGCTTCATCAAGCAGCACTATTCCAAAACAATGACAGTTTTGACAGCATGTGACTGGAGACAGGAGAGATGACACCCAGATCAAATTACCTATCAGCAGTACAGTCAGGAATTGGCAGCACAAGTGGACTTTCACAGAGTAAAAGGCAATGGGGCACTAGGAAGTGTGCTTATAGCAGGCCTCACCAGAAAGGTGCTACTCTCTCCATACAGTGTAGTCTTTCAATTACTCATACAGTAATCCTCAAAGACAGGAAATTTTGGTAATCCATTATTAGGATGACAGACACAACTGGTCTAATCTCTATCCAAAAAGAAATGTCAAAAGGATGAATACTTTCTAATCATTAGGAAGCAGAGAAACACATTTTCATTACTTAAAGAACATAATTTTTGTGAAAATAGAATACAATTAGATTGTTTTGAGGGAAGGGAATTATGAGTACATCTGTCTGCACAGGGGAATTCTCTCTGACTTTACCATGGTAAATTTAACTTTATTGTTCTTCATCCAATTGCTGAACTCTTACCATCAGAACTGAATAATGAGAAAGTCCTCCATAGTGTACACTGAGCAGTGGGTTTTCTGGAGGCATTATGATGGTTCTTGCCAGAGGAGGCACCACCAAATACCAAAACACGTTTTCCTGCCAAGAGGACTGGTATAGAAGTTTGATATACAATGGAAAGTAAAGACATAAACTACTGAACTACAAATTTCTATGGAAAAGCTTGCTAGCTGAGGCAGATCAGCCTCTGAACAATTCTAAGCAAGTATTTTCATTTGACGAGTCATTTTTCCTTGGCTTGGTCAACATAAACAGTAATTTTTCTGTCATAAACCTTAGAAGTTTCCAGAGCAGTTCTATTTGTAAGTCATTTTAGTGATACTAAGTAGCATCTATGCAAAAATCAGATACACGCATCCTTGTGGACAGTGGATATTAATGCAGGAAGTCTTCTAAAGACACCAGTAGAGATTTAAAATAAAACAAACAAAACTGTCAAGCCTCAGGAATTACAGCAGTGGGTGTTAGAAATATCACCTATGTGCCAAACATTTTAGCCTATGTCAGGAGTTTACAAGTCATGGCTGTACAAAAAAACTGTATTAAAATAAATGTGTTTGGTCATTTACTCTTTCCAAAGTTCCTATCCAATAATTTCATCAATTCAGTGTTCCTCTGGGTAAATCAGAGGTAATAACTTAGTACTTCTTTGCCCACTGTGATATGACATCATTCAGCACACTGCTAACTTTGGATGTCGTTACCTGCTGGGAACGATGTGTCAGAGTCATCTTCAGTGTTCTAATATCAACCCCTACAACAGGAACTTTAAGATGTGAAACCTCTCGGAACAATCTCAACCCTCTGTGACTCCCTGCAGGGCACAGGGAATCGTGGGGTTTTTTCCCTAAGCAAAGACAGTTTGTCATTTAATCTTTACGAAATTCTCTAATCCCAACATTTCCTTTAATATTTACTTCTTTTTACAAGCTCACATTTTTACAGAATCAGAAAATCAGTCATTCAGGCTGAAAGGGACCTTCCTGCTCCATGCAGGGTCAATACTGAATACAGACCAGGTTGCTCAGGGACTTTTTTCAGCTGAGTCTTGAAAACCTTCAAGGATGAACATCTACAGCTTCTACGGGCAACCTGTACCAGTGTGGGTTTTCCCTTTCCATTCTTCTAACATTTTGCACACACAAAGCAGAGACATGCATCAGATAAACCAGCTCATGTTCAGGTTTGGGTTTTTTTACTATCTAAAAAATTATCTAAGCCACTAATTTTTCATTCAAATCAGGATTTCATGAGACAACACAGTTGTGATACACAACTGTCATTATATATTAGCTTTCTTTGTTGGTAGAGGTCTTTTCCGATCCAAATGGTTCTGTGATTCTATGATATTCTGAGAAATAAAAGTAACTGGAACTTCCTGAACCAGCTAAACAACAAATTTCAGAGTAAGGGAAAGAAGTAACTTAATTTATGCCAATTTTATTAAACTTTTTTGTTTGCTTCTGACTTGATTTAACAGAAGGAAAGCACATATTAGTACTGGAAAAACACTGAAATGGCTCTAACTAGGTGATTATAATTACTATTAGAATTTCAAAAGGTGTCTTGACAGGGTGCAATGTTGTTTTATTGCCTGCAGTATCAAAACTGATAGTCATATTATGACTATTATATATTTATCAGTGGAATCATTTGTTCAGAAATTGTAAAAGGGTCAGCTCATTAATCTGATTCAGCTTCTTTTACAGTCAGTGAAAAGATATCATGAAAGATAACTCAGAAACTACAACAGACACTAATGTAGGAGAAAATCTTACTCTAGACTGCAAACTAAATGAAGTCCATCATAGCAGAGCCAGAATTCCCCCAAAAATAATTTTCCAGGCTACACTTTTTTATTGTCTGCTAAATAAATGTAACAAACACACTAACTCCACCTCAGTCCCTATCAAATGTTTTAGCATGCTTTCATGATTTTTTCTTTCACTAGACAATCCTTGCATGGGTAAACCACAGCTAGATTTAAGTTTTCAGCTGCTGTTAGTAATCTAGAAAAACTAACATTTATGAAAATATAAAGTGGTTTCTGGGGAGTAGTCATAAACATTCTGGAAATTCCGTTATACTCTTGTTTTGGCCATTACATCTCCTGTCTAGAATGTGCTTTAGAATAATTCACTGGGGCACAGGGCTGTTGGGTTGGAGAGGAGGATTAGAGCAAACAGCTGGCCCACATTTAAAGGCTTTTATGAGCATTTGATTTTTCTGCATCTCAAGTAGCTTCTGAATGCATTCTGAAACGTTGTGAAGTGCTTCTCCAACCATTCATGAGTCAACCAAAATAATTCTAGTTCGTTTTCATAGGCAAAAAAATTTACAAAGCCAGATTTGGTAAAAAAAATTTATTAGATTAATCAAATTGAAAATTAAGACCCTTATGTTTGAGAAACACCTCAACACAGTAATTTGCAATTGCAGGTATCAAATTCTCTTACCCAAATTACAGACTTTTTTGTCCAAATGGCATGTGCATTTGCAAATTTTAGCGTTAAATAGGATCCAAGTGATTTACTGGTTATGTGTTAATCCCCTCTCTAGAGTTGAACTTATCCACTTGTGGAACATGCATTCAGACAAAACACTGCCCCTGACTGCTAAAGAAGAAACTTCCTCAACCCTAATCAGAGCCCGCCCAATGCAGTTCTTATCTGCACCTGCAACTACCACACTCAGAAAGGATAAAAATCTGGCATCTCTCCCTAAACTGTGGACTGTAGCAACTTCTGTGGGTATTTAATGTGTTAAAAAAACCAAACAAACATTTTTTACCTCCAAGCCCAATAAAACAAAGTCAAATACTTCTTGTTTTCTTTTTAAAGCATGTCTTATTTCAAGCCAGCCAGTTTCTACATGTGTGTACAGCTATATGGATATGCTTCCTACTTTTGCTCAAAATCTAGAAATAAACAGCAATTGTGTGTAATTTAAATAAAGCTTTTAAATAAAGCAAAGCTTCAGGTTTCTTTTTTGAGGTGGATTTACTCTTTAATAACTGGCAGGTAGAACTTGGCTTAAAACCAGCCACAACAATTTATTTTTAATTACCATTAACCTCAGAAAATCTGTTTTCCTTTGTGTCCATCCCTCACAGCATGGTGAAAGCTCCCACTCCAACCTGACACACAGGCCATCACAGAGCCCAGATGCCAAGCTCCTGAAAACAGTCATCCAGCAGCAGCATCTGGCCCCTTGGTGGGCTCTACAGGCAGCGAAGCTGACAGCTCTGGAGTTGCCTGTGGGTCTGTCATGTACTTAGGCTGATAGCTGAGCTGACTTATTCTAGTCAGTACCATTTTTCTTTGACTTACCTTTGATCCCGAAATATTTGCATATCATTATGTGCCTGAGAAAAAGTTCCTCTGTAAATCTCTTATGAGCCCTCTGTGTTTGTGCATTCTTAAAGTAAGAGGTGATACCGCATGAAGGGAGTCACGATGTGCATTACTTGTGATGTTGTCATGAGATAACCTTTCTCATCCCTTACGTAACACATCCCATGGTTGGGACAAATTGCTACGCGATACTCCGAGAAATCACAAAAGATCTAACAGCAGCCCTATAAATGACACAAGGTAGGACTGTAGGTCCCTTTCAAGCTGCACATTAATGTATTCATGTGTTAGTCTCCTAAGAAGGCTGACTTTACTCCCTTCTACCCTGATTACCATACCCATTAGCAAAGGTGTACAGCACAGCCAAATCCCAAGCAGGCAGAGACCTGGCACTCTGGGAGGTTGGAAGGAAGGGATGAGAGCAAATAAGAGAAAGCTGTAAGCTAAACAGAACAGTAGGAACAGGTACTGGGGGAAAAACAGAAGCGACCAATGATGAATCAAGTTCAAGGCGTATTATTGACAAGCCCAGCTCGTAAGAATTCATCTAGCCTCCATAAACCATTCATTGCTAGGTGGGGAGCAGCTCCTATTACCTTTAAGAAAAATTTGTATTGCTGTTTCTAGACTTCCTACTTCTTTCCTGAAAGTTACTTGTCCCTAAGGATCTTCTACTATAATGCATTTCATGACAATGAAGCAGTGACCTTCTTTTTCTCCCCTAAATATGTTTACTCATAAGTTCCAAATGTTATCAGGCTCTATAGTAATTTTGACTGTGAAATTTCCCTTCATTTTTTTAATGTCAAAAGATGTAACATAAAAACTCTCTCAGAAAATCAAATTTAATTCTTTTTAAATCTGGAATTAATTACCTCTAAAAAAAAAGAATCACAGGATATGCCAAGTTGGAAGGGACCCATGAGGACCATCAAGTCCAACTCTTAGCCCTGCACAGGACCATCTCCAAGAGTTACACTATGTGCCTGAGAGTATCATCCAAATGCTTCTAGAACTCTGTCAGGCTTGGGGTTGTGACCACTGCCCTAGGGAACCTGTTCCAGTGCACAAGCAACCCTCTGGGTGAAGAACCTCTTTCTAATATCCAACCTAAAGCTCCCCTGACACAACTCAAGACATTCCTCGGATTCTGTCACTGGTCACCACAGAGAAGAGATCAGTGCCTGCCCCTCCTCTTCCCCTCACAAGGAAGTTGTAACTGCAATGAGGTCTCCCATCAGTCTCCTCCAGGCTGAACAGAGCAAGTGACCTCGGCCACTCCTCATATGGCTTTCCCTCAAGGCCCTTCACCATCTTTGTTGCCCTCCTTTGGACACTCTCTAATAGCTCAGTATCTTTCTTATATTGTGGTGCCGAAAACTGCACACAATATTCACGGTGAGGCTGCCCCAGTGCAGAGCAGAGTGGGACAATCTCCTCCCTTGACCGGCTGGTGATGCTTTGCCTGATGCCCCCCAGGACACGGTTGGCCCTCCTGGCTGCCAGGGTACTGCTGGCCCATATTCAACTTACCATTGACCAGGACCCCCAGGTCCCTTTCCATGGTACTGCTTTCCAGCATCTCATTCCCCAGTCTGTATGAACATTCAGGGTTCCAGGTGCAGAATCCAGCATTTTCCCTTGTAGAATTTCCTATGATTGGTGATTGTTCAGTCCTCTAATTTGTCAAGGTCTCTTTGCAGGGCCTCCCTGCCCTCGAGGGAGTCAACAGCTCCTCCCAGTTTTGTGTCATCTGCAAACTTGCTTAGTATCCTTTCCAGTCCTGTGTCCAAGTCATTTATGAAGATGTTGAAGAGCACAGGGCCTAAGATGGAGCCCTGTGGAACCCCACTAGTGACAGGTCTCCAGTCTGATGTTCCCCCATTCACTATTACCCTCTGTGCTCTACCTGTGAGCCAATTGAGCATGATGTGTTTATCCAGCTCTGTGCTGGACAGTTTGTCCAGAAGGATCCTGTGAAAGACAGTATCAAAAGCTTTACTGAAATCCAAAAAGACTACAACAACTGTCTTCCTTGATCCACTTGGTGGGTTACCCTTGCCATAAAAGGAAATCAGGTTTCATAAGCAGGACTTTCTTTTCATGAAGCCATGCTGGCTGTTACCAATGACTGCATTATCTTTCAGGTGTTTTTCAATACCTCCCAGAATAATCTTCTCCATAACTTTGCAAAGCACTGAACCGAGGCCTGCAGTTTCCAGGGTTATCCTCCATGCCCTTCTTGAAAATCAGGACAACATTCGTCAGCTTCCAGTCAGCTGGGATCTCTCTGGATTCACAAGGTTGCTCAAGAATCATCAAGAGAGGTTTTGCAATGACATCAGCCAGTGCTTTGAGGATTCTTGGATGAATCCCATATGGCCCCATAGAATTGTAGGATCCATCTGGAGCAGCAGATCCTGCACAATTTCAGGGTCTACTGGGAGTTGATCATTCTCACAGTCATGGTCCTCCAGCTCCAAGGGGACAGAGACCCCCTTGGTCCATCATCTGTGTTGAAGAGGGAGGCAAAGAAAGCGTAAACACCTCTGCCTTGTCTCTGTCCCTGTTTGTGAGGTGACTATCCTCATCCTGTAACAGGCCACTGATATTTCTATACTGCCTATTGCCCATTAATGAATTTGAAAAAACTCTTTTTATTGTCTCCCTCATTTCTGGCCAGCTTCCACTCCAGATGAGCTTTGTCTGCATGAATTTTCTCCCTACAGTGGCAAGCAGCATCTCTGAATTCTTCCAACATCACTTGACCTTGCTTCCCCTGGGCATATACCTTCCTTTTTTTGCCTTATTTCCAAGAGAAGATGCCTGCTCAGCCAAGCTGGCCTTGTGCCTTGCCTGCATGACTTCTGACACTTGGGAATTGCCTGCTCCTGTGCCCTTAGGACATAATGTTCAAAAAGTGACCCTCACTGATGGACCCCAGTACCTGCAAAAAAATTTTCCCAGGGTACCTTACTTACTAATTCCCTGAGCAGCCTGAAGTCTGCTCTCCTCATGTCCAGAATTGAGGTTTTGCTGGCACTTTTCCTCCTGTCAACAGAGATTTTAAACTTGATCACTCTGGTTGCTGTGACCAAGACGGTCACCAGTCTCCACTTCATTCATGAGATCCGCTCTGTGGACAAGTAGCAGATCAAGGAGAGTGTCTTTCTGAGTTGTCCCTCTTAAGACCTGTTCCATAAAGTTGTCATCCAGGTTTTTTAGTAATCTTCTGGCCCAGGTTGTACCCATTGTGTGATGCTTCCAGGTAATTTCTGGGAAGTTGATGGCCCCCATAAGGACAAGGTCAGTTGACTTGGATGTGACCCTTAGTTTCTCACAGAATAATTTATTGGTGGCATCATCCTGGCTGGGAGGTCTATAGTAGACTCCCACAATGACATCCACTTTGTTTGCCCCTTGATTCTCACCCAAAGGCTCTCAACTGTGCCATTGCCAACTGGGAGTTCCATACATTCCAACTCTGGTTGCCACCCCTCTGCCTCTTCTGCCCTGCCTGTTCCTGCTGAAGAGCCTGTAACTGTCCAACAGGGCACTCCAGTCTTGATTCTTGATTTGTTTTGGCATATAAAATATTATAGGATCCATTATAAATTCTAGAACAGGTTCAAAATGAGAACTTTACTAGATTCTCCTACTCAGCAGCACTGAAGTTAGCCCCAGGACAGACCTAACAAAACTGTAAATGATTTAACTCCAACTAAAGCTGATGGCTAATTGCAAGCCACAAAGTACTTCCCTTCTAATGACTCCAAAGCAAAGGTTGGGATGATTCACAGAACTTGGCCCCACAGAGATAATGATACACCTGTGTCAAAATAAATCCTGTTGAGTATGTGAATACTCAGATTTCCACTGGAAGACAGAATACAAACTGGGAATTGCAGAGTTCACCTTGAACAAGCTGCCAAAACCTTTATTCAACACCTACTGCAGCATTTCCAGACACTACTCTAGCTTTTTCTACCACATGACTCTGAGCCAAAGGAAAGCAGAAGCCTATTGTCCTTGGAGCCCTTATAAGCTTTGCCTATTTCAATTGCTTGGTTGGGGTGCTGAAAGGTAATACATTCATAGTAAAAATTCATGCTTGTACATATGGTGTGGGACATGGAATAACAGTGACTGACTTGCTTCCTTAGTTGGACTAAATATTATTTGTCCAGAATGAAAAATTTGGATCAGATCTTTGGAGAGAGATGATTTGGGAGTCATTTTATTGAATGACCCACCTGCTTAGATTTCTCCAATATACTTATGTCAACAATTGCTTAATGCCTGGCTCAGGATTGCAGTAACTGCATGTTATAAGGCGCAACTGAAAATTTTCACATGTTGCAGCTGAAACTTCTGGGACTGAAAATTTTACACACAGTTTAAAGTGGGGGTTTTTTTAAACACATATGAAGTTCAGCAGTCTGTAAACCTTGTTTTTTCTCTGGTGTCCCATGGCCAAAAGGAATGCTTCCTCTACATAGCAATGAAGCTAAGGAAAAAAAAAAGTTTAAAAACCCCCCAACCATTCATGATATTTAAATTACACATAGTTTATTATACCAGATTTTACTGTGAAATACGTGCCCTTAGTAAAAGAGAGGAAAAGTCTCTTCTATCTTTTATACAATAGCTGAAACTTAACAACTCCTAATACATGTTAAATATCAAGTGCAATTTTCAGAAGTGACATTTCATTCTATAATCCTCCTCTGGCCCAGAAAGTGGAATTTCATGCCTTACTACTGGATCTCTTAGAAATATAATGCTTCCAGATAAGATAAGAACTTGCAATTGCAATTCTGTTTAATTAAGTAACCCACATAGTACTTTGTTTGCATTGACTTCATGGACTTTTTTTTTTCTGACTTTCTGACAGCTGCAAAGAAATGAATGTAATCTGATCAAATTTAGGTGAGAATAATCTGATTTAGCATAAAGTCTACTTTGGACAAAATCACGTGATCAAGCTTGGACCAGTAGAATAAGAGATACCAATTCATGATGTCATGTCATGTATGTGTTCACTTCATTTTTCGGTATTAAGTACTCAAAATCAGATTTTCTATGGGGTTGAAATTGAGATCTAAACTTGAGGTTTACAACATTGGCAGTATCCCAATCCAGCTTTGCAAGCAAGCAAATACCAGTTACATGCTGAACTGTGAGACTGTGGAGCCTCTTTCAAAAATCAAACATACAGTGTAAAAAAGAAAAATCAAGCTCACAAGCTATCTGTGCTACAGTGTCCCCTCTAAGTCTAAGAAGAATCTGGCTTGGTAAGTAAAGAACTTATGTCAGCATATATCAGCATTTTCACTAGCAATTCATTTTCCTGAATACTGTATCATTCTCATTAATTTAGTAGCTACTTTGAAAAATCTTCAGGTTAATAGTAACAAAATCTAATATAATGGTGCTATCAAAATATGCAGCATTTCCCATCTTGCAACATTAGAATGAAGTTTAAAAGAACAGTTATAATTATTTTCAAGCAATACTCAAATTTTCTCTGTCCTTCTTGGAAAACCAAGGAGAGTAAGATTCCAGATTCTAATGCCTTAAGGTTTGATTTGGCATACATTGTTAAATTTTCAAAAGAGCATAACAGTCATTAAGACACAAGCTCTTCAGAAAATTTGGCTTTATTTTTGTGTTATTACTTCTTTTATATTAGTAGAGAAAACATGGCATCAACTCAATGATGAGACTGTTACACTTCAAGGTTAGGGAACAGTAAGTTATAGCTATAAATTTTACAGAAGTGAAAAAAAAATTACAAAATACAACAGATTCCATAGCTTTATCATGTAATAGAACTTCTCATCACAAAGTGTCAGGGTCCGAAGGTACGGTATCGAAATCAGTGGTAAAAAGCCAATCATAAAAATACTTGAGAAGGTTTGCAAGTATGTGATTGTTTTTTCAGTGTTGTTGAGTCAAAGAACACTGAATAAAATCTCAAATAAATCTAGCAAATCTACTGTCATCAAATGAAGTGCCTTTTGATCTCTCTCTTTACCCTACAATAACCTTTCTTGAAGCTGCTTACAGAATGTTTTCTTCCTTCTTTTCTGTAGCTACTTTTTCCTCCCTCACAAGCTCTCTTGCTCCTCCATCCCTGCAAATTCTTGTGTCACCTCTCGACCAGCTCTGTCACTGCGCTTTTGCTTCCCAGAGCAAGTTTCCCTTACCAGCAACTTGCTCCTTTGGTTGCTTTTTTTCCTTTTCCTCTTGCCTGTCTGATCTAGTCAGACTGGCTGGAGCAAATGAGATCTGTCAGTCAGCACCCTTTTACATATCCTTATCCAAAAGCCACCCTTAAAAAGATATAATTTCCAAGGAATTTTATCTGTGAATAACAAACTTCCACTAAAAATTTATGGCCCACCAATTCCAGTGACTTGTACATTTTCCATAATGGGGGCTTCCCTATGCCCAAGTACAATATATATCTTCTGGTGTAATATAAACAAAGCTGAGCTGGGACAGTCCTTCTGCTGTGTGCAGACAGGAAGATTAATCAAGTTCTTAAGAGACAGAATAATTACTCTATTTGTACTGCATTTGAATTTGTGATGCAAATAGACACAGAATATCATCAGAGCCTGGGAAAGCACCTGAATCACTCAGGGAACCTCTGGTTACCACACATCTATTAATAAGACATAAACAAACAAACCCCCTAAACACACATAGTGCACTTTTAGGGCACTCATAGTTTTAAACTCATGACAGAAGCAGAAGCCAGTCATTCTGTGCTAAATAGCAATCCTCTCAGATAAAGACACTTCCTCTCTTTCTTCTCTTCTAGCATCCCTTACTGGTTTTGAAAATTCACATCTCATTTACAACTATCATGATCAGCAACAAGAGAACACATGGCAACTCATTTCACAACCTAATTTGTGCTAGTTCTATCCAAAATCCTTTCAGAAGAGAGATCTCTATGTAAAATGAACAAAACCAGCAAATAATTCCATACTGGCTGCTTCATGCACCTTAGACCTCCTTACAACTGACACAGCAGGATACAGAAGTTTTGAATGCCAAATGCAAACACCACTCCTTCTGCAACACAAGTAACTCTTGTGTATGCTTTATGTTGCTACAGATAGCTGCTCATTTTAATGAGTGTTTCTTCTTTGCTTCCTTGCAGTAATTCTCAGCATAAGAAGAACAAATCCCTGACTTTCACAAACAGTTACTGTAGAAAGTTGAAACACCTGTTTGTATATGCTGATTAGTGCAAAAACTACCTCAGCGTTATCTGCAAGGAGATGGAGAGTTGAAGAAAGATTAGAGAAGCTAGAAGTACTCATGATGATTTTTACCTGGCAAGAGCTCCCAGCTTTACAACTTTGCCACATTTTGTCTCTGGACTTGGAGATCTATGTGTTTACCTAAATAGATAATGCAAGAGCAGTAGTGGAATAAAGCTGAAATAAGTAAGGTATCATAAATTAATGACTATACTATAGTAGCCTCACTTTTGCTTGTACCATAAGCAATGCATTTTCAGCAAAGTTGTCAAACAACCTATGTTTCTGGCAAAAACAATCAGCATAAAACACTTCCGAATCTCTGTAACCAACTTGATTTTCACCTGCCATCTGGTATTAAAAGTTGTATCGCCATCCACTGTAGGTACAAAATTCTCTGGCATACCAATTTGAATGTCAAAAGAGTCTGCAGCAGTGAAGAGTCAACAGCCTGCCTATTCAGATGCTTTCATTAATTCTTTTGTTCAGGTATCACTATTCAGATGTCCACATAGATCTTACAAATAAATACACAGGACCTCGAAAGCTTTTAAGGAGAATATTTTTCTATTAGTATGAAGAAAAAGAGATCAAGGAAAAAAAACTTATGCGAGCATCTAACAAACTTAGTGCACTGCTTCACTATGAGACTACATCACTTAACCACACAGTGTGCACACTTCTCTGAGAACAAAATTTATGGCCTAATTTCAACAACACAGGGTTTTAGGCACATTGAAATTAGTCACTGCACTGTAGTTTGCAAGTACATCCATATATAGTTGTCAGCTGAAAATGCAGGGAAAGGCATCCCAGAATTTAAGTACCAACACTCAAACTTAACCATCATTTACATCTTGTTTCCAAGACAAGCCACTAGAGGGTGAGACAATTGCAAAATTGGTAACATTTGAGCAGGTCTGTCTCACATCAGGCATCGACGCCTGTGCCCCTGCGCAAACAGGCAAGGCAGGCTCAGGAGATGAATTCTCGGTAGCTGGTGGGAGCTTACCCATAGTTCATTCTCCAAGCTGAGACACAGCATCACAGACCATCACATAAGCAGAAGTGTGAGTTTGATGGTCACATGGCAGTGATTTTTCTTAATGTATCAGAGTTGAAGATTCACTGTAAGTGAGGATATTATTTCAGTGGGTTGGTAATAGGTCTCTGTCCTTCAGGTCACCGATCCAAGCAGCTGAGCTGGTCACTAATGACTAAATGTTGGTTGCAGTTGATGCTAACAGCACACTCAAGGGCTTCCTACAACGCAAAAAATTCGATGTCTTCTGTCTCTGCATACATTGCTAAAAACCTCCATCACAAAGAAACCTTATTAACATTTCTCTTAGTTCTAAATTCACCATACCTGACAACATAGCCTAATTTCCTAAAGAAATTCCAGCTTCTTGGTTTACAGCATTTTCACCTCCATAAAATCAAAGTCTGACATGGCAGAAGGGGTCACTATTTCACTGAAGTCGTAACTAACATCACAGTTAAACTCTGTCTTGCAAAATATATGATGGAAGTATTTGATATAGCACCTAGTATGGTGTATGGAACCAGATTCCCAGCTATGGTCAAATATTTTACCTAAAGAACCTGCAATTTCTTCCATCAAGTCTAGAAACTTCTAGATATTAATTAACATTTTATATGTAACTCTATATTGCCAACTGTATACAGATGATCCAGTTCAAAGGAAACCACAGGAAGATTCTGCAGCAGTCAGAATAATCTCTGCACAGTTACACAGTAACTATAGACACATTCTGGAAAGATCTATCCCTTTCAGGATGGTGAAGTGAAGAAGTGAAGCATTTCTCTAGGAGATTGACTATTGATCTCTGGTTTCTTTTCTTTTCCATGTTAACCATTGCAAGAGGAACACTTACACTAAGCCACATTCCACTTTTATTTACACTGAACAAACACACCGGTATTTAAGAACCTGGGCAAGTAGCAGTCTTTGTAGGTTCAGGTGGATTTGGACATAAAAAAAAAAAACAAAACTGAATAACTTCTCCCCTCACCTCACAATGTTTATTTTGTTACATGTGTCCAAATAACAACAAAAGAATATTCATTTATGCCTCTGCCAACACAGGAACTTTCACAGAAGTGATGACACCTGGAAACAACCTTTACAAGAAAGATAACAAATGTATTTATTCTTATGGTGTTTCCATTCTTTCCTGCTTGTGGGAAGTTCTGACACTTGTGCAATTTCTTCTGAAACTGGTGGGTCTCTTATGGACTATAACACAGTTTAAAGACACTATCTTTCCTTTATGATTTTACACTACTTAAAACATCAGTAGTTTACTTATTAAATCAATTATATTTCAATTTTATTCACGTGTGGTCTCTAACTTACAAAAAATCCCCACATTTAGATGAGAGAGAAGGTAACATTGATTTCAAAGATGCCAGATAGAGGGGGTGGGAACAACAATTATCTGTGATCTGTATGATTAGGAGACTGACTTGCATAAAGACAGAAAGCTAAAAAGCAAGCTCTGAACCTTGATGATGAAATGGTGGAACAAATTTCATTGTCATCAAAG
Organism: Manacus vitellinus; assembly: GCF_001715985.3. Lineage (NCBI taxonomy): Eukaryota > Metazoa > Chordata > Aves > Passeriformes > Pipridae > Manacus > Manacus vitellinus. Next base: position 15,332,615 of record NW_021938895.1, on the reverse strand, counting down.
CAACAGTATAGCATCTAGTAACAAATCTGCATTAGAGGGGAAGAATTCCTACTCATATTTGCAGTGCTATTACTTGAGATGTACTTTTACTTACTAATATTTTACAAAAGAATGATGCACTTGAATGTCTTAATGCACTGATCCAGCATGACAAAAGATATGTATGTGGTAGCTCTTATTATCACGGAGGAGCACAGGAAAAGCAGCAACAAGGATTGATTAGAATCTTTGGGAAACCACTTGTGTGTGCATGCATACACTCATCTTTCAATGCTTTTCTGCCCTCATGCAGGAGAAACATTTTCCACATATATAGGTAAGGCAGAAGGCAAAAAATGAAGATACATTTCATATCCTAAAGTGCTACTATAAACATGCTAGGAAGATCTTATCTGGCATACCCCTATTCCTAAGAAATTTTTTGGTTGTAGCCAATAACTGTCAGGAAGCTCAAGACAAGAGAGATGCATGTATGGATTGGTGATGTAATATAGAGGAGACTGACTTATTTTCTCAGTAAATAAATTAATGTTTTTGATGTTTTCTGATGTCCAATGACTATGAGCCTTGTTCTTTTTGTACACGAGAGACTATAATATATTCATAAACAGAAACATTTATTTGTACAAAATGTTATGCCACATGAGCAGCAGGACATAAGAGCACTTGACATCTCTAAATCACTTTTCCTAAAAGCAATTTATGTTGTATTCTTGGATAGGGATCTCCCCTAGCCATCTAAGGATGAAAACATCCCTTGCAGTCAGAAGTTGCACCTTCATTTCTGCTGCTCTCTGTAACTGGAATTTCTTTCCCCTTTTATCTCTCTGAGTCAAGTCCTGTAAATCATTCACTAAAAACATTTGTTGTCTTCAGTTTTAATTGATGCTTTTTGTGAAACATTATGAGGTGCTCTGCAGGAAGGACACAGTGTAGGTGCAAACAGCACCATTTGGTAGCATACCAGCACAAAGTCTGTATGCAAGGCCACCTTCAAGATAAAACTGCTGGACTCCTTCTTTCACTAGTGAGCTTTGCCACAGATATAACCCCACATATCTTGTACGTGTGCCTCTGTAGAACTTGGAAGGTATCAATATAGCTTTAAAAATTCTGCCTGTTTGGCAGAGTCAGCACAGGAGATTCAGTGCAGGAATTACATAGTGAGTGAGGAGTCCTGCCCTAATAGGACTGCCCAGCATCACCAGCTGATCCTGCTGTCGGCAACAGAGCGCTGCAGGGGAAAAGGGACTGCAAGGAAAACAGAGCCATTGCGAGTACCAGGATACATACAAACACCTACCTGGTAAAAATCTGAAGACCACAGGCTTTCAAATACATTACACACAAAATTAGATTATAAGGCAATGGAAATGGCAAAAGGGAGATTCATTAAATATGAATTGCAGAGAAATTCAGGACATACTAATACTGAGCTTTGGAAGATGTAGATCTAGACTCCTATATTCTTCCATATTTACACATTAACCTGGTTGCTGATTAATATATTCAGGATCAATTAATTAGAAATAATTTAAAGACTAAATATAATCCCTAAATACTATGATTGCAAGATCCTACAAACACTCATTTTTAATAATTGAAAAAGACAGGAGCTTGACCCTGCAGTCTGCCCATATTTGTTCGCAGGGTTTTCATCTCTAGTCCTGGACTCTGCTCAAAGAAGACAAACAGAAACAACAGGAAGCCCAATTTCACTTCAGTAGACTGAAATTAAAAAGAGCAGTCAGTCCATTTTGGCTTACATCAGAAAATATCCCTGTACATAAATGGCCTTTTCCTTCTTCCACAAAGACTCTCTGCCTTTCTCCAAAGGTAAAATACACCTCTCAAGTTTTTCGACATGTTTTCCTGACCAGATGAGAGGGTGATATAAAGAAATAGTTGCAGAAGCGTCCTAAATTGCAGTTGAATCCCTATTCTGTTGTCATGGTTTGAATCTTGTTTTCCCCCAGAGGCTAGAAAAGTGGTAGACCCCAAGGGGTGGAAACCCCTGGAAGTTTTGAAGTTCTGTCCAATGGGCGTTCCTGCAAAAATGTCAACATCCCACAATCTCACCGGAAAAGAGGAGTTGTAGTTGGGTTGTTGTAGGAGAGGTGGCCATGTTGTGAGCCACGAGGAAGGGGCTCTGAGCCCCTTGGGCCCTCTGGGGCCTCCCAGCCCCTGGCTGGGGGGGGGCTGCGGGGACCTGGAACAGCATAAAGCTGGGCTAGGTGCCTGTAGTTATGCCGGGAGATGTTTTCTCCATGGGCACAGAGCAGCAGCCAGCACTGACCAGAGAAACGGTGGCAGAGAGCCAGGAGAGATAACACCTGAACTGAAGGAGCAGCAGAAGCAACATGCAGCACCAGAGAAAGGACTCCTGGAAGGAGAGCCGGGAAAAAGAGAGCCAGCAGCCTGAGAGACAGAGTTCTGGGGGTAAGACTGTACCAGCCCCCCAAAACTCCTTTGAGATCCCTCTGAGAAAAGAGGGAGATGGACTCCTATTAAGGAGAAGAGTTTTAGACATGCAGCACTGGAGAGAGAGAGGAGCTGAGAAGCTCAAAAGACGTCCCGGAGCTGGACCGGGACGGCCAGATGGAATGCGGGGGGAGTTGACCTTGGCTCCCCCCCCTTGCACTGCTGCCACGGTGGCAGCCTGAGAGACAGGGCACAGAGGCCCTGCAAGAGATACCAGACCGTCACGAAGACCCCCCTGTGTCTTCGTGATATGACGTGGTGATACGACCTTGTCTGGGGTTACGAAGCCCACAGAAGACCCCTCGGTTGGAGGCGATGGGGCCGAGAGAGGCTTGAATACCTCCCTCGTGAGTGCTGGCAGAAAGCCAGCTATCAGCTGCTGCATGTGGAGAAGACAGACAGACTGCTGCCTCAGAAGATGCTGCTGCTTAAGGACTGGAAGGGATCTGTCCTTCTTTCCCTCCTGGACTTTTATTTGGAGGGGAGAAGAGATCTGAATCCTACTGTAATGAAGATACTTAATATTGTCAAGGGGGGGGGGGGGGGTGTAGAGATAGTTTGTGAATCAAATGTGTATAATGTGATATGGTATTTATTTGTACAGTCATTGTAATATATTTCCCTTTCCCCCACTTTGAGTCTGGTGTGTGTTTTGTCTGGAAAAACCCATCTCACATTAGGTTGAGAAGTGGGAGGGGGGAATGGAGCTAGGGAATTGGATTTTGGGGCTATCTCAAACCATGACATCTGTACAAACAAACATTTTCCTTTACTGGGGCCACCCTGCTTGCATTTTATTCAGCCTGTGGAATGTCTTCTTATATACAGTCACCTCCTTCAGCTTCTTTGAATCTATGCCTCTAAACAGGCAGAGCAGAGCTCGTCTTGCTTGCATAACTGAATTATGTGGAGAACACTTAAAACCCAGGAAGTATGGAGAGGATGGAAAGTGCTACCACATCTGAGTGTTAATTGGTATGTGATAATGTGCAAAAGCAGACTCTCTGCAAACACCTGTCTGCAGCATCCAGCAGCTATTTAACTTTCTACTCAGTAAAACTACAACAAGAGATTGAGCCCTTTCCCAAGCCAATCTAATATACATTTGGATTAAATCTGATCAAGACTTTTCATATTTTCAGAGACACTTAACATGTTTTAATTCCCAGGATAGTATTTCTTTTCTCTGCCATGTTTAGCATAGACTTTACAGCCCTTATTCATGGCCTCTAACAAAGCAATGGGTGTCTAAAAGTCAAATATTCAGGGCAAAGTACTTTAAGCATAACACAGATTGGTATCTATACTTCAGATGCAAGGAAGGGCTTGAATATTCCTCTACAGATGTAGCCTAATACAAGACAGCTCTTCATACTAAGCTTGGCTCATTTATGTCCTCTGACCATGCACGTCACAAAGCTCGCGCTCCGGTAACTCAGCAGGATGAGTCATCTGAAAGTTTTCTTTACACTGACTGGAGAAACATACTCACCATTACAGGGTTATATTAAAACAGGGATCTAAAACTTCAGATAATTAAGTAAAAGCATGAGTGCAAAATATGATTCTTTCTAAAAAATATCACTTTGAGACAATTCACATAATAAAGCTAAAGGGAAAGCGCCACACTGCACAGAACACTCACTCAAGTTATGGCTAGTTCAGTATAGAAGTTAAGTCACACTAAACACGCCCATATTCTGGGGAATTCTTTGGAAATACAAGCCAGTGGCAGAACATTTTCACCAGTGTATATATTTAGGTTTGTCCTCTAAAAATACTTTGTTAATAATTCTCATAACTGGTCTGTGTATCGAAACATCCATGGCCAAAAATTGGATTTTTTTTTCTCTCTTCAGAGCAATCTGAAAAGTGAAGTGCTTTGCCTTGGCTTACAAGTCTACAGAGAAGGAAGCCAGTCTGTAGCAAAAATCTTATGAGAAGCATCTGAGGGAGTTGGGGTTGTTTAGCCTGGAGAGAACAAGGCTCAGGGGAGACTTATCGCTCTCTAAAACTACGTAAAAGGAGGTTGTAGTAAGGTGGGGATTGGTCTCTTCTGTCATGTCTCAAGTGACAGGACAAGACAAAATGGCCTTAAGTTGACCCAGGGGAGGTTCAGATTAGATATTAGAAGAAAAATTTTACTGAAAGAGGAGTTAGGAATTGAAATAAGTTGCCCAGAGAGGTGGTGGAGTCCCTGTCTCTGGAAGCGTTCAAGAGGTGTCTCGATGTGGCAGTTGCAGATATGGTTCAGGGGTGATGATGGTGGTGCTGGGTTCACAGTTGGACCAGATGATCTTGAAGGTCTCTTTCAACCTTGATGATGCTGTGGAAACTTAAATGGCCAATTTGAGGATGAAAGATACAAGATACAAGAAATGTTAATACTTTAAACTGCCACAAATCCTGATTGTGCTGAGGGTACGCAAAATGTCCCTCTTTTTTTTTTCTGTTTCTATTTGGTGTATGTTTGTGGTTTATTTTACAACCTTGGGTCTCAGTCCTATTTTTGAAAATATGGGCATTCACTGCTTTGTACCTTGCCAATTTGGCTAGGATCCATTCTAGAGTCTGCATGGTGACTGAATAAATGAGACATTTATAGAACTGGGCCTGCTTATATCTAGAAAAAACTACATCAAATCTTTAAAGACAGAAACTAGCAGGTAAATACAATACAACATCCTGCTCACACATGCACCCTCTGTATGCTACTACACCAGCTAAGTTTTACCTCTTTTCACATTCAAAACCATTCGTTTTAAGAGTCAGTTCAAACCAAACTGTCAGGCTCCAGTATGCCTTAGTTTTGCAGTTGGAGGTTATTTTGCTACTTTGTTAGAATATGGAAATGCTTTTTTACAACTCAATTAATGATGCCTTTAGCGTAATTTTTGCATGTTCTTACACATTTGTTACCACATAAGAAGAATCACTAGGTTTCTAGTTTTCTCTGTGAGGCAACAGGAAAGCAAGAAGCTGCCCTTGCCACTGTTTTGGGAACATGACCATCACACAAGTATTCCTCCTGTGGCATACTTTAATTCAAATTATTGTTTCAGATTGCAAAAATTTTTAAGGGATTCAAAAACAAAGAAACAAACAAGTAAAAGTTCAGTTTGAAAAACAAAATTGCAACCATCTGTCTTCATGTATTGGGCTGATCAGAAGCACCATGACCAGTAGGTCAAAGGAGGTGATTCTCCCCCTCTGCTCTGGTGAGAGCCCAATTGGAGTACTGTATACAGTTCTGGTGCCCCCAAAATGAGAAAGACATGGAACTGTTGGAGTGAGTCCAAAGGAGGGGTACAAAGTTGATAAGAGGACTGAAGTACCTCCCCTACGAAGACAGGCTGAGAAAGTTGGGGCTGTTCAGCCTGGAGAAGAGAACGTTGTGTGGAGACCTCATAACAACCTTCCAGTATCTGAAGGGAGCCTACAGGGAAGCCAGAGAGGAACTCTCTGTAGTGATAGGACAAGAAGTGATGGTTTCAAACTGAAAGATGGGAAATTTAGGTTAGACACATGGAAGAAATTCTTTACTGGTTGCCCAGAGAAGTTGTGGATGCCCCAACCCTGGAAGTGTTCAAGGCCAGGTTAGATGGGGCACTGAGCAACCTGGTCTAGTGTGAGATGTCCCTGCTCCAGGAAGGGGGGCTGGAACTAGATGATCTTTAAGGCCCCTTTCAACCCAAACCACTCTATGATTCTATGATTTACAACAGTAAACTCCAGGAGTGGGGCCCAGGTGTCATTCACTGCATTGAGCAAGCTTCCTGCTGCATCAGTGTGAAATGAATCCTTGGTCTCTGCACATCAGACAGATGTAAATCCAGGATATGGAGAGATTCTTAAAAAAAAATGGAATCTTCTAACTATTAGTACTTCTATTGCTATTACTATTCAAAGGACCTGACAATTTAAAAGTAACAAAACCTGGGAGTTTCCTAAAATCCACCTACAGTACTGAAATGAGCTGTCCATAGTCAAAATCTCTTGGGTCAGTAGCTGAAGTAGCTTATTACACCTACATGCATTTTAAAAAAAGGGAATTTTACATTTGTTCTACATTGGTCATTCAGCCTATTTTAATGCATTTCTGGGATCTAAATGATGCACATTTAGCCTGCTCTCTGTGTGGGACTGATTTTCACCTCAGTGCATAAAACACTTAATTATAAGATATGTCAGGTTTCCAAACAAGAATCAGAAGCTCTCCAGAAATACCTTAAGATTGATTTTGAAGCACTCTAGCAAAGAAAACAAAAAGTGAACCGCATCCATCTCTCTCAGAAGGCTGAAATGGGAGAAGATTCTGCAGGTGTCATAGCGGAGTTTTAAAGAGGATTTGAAGGGGAATAGTAGAGAAAACTGAGATAATATTAGGATGGTGCTTCCAAAATGAAGAGAAAGCACAGAAGAAAGCACCTATATGCTTCCATGTAGGCTGACTCACGGTGAGTTTGGAGGAAAGAATCAGCTCACTAATAAACATGAGATGACAGAGAAGAAGAGTGTATATTATGAAAGGTTTTGAAAGTAGAGCAATGTATGGGGATGTGGTAGAGAAAAGGCTAGAGGACAAAAGGAAAAAGGCAGGTGACTGTTAACTGAAGCTAAAGTGGTCAGAGAAAGTTTTGATGCTCACCTGAACCCTCTTATTCCCATTTCTTAGAGGAAAATATTGAATTAAGTACAAGCAGTATAACACAGTAAAAAAGAGACATTTTCAAATTCAAATCTGGGAAAGAAAGACCATAAAAGAGGCTTCCACAGAGTGCATCCATTCTGATGGAGATGAAAGAAGCAGAAGTCCAATGAAGGAAGACTTAGCAAATAGACTGGGTAAGATGGTGTTCCAGCAACCCTCCACTTCAAAATAGGGATTAAATAATGGGGAAATGATGTACAGAGAGACTCGTTAAGACAAGTACCAAAGAGAAGAGACATCTGCAGCACAGATAACACTGAGGACTTCAGGATCCTGCCTGGGGAAGAACTATCATGGTCCAATGGCATAGCTTCTCCACAGGAGCACAGAGACTCTAAGATTTAACACAACAGGTTAATTTTAACTGACACTTGGTTTGAGCTAATGCTGCTAGGAAAACAAAAGCCAGGCTCTTTTCTAAACATCTGAGAGATATATATGTCCACATGCAAAAGGATGGTCATCACTGAATACTTGACTTTTTGCCTTTAATTATATAATTTATCTAAGATATTTAATATATCTTCTGCATTTGCTTGGGAATAAAACAATAGTGCAGCTTAGCTACAAAGACAATGTGTGATGAATTTGTATGCATACAGACTCAAACACACACATCCCTTTATTAGTATCTGTTGGTGACTGTCACGTGATGATTCTCGGGACCTGACTCCTTTCTAATTTACTGTATTGCACTGAAACTTTCTTGTGATTTCCTACACAAGATTTGCTTCTAAGGAAGCAATAATAAATAAATAAATGTTGTGACTGTGTGCTTGCCTGCCACCCAAAGTATGTTAACAACACTTTAGAGCAGCATGGTATGTTTCTATCAGTATCCGAACTACCCTAGCTATATTTTAAAGAGAAAATATCTCTATATTTCACTACAGTGTGCCTCATCACTGCAACTGCAGTACAGATATAGCCCAGTTGTGTCTCTATCTGGATCTCCCAGTCTAGCTATAAGCTTTTCAACATTTTGGCTGATCTCCTCTGAGGATATTCCCCTCAACTCGTATATGGTGGCCGGCATTTCACAGGTGGGTTCAAAGACAAATCTTACACTCTGGCATTTGTATACTGAAGATTTCTTTTTACACAGATGGGAAAGTGTGATAGTGACTGAACTAATAAAAGATTACCTGAGTTTAGAAAAGATCACTGTAATAGACACTTTCTTGTAACAAAGACACAATTCCTTGTCCCTCTCTGGAGCACAAGTGTGTGTTTAAGTGTGTATGTGTCCACACAACTTTCCTCCACTCGAGTATTTCCTCTCCTTTGACACTTGAATCCAGAAAGAGATTGGGGTTCTGGTTGTTTTTTTTTTTCAGTAGTGACTCTTCCTATTGCTCCATTCATTTAGCAACCTACATCCTAAGAAACTTCTTTTCCTTATCATTCTGTATGAATGAGCAGTGGTGTTTAAAATTCTCGGCATTAAACAGCATTTTTGTTTCTATTTATTTGGACAGTCTTTCTCTCATTAAGGCCTTCTGAGAGTTACTTAGCTACAGATTTTTCCTGAAGTAAGGCTTTAATTCATTACTAAACACTGTTATGATTACGAAAAGTAATGTTATTTGGTACGATATTATAATTAGGCAGCTTGAAAAAGTTTCACTTTCAGTATGTTGCAGCACTGAGGAGAAAACACTGGCCCAAACACAATAAATATTGTTAAGAACAATATTTAAGGCCAGGAAATAACTGTACAAACAGAATTTATCTTATTTCACACTTTTTACACAGGGTTCTATTTAAAAGGATGTAAACACAATTAACCATTCGACTAACTCCCATAGAATAGTGTTTTGTTCTGTAACCAGTGATTCATGCCATGCCACACTAGTAACAAAAAATGCTCAGAAGTAAGCCATATATGCCAAGTGCAGAGCAAGAACTGCCTCATGCTGCAACAAAATTTCCACAAGGCTTTCAAAGCAACGAGCTTTTTCAACAACAGAAGGATGCGTGCAATGCTTCTATTACACCCCACTGCTGTGTAAGGGCTGAAAACACTGATAAGATTTACTTAAGTAAACAATGTGTAAAATTAACGACCTTTATGATTTTACATTTTGTTGCTAAAGTGTAAAGCTATGAGGCCTCTCAAACAGGGAATTTATGTCATTCTCACTGAAACACCATGTTTTCAAAATATCATTGTTCCTTAATGTTGAAGATATATTTATAAATAAGGTAAAACAATTCCGTAGAAAAAGCAAGGAGGCAAATGCTCAGTTTCAGTACCTGAGGGATACAGATCTCTATCTCCTTATTAATTCTCTTCAATACTCTGTGATTCATGTTTTCTAACAAATAATTAGGAGTTTTTATACCCAAGAATTCATTTGATACCTGAAGTTTTGAATTTCCAAACTTGCAAGACATTCACAAATAAAACTGTGAAAATTGAAGATACATTAAAAAAAAAAAAAAAAGAAGAAGAAAAAGAACATTTTTTTTTTCTCTGTACAGATTTCACATTTGATCTTCAGAACGAATGATGTGCTTCGGAGAATCAGCACGAGTGGCAGACATCGGTGATTTAGGAAATTTTGTCCTTCTTACTGGACCGTTAATGTTCCTGGAAAGTCCATAGTCAGAACTGAATTCAGTTACCTATGAGTTGTATAACAAGTATGGACAAACCTGACTTTCCTTCATAAGAACTAAATAAATTATTGGCCAACAGAAGACCAGTACACCCAATGTGCTGGATTCTTTTAGATTCAGCTCAGCTCTCCCATTCTGACTTATTCTATATTTAACAATTTTCTTACTCTTTCAGTCAATAACAAAAATAAAGCTAGAAACAAAGCAAATGTGTTTATGTGCATGGTAACCAAAAGGTCAATGTCATTTCTGTTAGAATGTCAGCCTTTTCTGAAGTTGTTGATATGTGTATATGTGTAAGACAGAGAATATCACTGAATACATGCTTGATATTTGGTAAGTAGGGCAGGTAGTGAAATGGGAACAGACACTCTGCTCTCATTTTCAATCTGGGTTATACCAAGAGAGTTAGAAGGGTTAAGCGATGGTTAAATTAGGACAGAATTTGACCCCAAGGATGTTAGAAAGCAGAAACTGTAATCAATGATTCCTTACATATGGCTTTAAAACTACAGTCCTTATTAAAGACAACAGTGTCAATCCACAAAGGCAATTTTCTCTATGTTCACTTTGAATTTAAATGCAACATTGAAATGCACTGTGATGAAGGTAGAACATGGGTTTGTTTAGAATATTTTTTCCCAGACTCAACCTTTTTTTATACTTTTTGTACTATGTAACACCTAAAGACACATAAGGCAAGCAGTGTCAGATGGGTAGAGCCTCTAGGTCCCCTAAAAGAACAAACTCGACAACCCCGCTCCAAATAAGTTGGGTTAAGGAAAAGGATCAGGGCACTAGAGTCCCTCCTGGAATTTACAAAAGGATCCACTCTTCATTTGCAACTTCATAAGGCTAAAAAGAGCAAAATCTAGGATTACAGAGGTTTTCCCCTTTTCTTAAGTCCCTTTAGTGTGTTCGCAACAATTCTCTGAAGCCAGAGTGCAAAAAACCCCTCTTCTCCAGCCTCCTCCCATTTCTCACACCCAAACAGGCACACTGGAATGGATTTTCTCCTCCTACTCTGGCACTGTACATTTACCAAAATACAGCATCAAAGCTGTTTCCATCATTCCCTTCTTTCCTGGTGTTACTGTGGGTCTATGAGATCAGGTGCAGAGAAAGAGCAACTTCTAAATTATACATCTACTTAGGAGAGACAGAGACAAAACAATTCTAATTCAAAAGTAAGCCAGGTAGAAAAATGGTGGGAAGACAGAAAAATCAGAGGGCAAGAGAGAGAGAAAAAATGTCCAAATGCTATTTAGACATACACACACACAAATATATATATATGGTTAATAGGCTAATAGTCTATTAGTTCAGGTGAACACCTAATCCCAGTTCCTAAGCTTCTGCTAAATATCTTAATATGAAGACTTATTTAGGAGCATAGGAGTTTTGCTTTTCTGATTATATACCAGACTTTACAAGCAGTTGCATGTTTTGGCATCTCTAACTCTACCTAATTTAATATTTAATCAACTCCTGGGCACATAATGCCAGCTTAGGTTCTTGTGATCAAATCCTTCCTAATAAGAGTCTATGAAGCACAATTCATTATCAATCATGACTAGTTATAATGAAAAAGCAAGTACACATTCTAGGAGGTACAGCCCATGAAAACTTTTGAATTTGCTGGGATTGAGAGAATATTGTTCACCTTACAGTCTCAGTAAATTATATACTTCCTCTGATACAGAGGAAAATAGACCTTTAGAGGACTTCTACCAATTCATCAAAATGGAGCACTGAAAATGGCAACTGGATGTATCAGTACAGAAGATGAGAGCAGTAATATCTGGCAGTTTGCACAATTCTGGGTCATGGTACTGATTTTATTTGGCTTCCTCTGCCTGTAGTCCATGGAGTTATAGGCAGAAACCCCTTTACTCACTGTAGATCAAACAAGATCATTGTGGTATCCCATACAGACACAATATATGACTGCAGTATGTTCTCTTGTGAACTCAGGCATTTCGTAAAGCACTGAAAAAGCAATGAAAAACTCAAAAATCTGACCCATGTTCCATATTTTGCCTGGCAAAAATAGGATACACATCTTTTTCTTTTCCCCTGACATGACATACTAAGATTACTGTTGTATGACAAAGAAGCCAGTGACTGCCACTGCATTTCCACATTCTTTCACAAAAGTCTCTTCAAACTGAAATAATTTCTCCTCAAGCATTTGTGAACTCTACTCACCACAAACTGCTCAGAGCTGAGCAACACAATGTACTTCAAACTTTGCATCCTGGTTTAGCACATTTTTAAGGATGTGCTTTGATTCTGAGTGAAACTGAACTCGTACTGCAAATGGATTATTTTGGCAGCAAGATGCTTCAGCAGACAATTCAAAAGACAACATGACCATTCACTTTTCAAGGACTTTTCCAATATTGTAACATTTCACTCCTTCCACACATTTTATTAAGCAATAATACTGATCAAATAGTAAAATATTGTTATTTTTATTGCTATTTCTAAATCTATTTTCTGTTTATGTGTTCGTTTTCCTTTAGGGCATGTCTACCACAAGAACTTGTAATGGAGTGTACAAGTACATGGTTCTTACCATGGACACAAGTCAGTACACAAAATGCATTTTAAATTAATAAATTTGAGTGACTGCAATTAGGACAACTATACTTTGCTGCATCTGTTAAGAAATACATGCTATGCGAATTATGCATCTACAAGGGATTCCCCAAACACAGGATGTATTTCATCTTTCTTAGCCTGATTTTATAAACAGTTCAGAGCTGCTAATACTGAAAAAACCCTGTAGGCAGTCAGATATTCTCATGAATAAATGGTATATCTTACTTGCATAAGTGCTACTGGCCAAGAAATGTTTGCCAGTTTTGTTGTTTGCCATCAAACAACAAAAATTTCGAAGGCAAACCATCAGCTGGCCACAGAAATAGTAAGAAATAATTCACTAAACAAAGTATTTACTGTAAATTATTCCCTGGCACAAATAAGTTGTTCTAGTTCAATTTTGATCTCTAAAAGTATATTCCATGCCAGTTATATGAAGTGACTAATAATTGCAACTTATATTGATAACTGACTTTGAATCATCCCGATCTGACTTATTCTAATACTACATTGAATTTTGAAAAAAAAATATGTAAAAGATAATAATCCATCCACTTTAACAGATTCTCCATTGTCACAAATCTACAGAATTGCCAAATACTAGATTTTATATTCAGCTCTCTGAGTTAGCTTAAACCTATGTAAAATCATGAGTAGGCAGAAGCTCCTATTGTCTGTGCCCCCACGAAGGCACATTGTTTATTCCATAAGTGCATGAAACAGTTGCAATCATGAAATGTGGAACAGCTCCAATGGTTTGCAAAGTGTTTGAATAACTAATGTGCAGGGCTTAATTCTTCCAGGTTGAGAGACGTATACACTGAGTGTGCACACACACATACTAATCAGGTTTTCTGTTATGTGGGCATTCCATACACCTCTGTATGCTTCTGAACAGCACACACATCTCTGGGTTACACGATCTTCTTGCTCGGTTCTACAATGTTTTACACTACTTTTAAAACATTAGGATTGTTACTAGCATGTACATTGTGGCTGTGATCTAGTAGTTAAGACATACCAATAGCTATAGACACAAAAGCACCCTATTAAAACAAAACCACATACTTACTTTAAAGTATCTATTATAAAGCTACCACCAGACTGCCAGCCAAACCTCATGAGGAATATTATGACTCTAGTACCTCCCTTAAAACCACTCCACCAGGCTTATATTCCATCCCTGTAGTTTCACCTCATTGTGATACTTCCTGCAAGGTTACCCTTAGCAGAATTCAAGTTTTTTAAAGTTAACCTCATTAGAGATTTCAGAATTGTTTGAAGTTAAGCAATTCTACTGAAAGATAAGTAGTATATTTACAGTAAATGAATATTCAAAATACTTATTTATGGCAGGATATTGCAAAAATTTTATTACTGTTTCATAATTCAATCAAGGTAGTATGCAATACAGTTAATTAACAACTAAGAAATGACCATACAAAAACGTGGCATTTTACTAGGCAGTAAAAAACTTTAATTAATTTATGAGTCTAAATATTCAATATCTAAATACTGAAGTCACTTTAGTATGGGATCTAGGTCTTTGGGAAGTATGTTTCCAATTGTGTGACTTTCAGGGATTCCTAATCTAGTCAGAGTTTCTGTCTGTCAGCACACATCAACTTTCAAAACCAGGGCTGGAGTGCCTTTAAGGGGAAGGGAAACAAGAAGAAGAGTTACCTATAGAATCTGCTTGTTGTATGAGTTTCTCAGACCTAAAACAGGAATCGTATTTTGAAGAAAATATATGTACATACACATATATACAAGCACAGAGTTTTCTCACACTGTAGAGTGGAAAGGTGAGCAAAAGCTTCCAGACTCAGTGGTATTCCAAGTATGCAATGGGAGGAGGTCTTTGGAAGCCTTGGCTCTGGAAGAGGGGGAAAAATCTCACCTGTAGAAGTGGCTAGATAAAACAACACATGCATTTAGCACCAAATTGTGCAGATCAGTGTAATGATTTGGAGTAGGTCCTGAGTCCAAAAAAAACAATCTTGGGAGACAGGTTTGGTAATCAAATGGCAGTGACAGGAAACTGCAGGGGAAGGTTGTTCTCTTCACTCTTGTCAGGCTCTGTCTGACCCCGGAACATCAGCAGAGGTTTTTGGTGTGCCTTCGCACCTGCCAGGACAGTATCTGCTGGAAGGCCAAGGAAAGGCCTCTTTTGTAGGATCAAGTTGGTCATGTTGTTTTTAATCTTCTAGCTTGCTGGGTTCCCACCAGATAATACAGCCAAGGATGCAGCCTTAAAGAGCAAGTTTGGGTACCGGATGAAAATCTAAAGCTTATTATTGCCATTGCTATGATGTGTTAACACATATGCCAGTCCTTTCCTCAGCAGGACACCATAAAGTACTCATAGCTTGGGCCCCTCACTATGACAAAGACATTGAGGTGCTGGAGCATGTCCAGAAAAGGGCAACAAAGCAGGAGAAGGATCTGGAATACAGTTCTAATGAGAAATGGAGCTGGGTTTGTTTAGCCTGGAGAAAAGTAGGCTCAAGGGGGACTTTATTGGTCTCTGCAACTGCCTGAAAGGAGGTTGTAGACAGGTAGGGGTCGTCCTCCCAGGTAACATGCAACAGGACAAGAGGAAACAGCCTCAAGTTGTGCCAGGGAAGGTTTAGCTAGTATATCAGGAAAAATTTCTTCATCTGAAAGGGATACCAAGCATTGGAACAGGCTGTCAAGGAAAGTGGTAGAATCATCATCACTGGAAGTGCTCAAAAAATGTGTAGATGTGGTGGTTAGGACAGGGTTTAGTGATGGACCTGAGAGTGGTAGGTTAATGGATGGACTTGATGATCTTAGAGGTCTTACGCAACTTTAATGATCCTATGATTTTAGATAGATAGATAGATAGATAGATAGGTATACATATATATAAAATATAAAGACAGTTGTACCTTATACAAATCAGCCTCATCAGACATTAAGCTGTATGGAAATGAATCTGTAAAATAGCCTCAACACAATCAAAATACAGAGGAAATCTAGTTACCGACTAACAAATTACTCATTATGTGAGTAATCACCTGAATTATCCAAACTTCCAAAGGATCCAGCTAGGCACTCCAAGCCCTTTGTCCTTGTACTAATTCTTTAACATGTACATTTAAGGATTGATTTTAAATGGAACTAGGGACTACAGAGTAGAAAGACAAGCCTCTGACTTAAGACTGCGTCCTGTTTCTCAGATAAGGGAGCTATGGCATTACAGAGACCTGGTTCAAAACTTGCATTACATTTAATTTGGAGAAGTGAAGAGTTCTGAACACTTCACAGAGCCTTAAATCCTCATGTGCACCCACAGGCAAAATTTTGTGTGGGTAGATAAAAGCAAACTCTCTTACGTAATTCCTTGCCTACGTGACGTTCTCACAGAACTCTTCATAAGCAAAAGTAACAATTTTTTGCTCCTGTGTTTCCTCCCTGCAACCTAAATTTGCTCCTGCTTATTCTTCTCAGCTGGCATTAACTGGTTTTGAGCTCTGAATTTCTATCCACCCAGGGCAGCACTCAGCTCATCAAGCATATTTCACCTGTGCTTTTTGGAAAGATTCAGTTCTAAGCTGGTGTCTGACACAGTGGATCAGCACATTGACACATAAACCCTGCTCACGCTATGGTGTGATTTCTAGCCTCTGTCTCACAGCCAGTTTGCAGGGTCTGTTGTTCCAGATAAAAGGTACTGCTCTTCAGAGAGATTATGCTGAGGCAAAGGGAGCAGATCTCCAAACTAAAATTGCAGAGTGGCACACAGGGCACCCTTTTAAAGCTGTACAAAGGAATTATGAACCTAAATCCTGAAAGATTAAAGACAGAGTTGCACTCAGTTATCAAACAACACTTTTCTACCTATAAGCAACATCCTGATTCTAACTAATTTCACACCTTTAAATACCAGTCCAAATGTTTCAAACCAACATTTTGTATTCCTTTTGTGTATTTTATTTTTCCTTACAGTACACAGTAACTTTTCCTGTATATTTTGAGGGTTAAATATATTGCAGTGTGACCAAAGGAATCTTTCTGAATGTGTTTTAGAAAAGACTTGTTTATGCAACTTTACATGTCTGCTTAGGAAATTCATTTCCAAGAATAAAACTATTATTGTTTTCAATCTCATAATTGTAATACATCTTACATCAGTTCTAGCCAAGATAACTTCCCTTTCATTTGAATGAAGGCAGTAGGGAATGTAACAAGATTTCTTATTCTCCAGGTTGACTTCTGTGGTATCAGCCAGCAGAGCTAATAAGGCCCAAGCAAATATATAAGTTTGTAAGTCCAGAAAGTCTTTTTTTTTCCTATATGGCATTAACTGGAAAGCTATTAATTGTTTTCCTTTCAATGCAAGTGGAAAGAAGGCAGGTGTTAGAGAAAATAAAGGCCTAGTACGAGAGACATAAGGAATTTCTTAGATGAAACAATGAGTAGAAAAAGGTGTTAATTACTGCAACACATCAGTTCTTTTCTTATTTTCTCCTGTTTTAAGTATTCTGGAAAGTAATTCCTTTCCTTAACTTGATTTTATCATCTTACCTCTATTACTCATTTAGATATTAACCAGTTACTCCGTTTTTATAGGAGGATTAGCACTCTTTCTCCTAGTCTGTCTTTTTTATATTTCTTTTTCAGTTCAAAAGTCAGTATGACTGCTGATCCAAGCAATATCCAAAGGTGACTGATGATCATTTTATATAAACGATATTTGGCTTTTATGAAAAGTTATATACACCACATAATAGATAAAACTACCAAAATAATTGTGCATGATGTATTAAGAACTCAAATATTCCAGTTTTCAAACCCATGTTTTGTGATCTGAATGTAGGTATTGGGATAACTGAATATGGCCACTTGAGTGCTGTCTATGCCACAGGCATTACTACATTTATATAGTCACTTCAGAGCAGACCACTGCAGTTGTGAACAAAACCCATTAAATTAAGCAGGCCAGAGGTTACTTCAGCGTCCTTCAGGGAGCAATTCATCTTCTGGTAGGGAGAATAGGAAATGGCTAACAGAAATGTATGCATACAGGCCTGAGAGTGTCCAGACTTTTGTGTTTACCCTTCCAGACAGCACCTGTTTGAATTACAGTTCTTAAGGACACTGAGTGAGGAAATGACTCATAATGGTATCACCTGGATACCAAACACACATTTAAGTAAACAGGGTGAAAAATATTTATATGTACACATTTCAAATATATTCCTTGCCATTTCTCTGTGCACATCTGCGTGACAAGAGGTTTCTTGTTTGCTCTAAGCAGTTGCAGAAATCAAGAACAACTAAACTGAAGCCAGTGTAGTTACACAGTGCACAACTCCTTACTGGGTCCAAGGCTACTCACTCAGGAACTGACTCAGTGTGAGCGCTGAGCAGAACAGTGCTCAGGACTTACGGAGAGATGCTGACAGCAACTGCGTCTGTGCTGCCCTTCAAGGCCTCAGAACTACACCTTCCTTACTGCTTAACTACTACATAAGCTTTGCACCATTTGGAAATCCCCAGATATAGACATGAAACAGCTCTTATTTCTTCCTGTAACCAGGTCCCTAATCAGACTACTTCCTCATCTGAAGAATGAGAATTAGGCTGCTTATGCAATTCCCATATTTAAATTTTTTTATTGAACTCTGATTAGTATTATGTGGCTCCAAATACGATTAGATTATTAATCCTCCCCAAAGCTCAGTTGATCAAGTGTAGGTATATGTCTGCATATACCAATTTCTGTTTCTCCTATCTCCACACAGAATAATGATAAAACATACAACATCTCTCTAATATATGTAATTCTTGTGCACATGTGCCTTATGCAGGCTCCTTCAAACAAGGTAAAAAAAGGTAAACCCTTCAGAGACAGTCAAACACATTTAACAATTCTAGAAGACTTAAAAAGATTACAGATTTGTGAAAATATAGTAGCAAGACTGAGGAGAAAAAAAAAAGCGGAAATAAAAAGCAGTAGACCACTCACTGTGGGAGATAAAGACAGCTCCAGTGATGAAGTTAAATGAACAACTTTTAAAGTTCATCACAACCTCAAGTGATAAATGGGAAGGTTTAATGTAGAAATTAGATGTATAACTGGAGCTGGGAAAATATTTAGGTATAAAAAAGACAGCACCTGTGACTTATCCCTAGTTATCATTAGAAGAGGACAGGGACAATACCCCAGAGTAAAAAAAACTCAAGTAATCTGTCAGGAAAAAAAATGGAGAGAAGGTTAGAGAAGAACAGAAAACACCAGCAGAGACAGGCTGGGAAAAAAAAACAGAAGCAGAGCTGGATTTTGGAGAGATCAGGTGAATTAGCCAGTGAAGGTGACACAGGACGTGGTGATACGGTCTTGTCTCCTGTAATAAGACAACAGTCTTGCCACAGCAGTCTGAAAACCTAGACAGTGTTCAAATAGGCAGCTGAATTAATAATTAAGCTTTCAATCAGACAGAAGTAATCAAAAGACATACATTGCCTTAGAGTTTAATATAGAAACCTTTAGCCCTTCTTCAGTGTGAGGTTCTTGTGGCCAAGGGAGACAGCATTCGTACTTTTTGGCTACTTTAAAGGGTAGATATAAATCAGAGGCCCTTCCTATTGTGAAGACAGCATATAAATACAAATTAACCCACAAGTAGCCCATAAAACTTCTTCTAAGAAGCTGATCCAGACACTTAAAGATCTGCTGGTCTGAAATCCTCTACTCACTTCCAATTAATTCTTGTGCTAGCACTGCCCTTTAGCTTAAATAGCTCTTCTCCCTGCTGCCTGTGTCTCTCTGCATTCCAGTGTATTCGCCGAAGCAAACACACTGCCAAGCACCAACAGCTGTGCAAATGGGTCTGGTCTTTGCAGGTTCCAGGTAGGGATGTCAGAACCGTGACAACCTCTTTTTCTTCCTCCAGTTCAACATGTCAGTGGGGGGCATATGGCACACAGTTTCAAAGGTGTGAGAAACCAAGTCCTCTGAGCCCATGTTTGAGAGCTGATCTGTTCCCTGGGAGCTGATACACTCAAGTTAGCAGTTTCTCTGATACACACCACGAGATAGTGGAAGGCAGGGAACTTTGAATGAGAAGGTGTTGTTAAATTAGAATGGCTTTGCTAGTTTAGTTCATTAATCTCTAAGTCATGCCACAAAACCCTTTTATTCTTCCTGACTTTCTCTTGGGTGAAGGAAGAACAAATGGGAGATTGAGAGAGAGATCTAAGTTTCAAGAAGGATCTAGGCAGGCTTTCCCTCTGATTTGTAATGGCATTTGACTGCTACCACTTATGCAGTCAGAGCTCTGGAAGGAGATTTCTTAATTAAACACAAGAAATAAACCTTTCTAATCACACTCAGTCAATTATAGGAATGAAATGCAGCACACATCTCATGAGGGGGATTGTTATGCACTCCATCAAATGCACAAGAAAGCTGCACCCCACAAATATTCAATTGGCAATGCTTTAAAGTCAGCTGTTGTTGGAAGAAATGTATTTTCTCCCACTTTGCTACATAAGCAGTCAGCTGATTTTTCAAGGAACTTCTAAAGTAGCAATGAGATCACTCCAAGCTAGTATGGCCACTGAACACAGTATCAATGAAAGATCAAATCCAAATTGCTGAAATTTTAGAGCTCAACAACACTGAAACCTAATAAACACAAGAAGGTCTCACAGATATCCTAGACAGCAAACGCAGTATCAGGAATCACAGCACTGACACTGCTATATATTTTGCTGGTGGATTTATTTTATCTCCTCAGTATCCACATATCCACTACTATGTTTTATCATATACTAATACCACAACACAGTTTGATAGGGTCCTTTTATAGAAAGAAAGGCAAAATTAATAATGAAAAAAGTTTAATTATAAAAAATACACTTTGACTTGTTTTCACACTTTTTTTTGCACGTGTGTACAACTGCATAGGCAGGGATCAAGTATATAAGTCCTCCTCTTTTTAAAAACAAGTCCTTCATCCATGTGGCTATTTGTATTACATGTTTTACTCATTCAGATTAATCTTACAGTTTTATTTCATTTTCCTGTTCTTTCCTGGACATTAAACTCTCATGCTATTTTCTAATATATTTTAAGGATTAAAATACTATTTTGCTAATCTAATAAAACCTAATAATAGGTTTTCAGTTGTCTTTTTAGAACCTTTCCAGTAATTTTGTTTTCACGAATAAATGTACTTTCCCTGAAAAGCAAAAGGTTGGCAGCACTTTCAACTCAATATTCAGTCCACATTCAAGGAAGCCTGGGTGCCTTGTGTGTGTTCTGGAGGGTACACCCCCAGAAGCAAGAGGCTAATTCATTCTTCATGCTTATTCAGTCCTTGGCCTTTCTACTGATCCTTCCAACAAGGATGGCAATTAGCACTAATTTAGGTAGGGGATTTTATGATATGGAACCCTTTACTAGAAACTGGACTGACATCATCCACTCTTTTCAACATGAAACAGCTGTCAAATGATAACTCTTAGTGGTACTTTTAAACAGAAAAAGCCTGACTTCAGTTTAGGCATGGACAGACACCTTCAGAAGGTCTGTGGTTTGGTTTCAGCTTATGAAATATTATTTTTTAAACCAACATATCTGCCTTTATTTAAAAAAATAGAAGAATTAAAAGAGTTGTCTATGAAAGGCTATATAGTATAGTTTTGGCAAATACACTTAAAAACCCCTGTGGTTACAAAAGGCTACAGAAAACACATAAACCTGTACCAATCTTCTTTTTCTTTTTAAGCAGTACCCATAGTATGATAAATAGAAGGTTTTCATGTTAGTAAAATGGTCAAGCCTCTTGGTCAGCAAAATTATGCAAGAAATTGCACAAGGCAAACTTTTTTTCTCAGGTCATTGGAAAAGATGAACCAAAGAGAAAGCAGTCCCAGTGTATTTATGTGTGTGTTCAGATTTGATTTCTTTAAAAAAAAAAAAATTAAGAGAAATAGAACTTTTCAATTTATTTTTTTTATATACACATATGTCTGCCTGTCTGTCTGTCTGACTATCATAGAATCATAGAATCACAGAATCCTAGAATGGTTTGGGTTTGAAGGGACCTTAAAGATCATCCAGTTCCAATAGCCCTGCCATTGACAGGGTTGTCACCCACTAGATCAGGTTGCTCAGGGTTCCATCCAACCTGGCCTTGAACACTTCCCAGGATGAGGCATCCACAGCTTCTCTGGGCAATGTCTATCTGTCTGTCTGTCTACCTATCTATCAAACCAGCCTCAGAACAGTCTAAGGTGGTTGTGATAAAGCAGGTTGCATCTCTAATTAACGGCAGTTACCCAAACTTGCTAGTTCTTAACATTCAACCTGTAAGAACTAGAGTTCAATAGTGCCAAATTGAAAGGGGACAAAACCAACCCATAAACACAACTCATTTTCAATTTTAATCATGTTTTCTGTGCTCTATTTCTTTCTCCTTTGCTGTTACGAAGTTTCTGTAGTAAAGCTTCCTTTTTCCTCTCACTCTCTCAACCCAAAGGGTAACATTATCATGAAAGTTAAAGCACAGAAAGTATCCTTGAAGGTTTCAGGGCGCAAACTCTGAGAACTCAACCTGTATTTCCAATTGCCTGCAGCAACATTCTAACTATCCCTCAATGCCGTTTTAGTTTGTTAATATGTATATACTGTTAACACTGATCTTCAGAACAAATAACAGATACAAATAACTGATACATTACTTTTAGAAATGTGAAATTGCAACCGTCGGTAATATGTTGTGTGGTAGTTGACAACACCCACCCAGATGCTCTTACTCTGTCCCTCTTCTGAGGGGGAATGAGATGAAAAGGATCATGAGTCGAGATAAGGACATTGAGATCACTTAACAATTGCCATCAAGGGGAAAACAGACATAATTTTGGGAATATTAATTTCATTTTTTGCCAATTACAGTTGGATGGTGAGAAACAAAAGCTAAAATACCTTCCCTTCAGCTCCCCATTCTTTCCAGGCTCAATTTCACTTCTTCATTTCCTACTCCTCCACCTCCTGCCTCCCCCATCCCAAGCAGCACAGGGGCATGGGGAAGCAGGGGTGGGGTCAGTCCATAACAGCTCCTTTCCGTCACAATTTCTCATTCCTACGACAGGTTTTCCCCTGTCCTAGTGTGGGTCCTTCCATGGACTGCAGTCCTTCATGATAAATCTGCTCCTCCATGGGCTCTCCACAGACCACAGATCTTTCTGGAAATATCCACCAGCTCTGGCATGGTATCCCCCACAGGCTGCAGTATGGATATCTGCTTCACCATGGTCCTCTCCACAGGGCTTCAGGAAAATACTTGCTCCACCATCATTTCCTTCATGGGCTGCCCTGGTTCTTGGAAGCATTTCCTCCCCCTCATCTTTCTCTGCCCTTGGTTGTTTCTCACACTTTTTCCCCTCACTCCCTTTTGCCTGTGAAGCACTTTGCCCTTTCTTATGTTATCACAGAGATGCCACTATCTTGGCTGATGGGCTCAGCTGTGTCCTGCAGTGGGTCCACTGTGGAGCCACCTGGAACTGGCACAGCAGCCCCTGAACACCTCTCACAGCGACCACCTCTGCAGCCCCACCCCCAACACCTTTGCACCTACACCAAATACACATTGCTAAAGACACTGGTTGTGTTTTACAGGCTTAAGGGAGAGATACCTGACATGGACTGCATTATGAAGCCTTGCCTTGAGTTTAGAAAAAAAGACCTGTCATATTTACCTCCCAGCACAGACCATAACACTTGGCATAGTCGGTGAGACTTGGTGGAGTCTCCACCATCATCACAATAAAACCTAGCTGAGTAACATTATGGACTTTACTTAAAAGAATTGTTCCTTTCTTGATACCAACGACCTGGCTAACAATAAAGCTGATGAAATCTATACAGTATTTTTCTCCTTATTTGTTGTCTTTTAACAGATCTTCCTCACCATGCCTTTTATACAAAGTTACACCAACATAACTGCTAAAAACTACGTCAGCCTCTGCAATACTCCTACAGTAGCATCTGTGAGCTAAGGGCAAAAGAGATAAAACATTGTATTCTGGCCTTCTTAACAAAATACATTCTGTAAGCAAAAAAAAGAGTGCCAGATCACCAAAGCTTGTAGTTCTTCAGTAGAGCTTCTACTACATTATTCCCATTTCTTAAATAACAAAAACAGTGTTTGCTGTGACATGTGAAGTGTTCTACACTTCTGCCAAAAAAAATTGACTCTTGCTTAACATTTTATTGGAATTAGACAGATGTGTTAAACTTGTTAGTTCACACACTTGTTTGTTAGTCTTTTAACCATAGATTAGATGGATCATCACATAAAGCTATTAAGTCCCACATAAAACATGTAAGGTTCCCTACATAAAACAGTGTTTATACTGTAATAATCACTGTTATGCAGGTTGGGAGAGGTATAAAAAATTAAAACAAGTGAGGTTTATGTTAAGATTCCAGTAATCATTACATTTCTTATTCACTGAAATTTGTAACTTCATCTCAACAGCTTTGTAACATCCCAACAAATATTTTCAGATTAAAATGCCAACCCAGATGAGGCCATACTCAGGAAGCAATCCCTGGGGTGGAAAACAGGGTCACAGCATAGACTTAACCATCTGCCAACATGGATTTACAGTGTCTACAGTTGGCTAAGTTATTCACTGCAAATATACTCTGTGTGGAAAAATAGCCCTTTTTTTCTGCCGTGTAAACTGACCTTGACCTTACTGATAGTGTCCAGCATTCCTGTATCTTCTCAGAGAGATTCTTAAAAGCGATTTTATCCCTGAATTGTTCTTAAAATGTACACTGCAAGAAATAAGCAGCTGAGAGTGGTCAGCCAGGTCACACGGTAGCAGCTCAGAGCCCTGACTAAAGAAGGCACAGAACCAATACCATACAGCTATGGCCATCAGCCATCTGACCATAGTAATGACAACATGGTACAAAGGAAGTCCACCAGCAATGCATATGTTAAATCTGTTCACAAGACACATTTGTCAAACAGTTTTGAATAACTAAAAAATTGAGAAAAATCTGTTCATACACAATTCACAAAGAGGGAACAAGGACAAATTTGCCAAGCAAATTGTTTGCTATGCATAGATATCCCAGCTGTCCTCATTATCTTACTTATCCTGTTTAAATCTCCCTTGCACTCCCTACCCTCTTGCCTGGTTTACCCAATGTCATCCCTTCCTTTATCATGCCATGTTTTCTCATAAGCACGGTCACATCTCCATCTGAAAAACTCATTTTTCCACGGACACTTATTTTAGTTGTCCTTTTTTTCTTTCAGATAGTTTAGAATGAAATCACAGAACTGTTAAACATAGAATAAAAGCTCAAAGAAATCTTCTCATTGAGTATGTGACATTGTCACAAGCGCCAGTAAAATGGCTGCTTCCTCTGCAGACAGACACAGGGATTCAAAATTCAAAGGCTCAGAAGCTAAAGGTACCCATATCCCCTGCCAGATTACAAAATTGCTGCTAAAAGGAAGAAGGATAAGCAAGTGAATGCCATGTCAATACCTATGTCAACTCTGCCACAGTCTTCCTGTATGACTTTGGAAAAAGGCACAGAGATTCCTCTCTGTAACATAGGATAAAAATACACATCTATCTGGATAGACTGTAATGAAGATAAACATATTAAAGATTTCCAAATCCATGGGAACCATAGTAATGGGATTACACTGAATACAAATAGATCACATGTGAGAAGGCATACGTGTATGGATGGGCACATGCATAGGTTGAATTAAAGGTGAGAGTAGGAATTCCTAAAAAATTTACATTCTAGCACCCTTTAGATTTTGGTAAGAGTAGTATAGTTGCACTGGAAAATTAGGACATTAATCTCACTTGGAGACATCTGTCCCATGGAGAAAGCAATACTGCTGACCAACAGTCAGGTGTACCGTTCAAACTTCATATGAATTCATTGCAACATCCACATCAGAATAACCACACAGCCTTCTCTCTAATTCTTCCTAGTATTGATATGGTTCTGATACACTTACATTTTGAAAAGGGGGAAACAACAATAGTGCAGGGGGGGTCTGCAAGGAGAGCAGCAGGGGACAGAAGTCAGCAGAGACAGATCACGCAGGCTGTTCACCCTGCTGGGATTGGAATTGCTGCAAACACTAGAGCCAGAACACAGGGCTTCACTAATTCTCAGCATATGATTAGCAAATGCTTTCAATTTGAAGTGACATTTACACGCAATTTAGCTGCATCAGTTCCAATCTTGCTCTTTTTTTTCATAGCCAGTCAGCTTTATTGTTAAAATAATGTTAGGGCACAAACATGCAGAGCAAAGTGCATGTGTAACCTGTAAACAAGCCCTCTGGACCACCTCAGAATGCATCAAATAGCCCTTGGTGAAACAGAAGCACATAGCATTGCCCTGGTTTGACAGCACAGGGCTGGAAGAGAAAAGAAATCACCTACTAAATCTTAGCTGCTCAGTTTCTTAAGAGAGGAATAAACATTTTGCACATTAAATAAGTACCAACAGCTTGAAAATTACACTTCTGTTCAAAAATTTTACAATCATTATATTACAAGAAGCCCATAAAATTACTGTGACTATTAAAAAAACCCTATTAAAATATTTCTTTCATTTTTTTCAAATTTCTTACTTGGAGCACATGATGGAATTTATTGGACAGCCAGTCTAAGTCTATTAAGGTAAAGACAGAGAGTCTTAAATCTTTCAAAGACCAAAATACTCAGTTGTAGACCATTAATACCCTCTCTCCGTTCAATGGGACTATTAATATTTTTCAGATTAAGGACATGTTAAAATGCTATATCAGGACATTAGATAGTTTTTTCTTTGGCAACTACATCGTTAAATGTTTCAAATGTCAAATAAACAGAAAAGCAGTAATAAACACATTTTAAAGACTGAACCCCAATTTAATAAAGAAAACCACATTAAATACAAACAAGCTTATCTTTCAAACAATATGAAAAGATTTTTTCTTCTTTTACTTACTTGAGAAATCCAATTTCCATACACAGTAGACATACTATGTATGTGAATGCTTGTGAAGACATCAACTATCAGGTTAAACTTTGAGTGCATGTCTTGAAAATTAACTTAATTTAATGGCATATTTTCTATTTGACATAGTGTAGATTAGCTCATTGCTGCTTTAGACCAGCCCGACCCCAAAGGCATTGTTA
Organism: Manacus vitellinus; assembly: GCF_001715985.3. NCBI lineage: Eukaryota > Metazoa > Chordata > Aves > Passeriformes > Pipridae > Manacus > Manacus vitellinus. Next base: position 15,305,986 of record NW_021938895.1, on the reverse strand, counting down.
GTTACTGTTCTCTTTGCAGGCTACCAGGTAGTACTGGTCACATCTCTTTCCAAACAATCACTGCTCCCTTGTAGTCATGTCCTCTACTATTCGTGTGCCACTAAACTTTCTCATCGTCCTCAGCTGCTTCGACAAATCTAACTAGGTCACTTATAAGAAGGTACAAAATAGCACAGGAGTCTCTGGCCTCTCAGGACCAGCGAGAACGATCGTCTGTACCCAAAAACGTCCTCTAGAGGCCACTGTCTGCCCTATCATCCATATCCAAAGGTCAAATACTTATCCCTCGGTGCACTCTACAAACACTCCAGGAGTGTTCCTCCCTCTAAATTCCCTTAGAACTTGGCGCTCGCTGTGGACTCCCAACACGAGGCGATCACCTCAGTGCCTGCCACCAGACACCAAATGTAAACATTTAAAGTCACAGCAGATTCTTGTTTTCCACCAATACTGCTAATCTTTGGTAAGTTCAACATAAACTCTTCTTATTATGACGACCTTGTTTTTAACAGCACTGTGAAATACAAGTAATAAATTTTCTGTTCATCAGAAAATTTATCAACTTCTTCAATATCTACAGGGGCATTTCTGCCTTTATTGACTGCATGTCTATGTGTGAATGTGAAGTTCAATGTTTTTGTGGGAAAAAAGCTAATTATGAGGTCTTTCGAGTACTCTCAAAGAACCAAAGCAAAAATACTGGGCCAAGCAAGAGACTGTTCATTATTAGCATCCAAGCTGCCAAAAGGTTTCAATAATATTATAACCTAAAGCAACTACTGTATCAAAGAATAAATTGTGTTGTACATTAGAACATTGCTCTGTCCTGTTCAGCATCTTGTGTTTAACTGTGCCCAATCATGGATATCTGAGGGGTATTTCAAAAAATGTCTGTGTTAATGAATTACAAAAAACACAAAACAAGATCATGGAATCACAGAGTATCCTAAGTTGGAAGGGACCCACAAGAATCACCAAAGTCCGACTCCTGGCCCTGTACAGGAAAACCCCAAAACTCACTCCATGTGCCTGAGGGTGCTGTCCATACAAAGGCCTGGCTAATTGCACCGAGTCCTGGGCATGATATTGCAAAGTTACAATAACTTGAGCATGTGGGATATAATGCTGACATCCAGTTCTGATCCAAGAACACGAACAAAAACATTCAGGTTCCCTATTCTACACACTAGTCCATTATTACCTTTCACATAAGTCACAGTATCTACACAAGCCAAAGAACATATTCTGGAAACATTATCTCAAGACTGCTTTCAGCTGCTCATATAGATATGTTAACCTGCATTTGAAGAGATTCAAGTGCATTTTTCTCTATGGTCTCTATGAGACCAGGTGATTCTGTTTTTTCCACAGTAGTAACACATATTCTGCACTAATTACAAAACTGCTTTGAACTTTTTATCAAGAAGATTGGTTACGTATAACTATGCCTATTTATAGCCATGTAAAAAGCCAGTAAAAATACTAAAACATACCAGATTAAGCATGTATCCCTTGACTCCTTTTCATTTCAATAGTTTCAATGGTATCATTCTTAGTGCTGCATTTAGTATGTAAGAAAGAAATGTAACCAGGTCTTGACCAGAAATACTTGGAAAGTTACTAATTTCAGACCAGTGTATCTCAAATGAGATCCAAGGATGAGGTGCACATTTTGGCTATAGGATATCTAATATAAATTATCTGCTAATATTTTTTAAATGCTCTTCAGAATTTTATCCTATTCCAAAATTGTCCTCCAAACTGTCCACAGTAAAAACACAATTTTTCTATAGACAGATACCAACTGATAATTTTACCAGTACTATATCTAAAATCCTCCATCTTCATCGTAGGTCTTAGATACACATCAAAGACCACAGAAAATGCCTGAAAAAGTCTTTCTTAACTATTATAACATTTTGAAAAATTATGGGTTTAAAATCTACATAGTCATGTGTATGAACAAGTTGTTTTGGAATAAGAAGTTAACTTGATCCACTGCAATTGCATGAATGTGAAATTTTATTTTATGGCAATTGTAAATTAAGATAATTCATTCCCCATTGAACAGGATGAGTCCTCGGTGAAATAGCTAAGGTTCCTGAATTAACCTCATAGTTGCCCCAGGAGTTAAGAACACGCATATGAATAATGTGTGGTTTTTATAAAAAGAATCCTGAAAATTTCCTTTGATGGCTCCTTCATTGGCAGTTGAACTGTCTGGATACCTCTTTCTTTGAAAACACTGAGTAATATGGAAGAGAAGAAGCAGCATCTTTTTCCAGTGCAAAGTTACTTTGCTGTTAAAATTATCAGCTCAGGTTCAGATTTACTCAATGGAAAAGAAAGGAACAGGAAAAACAAGTGGCCTGTAGTTTCCCAATCACTACTTTCTGGAGTTCTGCATGTGCTCCTGCTCATGTAATGCATTGCAAGCTAAATGGTTACATCACTAACCTGCTCACATACACTAGTATAGCATTAGCATTCATAATCATGTTTATCACTTAAAAAGATTAGGAAAAAAAGACCTTAATATTTGAGTAGTACAGTAGTTGGTATCTCATACTACTAATACATCTTTGTTTCTTCCAAGGAAGACAAACAGTTTGATGTGTTCAGATGGGCAGTTGAGAAAGGTAAATTGCCCCAGATCACTCTGCAGAAGATCCCTGCCTCATTGACAAAAGGCCACAGAATCTAGAAAAACTCACTACAGCACCTGAAGTGACAAATTCACCACAAATATAGACTCTTATACATGTGCTGCTCCAAGAAGTATGAACAGGTCACATGAAGGAATAAGCACAACATAAATGGAAAGTGGTCCAGTGGAAAAGGACCTGGGGGTGCTGGTAGGCAGCAGCTGAACATGAGCCAGCAGTGTGCTCAGGTGGCCAAGAAGGTAAAAGGCATCCTGGCCTGGATCAGAACTAGGGAGGGGATTGTCCCCTGTACTCGGCCCTGGTGAGGCTGCACCTCAAATCCTGTGTTCAGTTCTGGGCCCCTAAATTCAGGAAGGACATTGAGGTGCTGGAGCATGTCCAGAGAAGGGCAATGAAGTTGGTGAAGGATCTGAAGAGTAAGTCCTATGAGGAGTGGCTGAGGGAGCTGGAGTTTTTTAGCCTGGAGAAGGCTCAGGGGAGACCTTATCATTCTCTACAGTTGCCTGAAAGGAGGTTGTAGCCAAGTGGGGGTTGGCCTCTTCTCCCAGGCAACTCGAGGACAAAGCTCCAAGCTGCGCCAGGGAAGGTTCAGGTTGACATTAGGAAGAAGTTCTTCATAGAAAGGGTGATTAGATATTGGAATGGGTTGCCCAGGGAGGTGGTGGAGTCACCATCCCTGAAGGTGTTCAAGGAAAGATGGGACGTGGCACTCAGTGCCATGATCTAGTTGACATGGAGGTGTTCGGTCATAGGTTGGACTCCATGATCTCAAAGGTCTTTTCCAACCCAATTGATTCCATGATTCTATGAATTCTGAGTTATTAAATTAAATGTGACCATTTATCCAGTGACTATCCATTAGCTACCCATTAAATATCCACTTCATAGTATCTGGCATCTTCGGTAGAACATGACAACACAGGAAAGCCAGTTAAAAGTAAGCAGCTGGAACTTGCTAGGCTCAAAGCATAAAATATTAAGTGAGGACCTCTGTTGTGTACTATACAGGAGACCAGATCTAGGACCTCACAGTCCTGTCTTGCCTTAAAATCTCTAAACTAGAGGAAATAGTTGAAGACTTGCGGGTAATTTCCATTTCATGTGTAAAGAATGTAGGTGAAGATCTGCACTTTGAATTGAGCACTCCTAGAAACATAGTTCAGACGTGGCATCTCCTTTGGATAATCAGTCATAACCCTTCCTCTTCCCCTTGAAAATGGGTAAACTTGCTTTCGGAGTCAATGCAATCAGATGGGGATTGATGGGGGATAACAGTGAACAACGCATCCCACAAGAACGAAGAATTAATCCCTTTGGCTGAGTGACAGTCTTGGAGATAATTAAGGGAATTCTGTCACCATCAGACAGTATGAAAACACAGCTTTTACACACAGTGAAAGAAGGGAACCAATGAGACAAGAAGAGACTTTGCAAGACGACCGAGGCCAGCAGCCTCTCGCTACAAGACTGCCAAATTCTACCCAGCACAGGATTAAACCAAATAAAATATTCATTGAGCCTATTGTGGCCTCCTTCCAAGTCTAATAGCTTTTGCTGGACCCTTGGTGGAAAACACACAAGAATCGGAATCCTCAGATACATGCTAGAAAGCTTGATTCAAGAAGGCTTCTGTGGACTCTGTTCCTACCACCTTATCTGAAACTTAAAGGAAGATTTCTGTGAGAATAAAGGTCTGTGAGAATAAAGTTTTAGAATCTGGACTTCCCAGAGTAGTCCTATTAGCAGTCCTGCTTTAAGATATAAAATTACTTAGCATTCAGAGCTGCCCTTTGCTGCTGGAGCTGACTGTTACCTCCATCTTCAGCACTTCTTTAAAATCAAGCTTTAGTTCAGCATGTCTGAGGACAGAAAACTTTATACTGAGGTGCAACAGTATGTTCTTGCAGGTTCTGAAATCGAAGTGGTGCAGTGTTTTTTAATGGATTGGTATTTCACCTCTATGCATTTGGTCCCTGTCCAGTTTAGGATAAAAGGCATAGCTGAATGCAAAGATCTCACTTATAGTCCTTGGCTTTATCTCTGTCACAGAAGCACTACTCATCTTGCAGCAAATTTATAGCTGCTATTCAAACAGTGGCATATTAGAGGAACTACCTTGCCAGCACTACAGGGCATGAGCAGTACTGGTTGAGAGATTGCACACTCCCACCTGCACTATACTTAGTTCCAGCCAACACTGATCATTTCCAAGACATATCTACTAAGGTGCATTTCCTCTCAAAATACTGACTAATGGTTAAAATCAATATAGAAAACTGATAGGATATACGACTTGGATAAACCTGTTTCACATAATGAAAAGATTTAACTTTAAACAATTTGTGACCTATAAAATGTTCACTGCAATTAATGATTAATTAATTACGAAAGTGCAGACATTTGTTCCAATTACAGTTGTTATCTTTATTGTTGTGCTAAAGCACCGGGCTTGCTGGTATGGGCTTTTTTTTAATGGGAGCCACGCAAGTCATCCACTGCTTAAAGCTGGTTTCTCTCCTGAAGCCCTTTCTCTCACATTTTATGCGCTCCTTGACCTCAGGCATCTGTCACAGCAACACCTCTGCTCATAGCAGGGGAGAAGGTGAAGGGCTTCATCAGAAGCAGATGCCAAAACACTCCTTGCATGGGCTGGGACAGAGTGATCATCACTCTCAGCTGCAGTATGACCTGACTGCTGTCCTGGAATCTTCTCCAGCCCCAGGAGGTTCAAGGACAATGTGCTGCTCAGAAGATGAAGCCCTGATTCTGCTGATCAGTCTGTCTCCCATACTGCAAAGTGCTGATGGGAAGGCAATCACAACAAGTTCAAAGGGCCGGATTTTGCCCTGCTATCCTTATGTCAGCTCAGCAACAGCTATTGCATCACACAGGGCAGAAAGAAGACCTACTTTTTAATAGCTTCATGTGGTCTTTCTTCAGATCTTTTTATTTTTCAACAAGCATCACTGCATAATAGAAATACAACTGCTTTTTGAGAATGGTAGTTCTTCTGAGAAAGGAAAACAGATACATGGAAAATAATAATGTATTTCCAACACATCTGTGCGAAAGACCTGATCTGTAGGTCTCACAAGTCTTCCTAATAGCCAGTGGCCACAGCACCAGGCACAAAGAACCAAAAATGGGATTACAGGTATCTTTAAGCCACTCTGTAAAATGGAAAAATTCAATGCCATCAGAAAAAGAAAGGAAGAGGAGAATATCAGCAAGGAAGTATATGAAAGAAAGTATGTGAAAGAAACAGAACATATGCAAGGAAAAATGTCTAACACAGTCTACAAGTTTGTCTACTGTATCAAATATTTTGTTCTATCATCTCAAAGCATGAATTAAAGTGTTCAAAAATTGATTTAGTTCTCTAAGAATATTAGGCCTATTAAATTAATATCATTCTAACTGCTACCAATTTTGGGGGCCCTCTATATTTTATTTACCAAAATTTAGAGATGGCAATGGAAGTCCTTCCACTGTGTTCAACACTCTTTGCATCTGATACTGATGCTGCAGAAGCTGAACTTGCCCTGTGATCCTAATGTGAACTAGTGGGGATGTTCTTTTCAGAGTAACCATCATCAGCAAAAGGTTTAAAAGACGCTGGATTCTGGTGATGGAATCCTGGTAGAATTGAAGTCATTAGCAAAACTGCCTGGGATTTTTGCCTGAAACTTCCAGAGTTTCACCTAGAATACATGCCCTGGTCATACCTGCCACATTTCTGAAGCCAGAGGCAGTTGAAGAGCATCAGAAGCAGAGGTGAGCTTTCCTGTGGCACAGCTTTGGGTGTCTGAATAAGGGAACCGGTCACTGGAGAGTGTTAGTGACAACCAATAGGATACACGGATTTCTCTATTACTAGTGAAATTGGCTGAAATATTTAAATACGAACATGTAAATACCTGCTACTCTGATTGGGATAAAAATGCAAGGATTTCCTTTTCCTGCATTGTTAGTCAGCAACAGCTGCAGTCTTAAAAAGACAAGCAGCCTCCTGAAACCAATCAAAATGCAACAAATTGCACAACCAGGGAAAAAACTTATGCGGTATTTACATATGCAGATGACAGCAATTTGATTGTCTGAAGCAACTCAGTTTTGACCCAATTTTGACACAGAGTTGCTTATAATGAGCACAACAACCCTATGCATGAAAGTTCTCATCACTAATAGACTGCTATGCTAAATCAACAATGTAAACAGGCACATTTACCTGTTATCAGAGTTTGGGCACAGGATCCATTATCTCAGGTAACAGCTACTTCACTTGTTCTGCAGCTCCTTCTGCCTGTTGCAGAAATCCTTCTTTCTTTCACATATTCAACAGGGTCAACTACCATCTTGTCTTCTGTCTCTCCTCACCACCTCAAACTACTTGTCTTCTCTATTTGTCCAAACAATAAAGGATCAGTCTTTAAATACTGACTATCGTGTGTAGAGTTTGCCAGTCTCTTTGGTCATGTACATCTGAGGGCCAACCAGTAATCCAAACAGCTATCAGGAAACAAGCTATGCCACTCATGCAAACATGTACAGGTGCTGGGATACGTTTCGCTCTTGAATCTCTAAATTCCCGTCGGAAATATTGGATGTAAGAAAATGGTCTTCCATTGCTGCAACTGAAACCACCAGCCCACTTAAAGATCAATCCCCAAAGAGTCACAGTTCCAGCCAACATCCCTGGAGTGCAAACTAGGAAAGAGGACATTTATTTACCATATTTGAGGAACCTCTCCTAAGTCCTAAATTGGCTGATGCCTTAGGCACTACCAAAATACAAACATTAAATCACCAACAGATCTCAATGACTGTAAGTAACTTTAGTATTATGTGGAGATGGACTCAGGGGCACCATTGCACCATGCTTAAAATTCTCATGGTTTCCGACCAGAGCTGCTTCCTTTAACTTGTGAAAGAGAACGTTTCAATTCTGAATCAAAGAGGAGCTTTGGTTTTCAAAGATTTGTCTGTTTTCCAAATGTATTAGCTAAAGTAACCAAATAATAAAAGATAGCTATCCTTCTCTTTAAAATTGTCTATTATGACAGTCCTAGACTATCACAGCTACTATGATGCAATTAATTCTACCAGATGTGTACAAACTTGTATACATTTTATTAGAAATTGACCTGTAGCTTCATAGCATTGTTTTCCCCTACAAAACTTCCTTAGTTTTCAAAAGTGTTTGCTTTCCTAAAAGCCTAATCAGATCTTAGGTTTATTTTACTTTGCACCTTGATAAATTCCTCGCCACAAAGTTCCACACGGCCTTGACTAGACCATTACCAGTATCTGCAGCAGCTAGCTCGTCTCCACCTGCTCCATGTCTACAGAAAGGCAGGATCAGCCTCATTCAACAGCCAAGTCCTTTAGTTTCACTTCCTTGGATTGATCTTTCTTGTTTTAGTTCTCAAGTTCTCTTTTGCAGCTATGCAGTCACCGGAAACAGGATCTCAAAAGGTCACCTAGCTCATCCCAAAACAAGATCAAATATGTCAGATTGTATTACCTCATTACTAGAAGAAATTTTTCTGCTTTATAAATGCAACCTTTTTTTTTCCTATCAGTTTTCTCTAAAATTGAGCAACCACATAGTCTTTCCTAGGGTACAAGAAACAAACAGTGTCACTCATTCCAAGAATGAATAACAACCATAGCTTGTAGCTAGAGACTGACATATTGCTACACTTTCATTTCAAAAATACTTTTAGAAAAATCATATATTCAGGAATTTTATAATTAACTAACACTTCTGTTGAATTTTCAGCTTGCCACAGGGATCCACACCCATACATTACAAAAATCAGAGATGATTGCCACTGAAATTGTCTGGACTGATTAAAGCACATTGAGTCTTCAGTATATGCAGTACACTGTGCATCAAAAAGATGTCCAGGAATAGCTTATCTTCAACAATCCCCTGCACAGGATCAGTTAAATACCTGCATTTGAGGCAAATGGGAATTGTGCCTCACCTACAATTATAATACTGTGTTTTACTGTGCCAACAGGAGGGCTGGGCCTGCTCTTGAACACACAGATGTAAAACACTACTGATGACTGGGAGTTCAGCAGGATGACATCAATATACAAGGCAACTACACAATATCTACAACTATATATAAATCAATCTCTGATGGTTTTGGCTTTGTAGTTACTGATACAGAGAACACAAAGAGTATGTTGTTTGCTTTTTTAAAATATTGCCACATCATTGTTTCACTCTTTAACCCACGGTGAAAGACACAGGTTAGGTTGCCTTTCCCACAATTAAGCCAAATAAGTTGACACCACATTCTTCACCCACAGTTGACCTTGACTCACAGTAAAACAGCAGCCTTGTCTCTACAGGATATCTAACATGCATATGTTATTCTTGCTAGCAGCCCAAGTCATGCAACTGAACACCTTGTGTTAAGTGCTGTAAAGACACAGAAGAAAAAGATGGTCCCTGCAGAAAAAGCACATCTGCTTTGTCAGTCATGAAGTCTTAAAATACAGCTTCAAGGGATTCTACATCTCACTATCCCCTATGACTACATGTTTATCTCTACTTGACATTGTTGAGAACAATGTCATTTTTACTATGAGTGCAAAACAGATGTCACAGCATGTGTGATATGTGAAAAAATATCAAAATCTTAAAGGTGAGTGAAGATTCTACAAATTGCTAAATTGTGCCAAACCTCAGAGTATTTTGAAGTTAGAAATGTGTCTGAAGGCCTGCTTAAAAAGTAGAGCTTTTAGTGAAAGAAGCTCTATCTCTTTAAAAGGACCTCCCACATTTTGATTTTTAAACTATAAATTATAGGAGGTTTATTTTTAATTAAAATTTGTAGCTCTAATCTGTGTTCACACCTGACATTCAGCTAGATCTGCAGTCCTTTCCAAGTTATTCAAGTTATTTTTGCAGCAACAGTTGGATACTTTAAAACCAGCCATTAAAATCACTGGACACATGATATTTACAGTAGTGCTACAAAGAGAAGAGTTTGATCCTTAATGTCCTAGCTGTGTCCAAGGTGGTGATTTTTGCCTTTCTAAAGTGAAATGAACCCACCTGTGTCCTATGTACAGCAAAGTTTCCATTTTATTTTTGTATCAGGCACCTCTGTGTCATCTCTGATCCACAAATCCAAGCATGCTTAGGGCCATTACTGACTAGCATAAAGGCAGGCAGGAGACAGAGCAGTATCATGTTTTGCTCTGGAAACACAAAAATTACTAGCTTTCACTATTCCACAGTGTCAATACTCACGTTAAAGCCAATGTATTTCTTAATACATACAGAGATCTCTCAAGCAAACAAACAATTTGAACTATCCTACTCCCATTTTGTTTCTAAGTTGTGCCTAATGAAGAGCACAACTACCTCTTTTGTGCCACTCCTTTTGATATTATAAGTAATTTTTTCACACTTTTCATTTAATTTATGTCATTATATGAAAGAACTTAAAATGGGAAGGACCTATTTGGCCAATCATGGTATCTTCCCTTTGGTGTTGAACTGATCCCTACTGTATCTTTTCTAACTTGCAATTGAAATGCATTTCTATGATTAAAAAAAGAATTTCCTTTCCCAAATGGTTTTTCAGAACAGAGGAAGTAGGTAGAGGATTTTTTAAGATATTTTTCAGATACATGGGCCTTCAGCTTGCATTTTCCTCCCTCCCTTATGACCTGTGCAGATGTTGTGGATTCCCTTTTGCCACCTGATCCAACAGAAGAGTCAGTTCTTGACTCTAGGGATGTTTCTATTCCCAGTGACATGTGGAGATGCCAGAAATAAAATTACCTGTACATGGCAATATGGGGTGAAGTCACTATAGCTATAGAAGCATACTCTATCATCACATTTAAATAGAGTTTAAGAAACTGACTTTAAATACACTTTCTTCTCACAGACTCTCATGTGCTTCCACAATACCTGCATGCTGTTGAAGACTGAACTTTGGAATTTATTATGGCTATATCCTGATTTGAATGCCTTTGAGAAGCGGATTGGACTAGACCTCCACATATCCTTTTCAATCCAATTTTTCTACAAATGTGTAAATTATATACTATATGGTCTCTAGGTCAAAATAAGCTCTTGGATGAGCATTAACTACAAGGACTGGCTGTCACATGTACAATTTTATTTTTGTCATCAAATAAAGCACTGTTACCTCCACACTTATTTAATTCAGCATACACAGTTGTAACATTTCATTAAGGTACATCAGGTACAAATGTTTTATGTCACTTGATCATAACATGCTATCTCAGGCACTTAATAATCAATCTGCTCTCAAAAAAGCCTACCTGCAAAACACACAACAGGAGGGAAACGAATTCTGCTTATTCAACCAACTGGATTGCTGGTCTTGGTAAGCCTATCAGCCTCATAAAATTTCACGCTCCAGATTATTATCATTTCTTTAAGAAAAAAAAAACAAAACACCAACTGAGGATCATCTCAACCATCTTGCACCTTCTACAGCTATTTCAGCATGAAGTCAGTGACTAAAGCCAGCTCAAGTATACTTGCACACCCTGTACCCATATCGACCATTTTGATGGAGACATACTTTTGCTGGCTTATTGGCAAATAAGGAGATGGCAGAAAAGAGAGAAAACTCATTAAGTGGAATGAGAAAGGAACCACATCCCTCCACCTGGCTCACCAGGTAAAGGCTGGTAAAGACTCATCTAATACATTTACTCGTTATTATTTTTCAGATTACTTCTCAGGTGGTACCTGAAATCCCTTCAAGCAGTAGTGTCTGGCATAGATTTGAACAATAACATCATACTATCCACCACCATCAAGGAAACCCTGTTCTTATTTTTCCTCCTCACTTTCTTTTCCTTGTCAGCCCACAGAAATGGTTTTAAAAAAAAAAATCTCTAAAATTAGTGAGTAGCCTGGGTTAGAAATGCTAGTGGTAACACAGATCTGCTCTCAAGCCACACTGTCAATTTGCAATCCTCCTGGACACTGTGCTAAGGCACATGAAAAATAAGGAGGTGATTGGTGACAGCCAACACTGCTTCACTAAAGGCAAATCATTCCTGACAAATTTGGCGGCCTTCTGTGATGGGGTTACAGTGTTGGTGGATGAGGGAAGAGCGACTGATGTCATCTACCTGGACTTGTGCAAAGACTGTGACACTGTCCTACCCAACATCAATGTCTCTAAACTGGAGAGACATGGATTTAATGGATGGATCACTCAGTGATAAGGAATTGGCTGGATGGTCACACTCAAAAGAGTTGTAGTCAACAGCTCAATATCCAAGTGGAGATCAGTGACGAGTGTTGTTCTTCAGGGGTCGATATCGGTATCAACAAATATCTTTGTCGGTGACACGGACAGTGGGATCAAGTGCACCCTCAGCAAGTCTGCCGACGACACCAAGCTGAGCGATGCAGTGGACACGCTGGAGGGAAGGGATGCCACCCTGACCAACCTTGACAGGCTTGAGGTGGGCCAGAGAAGTTCAACAAGGCCAAGTGCCCCCTGGACTGGGGCAATCCCAAGTACAAATACAGGCTGGGCAGAGAATGGATTGTGAACAGCCCTGAGGAAAAGAACTTGGCAGTGCCGGTAGATGAACAGCTGGACATGATCTGGCAGTGTGCACGCTGGCAGCCCAGCCAACCACAGCCTGGGCTGCATCAAAAGAAGCATGGCCACCAGGTTAAAGGAGGTGATTCTGTCCCTCTACATCACTCTCGGGAGACCCCATCTGGAGTTCTGCATCCAGCTCTGAGGCCCCCACCATAAGAAGAACCTGGAGCAGTTGGAGCAAGTCCAAAGGAGTGCCATGAAGAGGACTGGAAGGTTGGATCACTCCCCCTATGAAGATGGGCTGAGAGAGTTGGGGTTATTCAGCCTAGAGAAAAGACAGCTCTAGGGAGACCTTAGAGCACCTCTCAGTACTTGAAGGGAGCCTAAAAGAGAGCTGGAGAGGGACTTTGCTCAAGACCATGTAATGATAGGACAAGGAGGAATGGCTTCAAACTCAGAACAGGTTTAGATTAGATATTACAAAGAAATTCTTTACTGTGAGGGTGATGAGGCACTGCAACAGCTTGCCCAGAGAAGTTGTAAACGCCCCATCCCTGGAAGTGTTCAGGGCCAGATTGGATGGGGATTTGAGCAACCTGGGCAGGTGTTCCTGCCCATGGCAGGGAGGTTGGAGCTAGATAGTCTTTAAGATCCCTTTCAACCTAAACCATTCCATGATTCTCCGAAGATCTAAAAAAGAGCAAAAAGGGCACAAGCATCAGGATAACAGTACTGCAAAGCAGTGTGCAGCTCATTTATATGCAAAGCTAACTGTAATTTGGATATGCATATCACAAGACAGAAGAAGTTGCACAATGTTACACAAGCAATGAAGCGTATCCAAATCTATTTTCTACCTCTCTGCCATACAGTGACAAATAAGGAATCTCTACAACTGTAAATGATCCTCAAGTGATCACAGCTATTTTGTTGAAAACAATTTTTTAACCATCTAGGCCTAAATGCAGTTGTCCAACATTGAAAGAATCCCCTTCTTCTCACGTCTTCTACCCAGACATATGAGGTTTTCAAGCAGTGCCTGTTGAGTGCTTGGAAAAACAAGCCATTTAGGCAAAATTTGGAGATTCACAGATCTCGGTGCCACTGAACTAGGTAAACTTGTCAGAGATGGTACCACGTAAATCTTTTCCAATTTCAGCTCCAGAAAAATTTTGCCCTATGAGGCTATTTTATTAATTCTCATTAATTTAAAATGAGGTCTTTGGTAAATCAGACAATAGTAAAGTTTGAGTTTAACTGGATCATTTGATTTAAACACAAGAATTTTGAATTTAATTGTAGTTTATTTTGTAACATAAATAAAAAAAGTACTAAAAACCATTTCTAATAGAAAATCAAACTATTCCACTTGAAAGGAGAAATACTGACATATTTTTTCCATTATTGTCCTACTTTCAGTTTTTCATAGTAAGAAAACTGAAGTTTGCTGGTTTTAGTGAATACGCAGTTTATGTTGTCTCAAATCTTCAAATGCTTAGGCCTTAATTCTGTAAGCATTTAAGTGGATAGACCTATGAAATCATAGAAGAATCAGGATTTTATTCTGCTATGCTCTGTCTATAAACAGACATCTTGTTTTCTAAAGCGTAAGATTCCTCCCAATGTTTCCAGCAGACATCTGCAATTATTAATATATAATTAGCTGGTTCTCAAGATTTGCAGCAATGCATTCAAACTTATCTATTGTCCTGTATGATGCATATAAAAATGTAAGTAGTTAAAGCAAATTGTATGTTCTTCATTTGCACTGATTTTCTTAATTATGTGAGTAAAATCTCTGTGCACAGTTTAAGGCAAGCAAAGCAGTTTCAAGGAAGATGAAGGAAAGGAGGCTGGTTGTATTTAAAAGATTATTTTCCAGCAGCAGTCAGGATCTCACCAGAATGATTATGGATGTATCAGTTACACACTGCTTAGTAAAGAGAAAGGTTGATTAATACTGATATCCTATGCCTTTCAATTTGATACTGTTTTGATCATTAGTGTTCCAGGCTACCTGTAAACAGGGGCAGTAACCTGCCTCTAGGGAGAATGGTAAAATACTTCTTGGCTTATGTCATGGGTGTGACACCTCTTGGGGAATGTTGTTTTTAAGCTTACCATAGCCAAGGTACTGATTGATCAAGAAACTACTTACAGCAATGACATGCCAAACTCAAATCTAGTATTCAGACCTTTGGGTAAAATGATAAAGTCATCAAGAATTCAATTGATAAAGCATGGGTTAATAATTATATCTTAAATGGAATTGCTTTGAAAGCCATACTGGAAAAGTAAGTTAACAGCTGAAAAACCTAGAAACTAACACAAAATGCTTTCTTCCCCTGAAGAAATTCTCAATTACTTCAGTGGAACAGGATTAGGCCACTGGCTCTGTAAACATAGCCATGCAAATGTATTGTCTCCTTGTACTAATACAGTTGTCTGGCAAATTCTTTTTTTTGTTACCATGGTTCTAACATCTTGATGTTTCAGCAGAAAAATAACAGTATGAGTGAACAGAGACATTTTTTAGCCATTTTTGGGTTACAGTTACCAGTGAGGTCAAAATTTCTTCTTTAAAAGCATTAAGCTATGATCTGAAATCTGTAATTCTCATATATGAAAACTCAGAACATGTATCAACAAAAAAATTGTCAGGAAAGCTACTGATTTTGCTTTCTCGGTTTTTAGTCCTAAACTTTTGTTTTCTCTTCATCTTTTAACTGGTAAAAATGAGGACCAGGTGGAATCTCCTGACTTACTTACATCCTTACATCAAAATACTACAGATAACTAAGAAAAGGCCTCTTTTCTCCCAGAACAAATATCTTTAATGTCCAGTTTACAGTAGAAACCTTTCCCAGCAAGCAGCTGTGCCACTCCACAGTTTTTGGGAACACAGGTTGTCTAGAAATCATGTTATCTTGAATCACAAAATCATATATTATCTCAAGTAGGAAGGAACTCATAAGGATGGAGTCCAAATCCCTGTTCCTTGCAGGACTACCGAAAACTAAATCATAAGCCTAAGAGCAGCATCCTGATGTTCCTTGAACTCCATACAGGCACTTAGGAAGGTCCACACAAATAAAGTTTTCTTCATAAATGGCTCTGTTAGACAGGAGGATTTTGGAATTCAGAATAGTTTATACAATTTCCAGACAATTTGGTGGAAAAATGCTTGGCAATGCACTGTGGGACCTCAAAACTCTGCTTAAGGAATTGTAAGAGTTTAAGCCTGGCTTCCCCCAATTCCTGTTTTCTTTGCTGGGGGTTTTTTGAGAGCCCCTGGTTCTTCCTTCATTTCCTCATTTTAATACTTCCATGTTTTCATACTCAATCTATAAAACCACTAGAAACATATATGGAACAAACCAGTGGAGTTCTTATGTCTCTTTCATATTGTAATACCTGTTTTCCCTGAACATTCAGAGCTTCAATTTTATCGGAAGATTTTTCAAGAGGAAAAGTAGAAGATGGAGGCAGAAAACTAAATTTGCCCTGAAGTAGAAGCATTCCACAACTGGTTTAAACATACCAAGAGTCATGATATTTAGCCCTTGATGCAAATATAGCATGGTCAATAGCAGAAGCAAAGCTCTTAGATGCAGGACATTGCAATTCCAGTTCTTAATTGTGTGCTGAGTTTGTATCAACCTTTCATTGGAAGCACCCCTAAATCAAAAGCACTTACACACTGAGAATTAGTGGCATATGGGCTCTTGGAACCTGTAAACCCTGACTGTTTAGCAGAGGTTAGCAACCTGGTGTTGACAAATCTTACATATTATAAAAAGGTGTCGTTATATATATATATATATATATATATATAATATATGCTACTATAAAGGTGTGACTCTTGTAAAGTGTAGGAAAGTAAACAAATTAGCTAGTAAGGTATCCCATTTACACTTCTCTTAACTTCCTCATACATAAACACAAGTGAGACTTTCGAGTAGTTAGATGAAGTGAAGGGAGCTCCCTAACTTCTGTGAAATTATGAAATCTATGTAGAGCTCACATTTTTAGGAATCCTTTTGCAACATAGTAATGCAAAGACACTTTTCTAGACCATAGTATTTATAAAGATAGCTACTTCATTAACTGTAATTCTCAAAAAGCTGCTCTATCTTTTCTTTCTTAGTTCCTGAAGTGATTCACCTAGCATTTGGAAACAAAGATACATGTATTGCTCAATGGCTTCTGATGTATATTTGGTAAATTAAAAACATCTCTAAAACCAAAAATGAAGATGCTTTCACTGAGTAGAAAGACTTGTAATTCTGAATACAAAAGCGCAATTATAGGAGTCAATCTGAATACAATTCCTGGAAGCCTCAGAAGCATACTCTGATATGTGTTATTGGCAGTACTGCTTTGAATCTGCTTGTTCTGCTCTTTGAGTAAGCTGTACTTATGATTGCTAAAAAAAATGAATTTCAAGTTAACCACATTTTACTGAATTTGGTAAGAAGCACAGGTAAAGAGTGTTCCATACAGTTTTTCAAACAGAACAAATACATCACAGTTTTTGCCAAATAAAAATTTATTAGCCGTAACAAACAACATATAAAATGACAAATAAAACGTTCAGGGTGCCTGAGTCATTAACATATGTGCACTCTTGTCATATGCCCTTATTTTCCACTGGAATTGGCTAGAATTAACACTGTGGCAATCTGTGTTGGCTCTTAGGCAGGTAGGAGGTAAAGAAAGAAGGTAGATGGGATGAGACCAACTCTGCAGAGCTGTCTATGAAGCACAGTGATGGTTGCAGTGAAATCACTGGGTGTTTTGTCCCACACTGCTTTGCAGTGCCTGCATTTGCTAAATCAGGACGCTCAGTCTTCAAAGCAAACTATTCAAGTGTGCCTTCTCTCCATCATATTGTGTCACAAAGGCCAAACAGACCTATGGAAAAGATCTACCCTTTTCTTTCTTTTCTTTCTTCTAATCATCATCTGCTTCTTCTCAGTCAAGGTCACTGATAAGCAACAACAAAACAAAAAAGGCAGTGTTAGATTGGACAGGTCATAGACAAAAATCTCCATCCTTTTCCCACAAACGTTTTTTTCATAAAATATGAAATGGGTCAACCTTGTAGTGGGCAGTTCAGAAAGTCCATCAATGATGGCTACTTAAAGTCTAGCACCTTTTGAAGAGTTGGCATACAGAGAGTGTGGACTACCAGATATACCAACTGCAGAAACATGGCAGTAACTCTGACTGAACAGGCAGTGATCTGTTCATAAAGTGCAGAGACCCCTGAGAAAGTTCTTCAGAGCTGCTGGAGTTTGCCCAGACATGTTACCAGCCTTTCTGCAATGAGCACTTCTCCAGAGCTGATAAAGGTGAAGCAGTAACACACTGTAAAAGAAGAAGTAGAAGAGGCCTTCCTCACTCTCAACACCTAAAGAATGCTTGCTGAAAAATGCTGACAATGTCCTGAAGATAAAAGGGGATGCTCATGCAAAGATCAACCTGAAAATCCATGAATGGAAACAGATAGCTGCTATTGTTTAATTCAGTGAGTAGCTTCTGTGAGCCAACATCAAAATGTCTTCATTTCCCTAAATAAAAAAAATGTTTTGACTTTGGTTTACTCTCAGAAAGCAAGGGACTGCATGTATGGAAGTTCTACTACATGGCTACATTTTATTCAAGAAAACACAGTTTCAGCAACCACTTACAAGACTGCTTTTTACAGTCTTGTTTCCCATCTGTTTTAATGGCATACTAAGGTGTCTGCTTTATTGCCATTGGTTTTGCCTCTCCATACAAAGAACTGATATTCAGTCACAGGAATTCCACATGCCTACCACACATTTATGTATATTTAGAACACATTTATGAATATTGCGTGTGGTCTATTCCATCTTTTGGGGTTTTTACTTATAATTGACAGTACCTGTAAGAGAGCAAAAATAAACTAGCAATTTGAAAGACATTTTCTTTGTTTCCTTTCCTCTTACAACTAGACAATATTCTAAGAGAGGGATGGAAGAACTGAAGAGAAAGAATGAGTTCTTAGAGCTGTAAAAGAAAGTTTGTAAAAAAACCCAAAAAAACTAGCAGAAGTAGCATATAAAAGTAAACCTACCTGAGCTTTCTTTGTTTTTCCAGCTGGTTTTTGGGTTCGTGAAGTACTCCTGACTTCCATTCAAGTAGACCTCCTGACTCCTCTGTGTAATCCTTTTCAACAAGCTTGTTGTCCATATCCACTTTTGAGGCTGTTCTCTTTTTTGAGGTCAAATGTCCAATGGTCATGGAGTTCTAATTTTCCTTAGCATCCAAATTCTGTATATTGGTTTACAGAACCTCAGTTTTTCCACTAGCAGGTTCCTTTTAACTCAATGTTTGATTCTTTTTCCCTGTTGTGATATTGTTACTCATTCCTCTCATCACAACCTCTCCATCTTATACTTGCAATGTCCAAAAATCACCTTAGTTTTTGTGAGAATGCTGCAGCCTGGCCTGCACCCACTATCCCTGAGGACTGAAGTAGGCTATTTTCCTGGAATATGGAGGTCCAATAACACCACACAGAGTAAAGCCCTTAAGGTCAAGTAGATCCAAACATGCAGTATATTTTAAAAGGTTGAGAAAAATGTTTATTCATCACTGGAAGTGATGAGATCTGGAGTCTGATGAAAACTGGAGTTTGAGATTGGGTGCAGGTTGATCACAGCCAAAGGATCAGAGGATTGTGAAATTCTTGACGAACTTAGTAAATTTTTTTCTCTTAGTAAATAGGTAACACATCAACTGTGCAGGCATCTCACCACTGCTGGAACAGAGGGCTTTTCCTATGTGTGAGGATAGCTTAACTTGACCTGGGTAAACTCTGGGTGTTTCCTAGCAAGACCCGGAATGGACTTTGTGCTTGCACGTGCTGAAAAAACACAAGCATTACTTTTTAGTGTCAACTCTAAGCCCAAGGAATTTGTTTTTTGGATTTTTAAATCAAACTATGCATAACCAATTCAGAAATATCATTCTGAATGCATAACAACTTCTTTAGACATACCAAGAGCACTATAAAAATATACAGAAAATAAAAAGCCCCGCACTTAACCTCATCATTTTCCATGACATAACAGTATTATTTCTTCCTAAATACACATATACCCCAAAACAAGCCTGAATATTTATGGACAGGACATGACAGCCACAATGTATGCAAGTTGTTATAAACACAGTCTCATATTTAAACATGGGCCTTTTCCTCTTCAGACAACAGAGGAATTGCTAGTATTTCTGAAAATGTTACTAAAACAAATCACCAGTGCTGAAAACTAATGCACGGGATTTAACAACTAATTCTGAAGAAGGAGATAAGAAATAAAAGGATGAGCCACCAATTCATAGTATCACAAGAGGCTTGGGAAACCCCTTTCAAGAGTATTCCTTACGTGAGAGAATGCCCTGCTGCAGCACTGGAAGGAATGCCAGAACATCTACTCCCTACAGCTTATCCTCATAACAAACCTTGGAGATCTTATCTTTCTGCATTTTGACTATTTCATTTGAATCAAGGCACTGCTCAGAAAGTGACAAAGACAGACTAGGTTAAATGCTGTAACATGGTACTTATTCACACCACATTAGGCAGAGGAACACTAAAATTAGGCATAAAATTTTATTCCCTTGGTAATATCCTCCAGTATTGGCTAGAGACAGGAGGAGAAAAGGGGATTTCCCTTGGAAAAATAAAGCAAGCTATTGATATGTAATATAAATATTGCAGTATTACATCTTTCAAGTAAGTACCACTGTTTCTATC
Source organism: Manacus vitellinus (assembly GCF_001715985.3). NCBI lineage: Eukaryota > Metazoa > Chordata > Aves > Passeriformes > Pipridae > Manacus > Manacus vitellinus. Next base: position 15,285,965 of record NW_021938895.1, on the reverse strand, counting down.
GGGGACACACACACACACACACACACACACACACACACACACACACACACGACACGGGGGAAACAACATCACCAGAGAGCCTGGAAAAAATTAGCCATTCAGTGAGCAGTCTAAAGGCTTTTTTTGCTTTGTTACTATACTCTCCATTACATTCTGTCTGTAAGCAATCTTATTAATTACAAAAACACGAGAGAGTAAGGAGATGTTTTCTTTTGATTTTACTGGAGCCACATTAGAAATGTATTTGGCCTGTCACTTTATAAAATGATATTACAAGTTTGTTCCAAAGCCCTCTTTCCCCTCTTTTCTCCTCTTCTCCCCTTTCCATTGGGGTTAGCAGCAGGCCCATGAAAAGTAGGAACAAAACAGCAGCCTTCTTAAAACCTATCATGAAAATAATACTTTTTTTTTTTTAATTGCTGCTTTGCACTGATTCTCTTCACCACCACACCAAGTGATGGACAGCACTTGCCGGATTCAGACTGAACCAGCTGAAGTCATGCCAAATGAACATACATCTGTAATATAGCATGCCCTTTCTAATCAACTTCCTGATGAAAAATGCCATGCTGACAAAAGGTATGAGAAATGCAGACCTTTAATACTTCACAAAATAACAGACCCCAGTGTTGGTTTGGTTGGAAACCTGTGACCTTACAGATGGCTATCAGTTTGCCTAGTGCAGAGCTGTAATCAATTTGGTTATGATAGACCCTCAAGAAATATAAATTTTACCGTGAAGGAAACTGGCTTCTGAAACCAACTGCCCAGATGCATTAGGCAGGCGGGAGTTTCAGCAAACCAAAGGGTCTACTGGCAGACACAACATTGATTTCTTATTGTTTACAACCTACCAGACAGTTCTATACCGACCTGATTGGATGGATCTCTGTGGAGTACCCTGCAGTTCTGCTTATTTCCATAACCAAGTTGGTCAGTTTCCTTACTAAGTGACTGTGCTCCACATCTGCAGCTTCAGTGCAAACATATTGAAGTAGAATATACACACTGCAAATCTGATCTGAGATCAGATTTTAAATCCTATCTAATGTTTACTGTTTTCATGACCAGAAGTATGATCCCTTTTAAGAAATCAAAAATCCTATTATGATTTTTGTCTGTCTGTCTCCACATCTCAACCCCCCCCCCCAACACAAGACATTCCCCCTTCATTTTAGTTTCATTGCATTTTGCTGCTTTTTCTTCTATGGTTAAAATAGGTAGAGTACTTCTAATCAAAGCACAATACTGTGAAGGAGTCTAAAGAGGTAATCTTTGTCAACAACCTACAAAAGCTTTGATTTGTTCTTCCTGTGACTTTTTCATCTAGGATATGTGTAGAAGATGATACTATTTGGTTTGTACCCATTTTCATTCCATAGAAATCTGGCTGCTCTTCTGTTTAAAACCTCATTGATAATCTTATTAGTACTTCTCATCATTATTACGACAAAGAAAAGGTCAGCAAGTAATCCACAGCCATAAACTTTTCTGGTACTATACTATCAAGAACTTCACATCTTTACTGAAAGTTGATCAACATGATGCAAATGTTTATCAAGCTCAGCCAAAGTGGTATTAAATTCAGTATTTCCATGAGGATATTCAGTGTTATATACCTATTTAATATCAAAGTACTTTTCCATCACTGAATTTCTCAACAAAACAATTTCTGTTCTCAGAGTTGATCAAGAAATAGATTCTATCACAGACAACTTTGTTTTATAAATGTGCGATGCACTTAGAAAGAAATGCCCATGCTGATTTCCTGTGGAAATGTTGATGGATGAGAATTATATTTTCATTCTTTTGGAGTCCAAATAAAAGCCTGACCAGCACAGAACAGTTTTAAAAACAGTACCTTTTCTGCCATTCACACAGCAAAGTTTCTATGCCTAGTTAATAAACTGCTGCATATGTGTATGCATGTATGTGTATGTAATCAAAATACTCCTTTGCATATCTTATTCACCTCTTCAACACAAAAATTAAACAAAATAGAAAAGAACAGGAAAAAGGAGACCCTCAAAATAGTCCTTAACAAATCTGAAAAAATAATACACCTCTGGTTACACTGAAGTAGCGCCTCTTCTTTCTTAATTGTCTTTGTCTCCAAACACACAGTTGCTCAATTCTATAATATGTAAGATCCGAGACTACAGAGTAAAACAACGAAGTCACACTATGAACTAAGAACTATTACAATAAAACTGATGCCCTTTTTGAAAATGTGGGCATATAACTTAGTATTTGAATCTAAAACTAAGAAACCACTGCAAATGTTTAGCATTGCCCTTGTTGGTGAAAATACAGGGGGGAGAGAGGGGGAAGAACATTCACTCTCCAGAAAGTTCAAGCTGTAAAATACATACAAAATTGAATCCATTGTTAGATTAGTTTAAAATGTACCTAATTCTACATTTACTCATTGTAATCATTTACTCTTCTCTTTGTTTCTCTTGATAAATCAATGTAGCTTTTAGAAAAACATAATCATTACTTTTTTTCCCCAGTGAAAAATCCTGTTTCATTACATACAGTCTTGCATCACTCTGTATTTCTAATGTTCGAAGTGTTCTGCTACCATCTCAATTGTTTTTAAATGCCTCATATTGCAAACATATTCACTAGACGACAACACACCAACCAAGTTTAACCTTATCATACCAAACTTGATCAACCTTAATAAATCATCAGGAGTACCTGCTAACTGCCTACTAAGGGTTAACAGTTTCTCCCAATATTTTCCCTTTTTTTTTGCAAAGTGACATGACAAAGACTTTTATTTGTTTGGCAATTTTTGAGAATAAACTATCACACAAAACTGAAATGACGATTAAAAATAAAAAAGCAGAGAAAGGTAAAAACTAAACATCATTTCGAAATGTAGCTGTTGTTCTCCAAAACAACATAATTAAGGGTAAAAATCCCCCACACCACTCAAATTAAAGCAAATAATTTATTAAACTGTTCCACAATAGTCACAAGAACTATGTAAAGACAATTAACAAATAAAAATTTCTACTTAACCCCAACCTTAGCTGCAGCTTCAAAATTAGGTCAGTTAAAATGAAAATCACCATTTTTAAGGAGATAAGGAATCATTAAAATTGGATAAAAATATTCCTAAATGACTACACAAAAAAAGCAAATGTTAAAGTCCCCCATATTTTATACACAGTATCAGAATTATATAAGAAATGCCTATCAATAGATGCTCCGTTTGAGAAGTGGAATTCCAGTCTGACTCAGTGTTATTATCTGGCAAAAAAATATATAATTCACAGATAGCTTGTTTATTTTCTTCTTTTGTTTTCTCCTCTCAAAAAAGAAGCCTTTGTAAGGACACATATATAAGGGAGATATTTGGAACTGAGAGAATCACTAGTAATTTGTCAATCAACAACTTAGGTTTTAGCATTACTGGTGAGTTTGTGTTAAATAAGCATTTTTTTCCTTTCAGCCAAAATGCATACCACACCAATCAAAGCTAATCACAGCTGGGCTTTCATTGAAACAGTAGTTGCTAATTTTACAGATCTGCCCACATTGTTCTAGAAAATAGGAGGCAGAAATCTGACATTTCCAGCTATCGTTATTAAAACAACAATCACTGAGAGCTCGATCCCGTTCTCACTGGAAGCAATGTCAAACTCCCCGTTGACTTCAGGGAGAGCAGGATCGGGCCCCCTGAGGTGCTCAGCCTCCTCCAGCTCTATGCTCAGGAGTATGAGTTGAGGAACTGGGGTGGGAGAAGTACAAACCCCAGCTATTCCTTTGTTAAGTGCCCAAAGAGTTGAACTTTCCATCACTTCGTCAACAACAGCAAAGTGCACTGCAAACAACAGTGATAAAAGGACATATTTACCTTGAGGGAATAGCAAAGGGAAAGCCGCAGAAGTGCAAAACAAAGTAGTCCAAAGGAATTATCTATGCATGCAGTCCAAACGTGCACCTTCAAGTAGGCCACAGTCTGTCAAGCAGTCGTCTCAGCACCAGCCACCCTGCCTTCCATCTTACGAGATTCACCCAGAAAACTGACAAACCTGCTCCACGACAACAAAACTCTCCTAATGCTTTTGAACGCCCACCATTTGTTCTCCATTCATCCAATCAACTTTCCACTGCACATCTTCTCCTGCCACTGAGGCTCAGAGGCAGGATCCCTTCTCATCTGTATGCTAATTATTTTGCCACATGGACAAAAGTAATAATGCTTTCAGACAGGAAACCAACGGGCCTGAAGTCGAAGGCAGAAATTAATAAGTTTCCACCACTGAAGGCTGAGAAGATGGGCATGCGTGTAGCTCTGTGGCTGATGGATCAGCTGTAACCTCCATTTAAGAGCAGCAGAGAGGCGACGGGCTGGAGGAAGCCTAGGTAGCGTAGCATGCATCAAGCCCGAGTTCCCCTAGAGACCACATTACTGCAGCAGAACAGCATCCGTAGCAGATTGCTGACTTACCCCGCCTCAGCCCGCATCC
>NW_021938895.1:15209352-15279421 GCF_001715985.3 Manacus vitellinus | reverse complement strand
AGGGCATGTCAGTTTGGGTTTTTTCCACACAAATCAACGCAGCCTGAGAAGCACATACGCACACCTGGTGATGAAAGGGCCCCCCTCGTAAGTGTATAGGGGTATCTACACCCCTACAGATGAATCTCAGCGTTTCTAATATCAGGTTTACATGCAGAACCTTTGGGTAACTGTATCCGTGTTTGAAAAATCAAGGCTTGTCTTCTCTCTCTGCTAGAGCTAGCTTCTTTCTGTTACATCCTGGCTAGCTTAAGTGTGATAGTGAAAGCGACTACGTGGCACATATATCATGGCAGGGAGTGTAAAACTTTTTGAAGGAGATTTAGCTGGGGAAAAAAAAGCTCATCTTGTACAGCCTTCAGGATGACACAAAGAAACAGCCTGGTGCTTCTCCCACTGAAGACAAAAACAATACTTGCTTTAATTGGGGTAGAATGTACATAAATCCTGTGTTGGTGAGTGTTACGGGGGGGAAGGGGGGGGCACTGCATAAATTAGAAGCACTTACAAAAAGACCAGCATGGAAAAAAATTTGGGAGACTGGTAATTCATTGCCCTAATTATCCTCCATAAGTTGTTAGGGTATGGGTTTAATGTTGTGGGTTGGATTCTCCCTCCCCCAGCCTGTGTCTCGTCAATGCGCATTATCCATGGGGAAAAGGAGATGCAGGTCATGTTTAAGCAGCATTAATGAGAGCACAGTATTTTTCCTGCAGGTTAAGTAAGCCAGGTTAGCAAATTTCAAGTAAAGTGTGGTTGAAAACCTTCCATTTCTTTTACTTTCTGGCTGGTAGCAGTTTCTAACAAGACTTGAAACATTAGACAAACACAGAAAGCAGAACTCAAGCATCAGACGAACCCACTACTGTCAATAAGGGAGTACAATTTCAGCTTGACAGGAGTATTACAAGAATATACCCGCTAACGAGCAGCCTTAATTGGCTTGCATATTGTGGCTGTCACTGTTAAAACCTGTTCCTATACAATCCTATTTTATACATCCTTTAAACATATAGTTCTCTAAAGCAGTTAAAGAGACAATACTTTACACACTGATTTGGGGTGGAGAAAAAAATGAGAAGAATAGGAAATAAAAAGAAAATAGGAAACTCTATTAAAAGTATTATATCAGTGACTAAGAAACTATGTAAAAGTCATAGTAAAAAAAGCAACGGACTTTTTTGGTTTTAGCGCACTTTGTCAGTTTTGAACCTAAATTATTATTTATGCATAGATTACAATGGCTGCAGAGGTTTCACTGACATTTACTGTACTCAAATCCTTTAAAACATAGTGTGTTCTTTAACAGATCCCTCATTTTCCTCAGCAGAACACTTTGTCTTTAAAGTATCTTGAATTTCATGATTTGCAGGAGCTCACTGCTCATCCTGGCAAATCCTTCACACACCAGAGTTTAATGTGTGTCTTCAGTTTCCAGTACAGGGTCATGGTCATAAGGAATACAAACCAAAGAGAAGACAGTAAAAAAAAAGTTACTGCGCATGTGCAATTGGTTGATAATAAATGATAACAATGTAACTTCTAGATAATAAAGTCAAAATACCAAATAGAGTAGAGTCCTAGTGCTGTGCAAAGTGCCTTACCTTAAAGAAGTTATTCTTATCTGATTTAGATCTGCCTAATCCACAAATTTGAATATAAAATACTGTTGCAACTGAAGACTGCAAAAGTCATTTATATGTATAACGAGACCTTAAAAAGATCAATTTTCAATCAATAAAATGCTTCCTATTGTCAAACACCAGAAAATGGGAATTCGCAGTGTAGATGCAGGAAAGACCCTAGGTACAATAGTGCTGGTGAGGACAAACATAATTTTTGAGGTGATGAGCTGGATATGCTGGGGTGTTGCACAAAAAAAGAAAAAAACCTAAACAGATAAATGAAAGCGTTTAGCTCAACAAAGCACTCTTTACTAGGATGAAAAAGTCTGGCTAAGTATGGTGACACCTGTAATGTCCCTCACATTCTTAGAGTTAAACTGCACTGCTGCAAGGAAGTGCTGTTTAAACTGCACTGCCCCATGGATCGATCCCAGAAAACAGAACGCAGATGAGGACAGGTTTTGCAGGAGAGAAAGAATTTAAATGCATTTAAATGAAGAGATCGGCGCTTTACCACAGCCATCTTCCCGCCACCTAATTAGAAGGCATGAAGCGTCTCCTGCCTTTACCTCCGGGAGCAGTCGCTGGGCGCGGGGCCGGTGAGCGGGCAGACAGCTCCCACTGAGGGCAGCTCCCGGGGAGCGGGCAGACGGCTCCCGGAGCGGACAGCTCCGGATAAGCCGGACAGCTCCCGGCGCGGACAGCTCCCGGTGCTGAAGGAACCGCACCGCCGTGCCGAAGGGGGCGGCGAGGGCTGGGGCTGAATAGCGCTATCTGCAGAACAATGGCAGCCAACTCCAAATCCTGCTATAATCACATTAATGAGATTAATCAGTGAATTAGCAGCAGTCAAATGTCAGGGTGGCGGGGAGGAATCCAACCAAGCTCGGTAATTAACTTTTGGGGGGCAGGAGAAGGGAATCAACTGAGTTTTCTGTTAGGCTTTTACCGAAGTTTAGCAGGTTTTATTCACCAGCCTTAGGAAGATGCTGACAATTCAAGTGGAGGGGGGAGGAGGGGATAAGACGGAGACCTCAACCTTTGCGTGCTAGAAGACAGTCTGCTAATGCACAGTATCCCATTACTTCCAGCTGAAGTCCATTGAGAAATCTAGCACCGTTTCAGACACCCCCCCCCTCCCCACAGCCATCAGAGCCGCACTGGGCTGAGCTCTGAGTGTGAAACTAGTTCTGTGAGCTAACTTCCACCGCAGATTCCAATAGGCAGGATAAATATGGCGGATGCCAAAGAAGCATTAGATCTTATTCCTTTTTAAAAATGTACAACATAGTCTTTCTGAAATAAGAGGGGTAGGAGAAAAGAGTACCCTTTAAGGAACTATCAGCAATAGATTATCATGACAAGTTAATGCTAGCTCTGTTGGAGAGTGTTTTCTAAACAAAAACAAAAACAAAAAAAATCCCCCAAACAAAACAAAACCACATTAAAAAAAGAGGAATTTTATTCAAGTAATTTAAAGCAAGCTACTTAATGTAGATAAGTCAGAGATCTGGTCTCTAGCTGACCTCAATAAAAGTGAAACTTCTCTCCACCTGAAATCCAGCACCCACGACCATTTCTCTGTTGCAAGTGCAAAATACAAAAAAAGATTCCCTGTAGATTATAAATAAAATCCAAAAGTATTTATTTGCAAGAAAGAGAGTACTGCATTTCTCTTTTTCTATCTTTAAAAGAAGTATTGTCAACCATGCAAAGCACTTATTATGTAAAAAGGCTACTTTATGCACACGTTACTTCTGTAGAGAACAAATAAAGGTTTAAAAAACCCTCCTCTGCCTAGATAAGGCTGTGCACGTTGTTCAGAACTCAGAAGAAAATGGCATGCTTCTGTTCCATTGAGTTTAATCTTTGTTAGTAACAAATAAAAGAAGCAAACCTGTGTAATGCCTCTTCCATAAGACACTAAGTAGTTTCTTTTTTACTAATGTAAGTAGTTTTCTTTTATACTCTGGCTACTTTTTAGCACTAAATTAATAGGATTAAGAAATCTGCACTAAATGTGCACCGACTATAGTCATACTTATAAGAACTATTTTAAAATTGAAGTATATACTACAATTTTTTCAGGGAGTTAACTGAATTAACCACTCATTATTTACAAAGCTTTTTCTCTTTAAAGTATTATCGATATGAAACATTTAAGACAGTGTTCTTTCAAAAATGCTACTCTTATACAAGTATTCCCCTTTAAAGTACAAATCCACTGTTTTCAAAAGTCACTTTAGAGTAAAACATAGTATCTTATAATCTTTTATTTAATTGCATTTGGCTGTCATTGAGCATTCCAATCTGTGAAGTTTTTGTCTCGGGTTCTCCATATCAAACAAGTACTGTCCACATGCAGCAAGTTTATATAAACAACAACATGCTTAATGCATGCAACATAATGCGTTCATATAGTAAACACACTACAAGATTTTTTATGAGCTATTCTACAGCCTAAAATAATTTCAGCTGCACAGCAGTATTGCCAGAAGAACTCGAAAAGAGCAAACAATGGACATTTAAGTACAAGCTAAAGAACAACTGCAAAAATCACAACAATCTTTCCAGATAGCTACAAGAATCAACCCCCACCCTGCACAAAACACAGTCCACACCTGCACCGTTAACCATTTACAAGTTAAACATAAGCAAGACATTTCAGCATGGTTAAGAAACACCCTGGCTTACTACAACTTTGAAAGGATGAGGAGTAAGAAGCATACCACAGAGACCCAGAAAAGGCTGCTTTTTTCTTCATTGAACACTGAAAAGATACCCCATATTCCAGGGAACTAAAATATATATATAAATATATATATATATTAAAATACACCCACCAACACTGAGTAAAAAAACCAGGGGGGCTTCAAGAAGACTGCAGGGAAAAAGCTCTCACTCTCTTTAGTGTGCAGAAGCTTAGGGGGAAAAAAATGTCGCCCTGGCAGGAATGACAAATGCAGTAGGATAGGCTAGCAGGCCTGAGGGATCTGTTTTACTTCCACATACATCCTCTAATGCACGCACTCCCACTCATCCTCTCGAGATGCCTTTTTTTTTCCTCCACTTTTTTTTTTTCCACCAGCTCCAAATCCCCGGCATATGACCTTCTGTTAAATAGATAAAAAAAAAAATTTGCTTATCAGTCATGCAAATGAAGCTGAATTCATTTTCCACAACAGATGGCCTCATAGATAATGATGATGGAAGAGAGAAAATTGAATGTCTCTCACAAGGTGGTCATGGCAACCGAGAGCAGAATAATATCAATAATAAGCTCACTGCATAATAAGGTTGTCAATCCCACAAATCAAAGTCTCCAGCTAAATCAGGTATCCCACCCCCCACTAGTTATCAGGTAAATAGAGAAATAGAGAGCATCCTTTTCCTTTTTAAATAAGGCACTGTGAAAAGAAATGGCAGCTCCAGTGCTTCCAGGGTACAAGGGGAAGGAAGGAGCAGAGGAGATTTTTCTCTGATAATTGTGTTTTATTTGATGACTTGAGAAGGGAGATGTTTGGTTTATACTCTTCTTTTTTTGCCTTTTTTTTTTTTATTATTTCCACAGAGGTTTTATTTGTTGGAGGGGGGTGCTGCTTTGTTTTTTAATAGCAAGGCTAGTATTTTTAACTCGATCTGCTGCCGAATCCTTGCCTCCCCTCCTTGTGTCTGATGTAGAGTGCTGCATTGATGCAATAGCAGCTCGCCTCAGGCTTTCACCTTGGCTCCCTGGGGGCCATCCTGCAAAATGAATCAGCAGCCATCCTGAGCAGACTGATTAAAATGAAAATGGCAAGGCACATGTCTGGGCGGAACTAGAGCTGAGCTGCGCTGTGCTGCCTGTCTGGCAAGCATGCTCAATATAGCTTTTGCTAATAATGGCTTACCGCCTTTCGGGTTTTTAAAGGTATTACCATCGCCCCTTCCCCCAACCCCTAAACAGATAACAGTGTTGGGGTCTTCCCCCCCTTCACTGTATACTGCTCACAGCTAGAGTTTGCCAGACTGACATGCAGTGATTGTGAAAAGACACACTTGCTTTGCAGGGATTTTCTTCACAGATGTGCTGAAATACCAAGACAATATATTAACATGCAGCTATAAATTATTCCCAGATATTAGCTGGAAAAAACCTCAGACGAAGACGAAAGCTCAGTCACTACCAGAAACACCATTTTTTCCACCCTGTTTTTTTACACCTCAGCTTGCAGCCTTGTGCATTATGCATCACAAGAAAGTGACTGCCAGTAAATGCAGAGCAGCTTCCTGGAGCTCTCTATGCCCTGTGTTTGACACACACGAGCTGTATTTCTAACTCCCCCACCATCCCCAAGCAGATAAGTGTGTGCATAGAGAAAGAGCCATTTTAAGTGTGCATCTCCTTCAACAAAACAGAAACATTTTGCGGACAAGTTTGTTGTGCAAAACCAGCAGTGACAAAGTATCAAACATCAGTTCATGCCTGCGCGGGATCTGAAACCTGGGCAGACTTGTTTCATGAGATGTGGGGATTGCTCTGCCTGGGGATTTTTGTTGGTGGCTTTTTTAAGCAAACAGCTCAGCGGTGTATCTCTGGAAACTGGCGAGTATATGCTGTACATATGCACATACTCCCTGATATGCCTTCAGTTAAGTCCTCTTTTTAAGCTGCTGGGATTATTTTTCTCCCCCTGCCTTTTTCTCCCCCTGCCCTGCACTCTATCCCTGTTACTGCAGTGTGAACCAGAAATCAATAGGGCTGCTCTAATGGAGGTTCCAGCTGCAGTTGGCTGTGCAGACACATACACACACACACACACACACACACACACACACTGACGTCTGTGCAGCTTTCTCAGCCGATTGGGCACCACATCGGATGTTCTGTGGAGCAAAGAATAGGAATCATTTACAGTCTGCTAAAAAAAAAAATGGTACCTTGCATTTCCCTGTCTCCAAGAGCACCAGGCTGGGCTCACCGCACAGGCTGCCTGCAGTGTGTGAGTGAGAGCTCTGCTCGGGCTACGTGCAGGGTACCAGAGGACACCCCCAGATTACCACAGAGGTTGTCGGGCACAGAATCCCACAATTCATACTGGATGTTTTTATAAGGTTACCCATCCACATTGTGAAAGATATGAACATAGAAAAATAGACACAAAAAATCAAAGCAGTTTAATTGATAAGATTAATAGAGCTCTTGTGCCCTTTAATGTGTTTGCAAGTATTTCTGAGCTCTGAAGAGTATTTTAATGGAAGTTTTATTTTTAAGGGTTTTTTTAGGAATTATTCACTAAAAATTTAAAATTTTGATGTGAGTTGCTTGCTTGCTTACCCCTCCTTCAATAGAAAAATATTTAATTTGTTGAATATTAGTTTCATTTAATTTTCTATGGTATTCAAGTGTTTTTTGCATATATATTTATGCGTGAAGCCACTCCTTGTTAGTAAAACATGTTTGGGTTTTTCTCCTTTTAGATAATAAATCCTAGGCTCTCTTGGTTTCCTGATGCTGTAGCTGTTTATCTCTGAAACAAGAAACAACTGTGTTGGTGAACATATAAAAAAATCCTAATTCACTACTCCCAAGATAAGGTATGCCTGGGATCTGCGGCACTGCAGAACACCTCCCCCACCACCCTGTCAATGTATTTCAACTTCAGTTTATTGACAGCAACTGCCCCAGCCGGAGTCTGGCTCCAGTGAAGCATTTATATTCCTTCCACTCAGCCCTGTGGATCTTTTGCAGGGCTCAGGATGCCAACCCAGAACCTGCTCTGGAGAAATAAAGTCTGGGAAAATGAATGAATCATAAAGCCATATTGCACGACAAATTCACATCCCAGCCTGTGTTCTACAGATCTTTCTTATGCAAGCTTTTAAAAAAAATGTGGTTTAAACCCTAAAAATGCTGGCATGTGGCAGGCTACTAATTGATGGACTGTAGGAAACCTTGGAACAAAAGAGGCCAGGAAGCACGGAAGTCCACCTCTCCTCAACATTAGCAATTACACAACCACAGTACCCCCTCCCCAAATATTTATCTCATCTCTGCTTTAATTATTTATACTAGTTGCTTTTTTCTGCTGTCCTTGGCAGTTTGGAGCACATATAAACTGTTCTCGGTTTCTCTGTGTGGAGACATTCTGCCGAGAGTTTTTTCCTCCCTCCTGCCCAACCCTTATTAAGTTTTAACCCCTTGTATACTGGACAGAAATCTCAGGCTGAGCAAGTACTGTTATTGCTGTCCATTAAAATGTCTATGCTATCCAGAACTACCAGGTATCCTGCCCAGCCTAGCAGCAGACTGTTTACCAGATACACACAGCATCATAGGCAAAAGTTAAAGCATACAGTTTAACTATTGTCCTGGAATATGAAATTATAGTCTGAACTCTAACCTATATGCTAAAATGCGTTTCTTTTTATTTTTTTAAGAAAAAAAAAAGCAGTTTTCCACATAATGAAACTATTAGAATACTACAGCTTGGCTCGTGCTGTATATATTAATATGAGTGAAAATGAATAGTGGCAACTGCCCAAGGATAGAAAGCCCTCACAGTGCCACTAATCCTTACATTCCTTAAGCTTCCCTATCTTTTCCTAACACTGGCATTTAGCATGCCCAGAAACACCAGCTCAGGGTATTAAGATAGCCACTAAGCCTGAGCAGCTACTGAATATCTGTGCATCAGGTAACTACTTTTTGATCTGAAGTTGAGCAATGCTTTGGTAATTAATGTCCAGCTCTTACAAAATCTCCAGCTGGGAAGGGGTATCATGGGCTGGTTAACTAACTAGGTTCTTTACAAGGATTAACCAGGAAAGCTGGTGCAAATAAAATGTTTAGCAGACACCAGCCATTCGAGTAGCGCAACCCCCATCTGTAAATCCATGAGAGCATCTGAAAAAGTCCTTCCCAGTCTGTAAAGGTCTTGTCAATTTATTGCTAATTTCTGATGTTTTCCCAACTTAGTGACTTTCATTAAAGCATGAGGTCAGTACTCACAGAATCACAGAATGGGTCAGGTTGGAAGGGATCACTGTGGGTCATCTGGTCCAGTCTCCCTGCTCAGACTGGGTCAAGCTAGAGCACATTGCACAGGGTTATTTCCAGACAGTTCTTGGATATCTCCAGTGAGGGAGAGACCACAACTTCTCTCACCAATCTGTTCCAGTGCTCGGTCACTCGCACAGTAAAGTTCTTCTTCACATTTAGGTGAAACTTCCTGTGCATCAGTTTCTCCTTGTTGCCTCTTGTTCTATTCCTTGGCACCACCTAGAAAAGCCTGGCTCCATCCTCTTAACACCCTCCCTTCATGTAATTATAGACATTGATGAGGTCCCTTCTCAACTGTCTCTTCTCAAGGCTGAACAGGCCCAGCTCCCTCAGCCTTTCCTCATAAGAGAGATGCTCCAGTCCCTTAATCATCTTCACAGCCCTCCACTGGACCTGCTGCAGGAGCTCCATGTCTCTCTTGTTCTGAGGAGTCCAGAACTGGACACAGTACTGCAGATGTGGCCTCACCAGGGCTGAGTTGAGGGACAGGATCACCTCCCCTGACCTGCTGGTAATGCTCTTCCTAAAGCACCCCAGGATACCACTGGCCTTCTTAGGATGCCACAAGGGCACGCAGACAGTTTTGGACTGGGTTTTGGACTATTTTCTGTCCATCAGGGCACCCAGGTCCTTCTCTGCAGAGCTGCTTTCCAACAGGTCAGCCCCTAATAACGTGTACTGGTGCAGGGGGTTATTCCTCCCCAGATGCAGGACCCTGCATTGGCCTTTGTTGAATTTCACACAATTCTCAACTCTCCAACCTGCTGAGGTCCTTCTGAAGGGCTGCATAGCACTCTGGGTATTGGCCAGACCTCTCAGTTTGGTGTCAGTGAGGTTCCTGAGGAGGCTTCTGCACCTTCATCCAAGTCATTGACGAGTAAGTTACACAATACTGTGCCCAGCATTGAATTTTGAGCAACAGCACTAGTGAGAGGCCTCCAACCAGACACTGTGCCACTGACTACAATCCTTCAGTAAGGAGGTGTAAAGATCACTTTGATGAGACAGCAGAATATTATGCAAATACTGCTCCACTGGAGCATAGGGACATAGTGGAAAGTGCACCTCCTAAGTGAGTTTCACCCACACAAAAAATAAATACAGTTAAGACTCAGAGGAAAATAAATCATTTTATTTCAAATGATTTTTGATGTTCTACACAAAATATTGCTCACATTGTACCCAATCTAGTAATTTACAGGCAAGTGGGGCATAAATATTCTTTAGTATATAAATTGGAGGGGCACTGCTTTGTTCTTGCAGTTATGAAGTTTTTATATTGAAACTGTCTAGTGTCTGGTCCTCATGAACCACTGAGTGAAAAATAAAGAACATGTATATGAGGCATCTGCATGATGTGCAGGAATCCCATAGAATATTGAGTAACTGCTTGCTATTAGCTCCCAAGCATCTCTTTTCCTCAAATGCATGGTCCAAAATGTCAAAAGCCATTATAAATGGCAAAAGAAATCACAGGGATCAAATGCCTAGTCCCAGACAAAATGTCGGTGGCTCCATATATACACTTAGCCTGATTATTCTCCACTTGGAGCCATACACATGAGGAAACCACTTTACTGTCTAGTGATGCAAACACTTAGCATAATTTTGGAGAGAAAGTACCTAAAGTAGCAGGTATCTCAAGGATGACAGTTTCAGAATATTCACACTGCAGCTTTCAGACGTATATGTAGGTAGTATTTCTGAAATTTAGCAAAGGACTGACTAAGTAGTATTTTCCTCAGTGTTGCTGGCCTCAGGTGCTCAGAATTACTGATCACATCCTCAAAGTGTTTCCATGAAGGCACATCAAGTTGCAAGCAAATTTTGCCCATGCTTCCAGCTGGCAGAAAGCAAACAGCTTGGTCTAGAAGGCAGTCAGACACAGTCAAGTTAATAAAAGGCCTGCCAACTGGAAGAATCAGCTGAGCTAGATGATGACTATGTTCACTCAGGATAGACATAGTCCTAGTCCCATTAGATATAGAAACTGCAAAGTACTCATATACTTGAGTCAGATAAAAGAAAAAACTTATTATGGATATAGGACAAAAATTGCGGGAAGGAGCTCTGAGCTGTAACATGCCTTCATTTTTTTCCCAGTGACTTCAGCAGGAAGGAGGACCAGGTCCACAGAGCTATTAAGAAATTGGAGAATTCAGAAAAAAAACCCAAACAATAAAAACAATTAAGGAAATGGAGGGAACAGCTTATGGGAAAAGATTAAAAATTAAACTCATAGAATGCCAATACAAACTGAAAGAATAGACACCTCAAGGATGATGGCAGGTCCAAAACTGCAAAAAAAGGAAAGTTAAAGGTACCACACAGGGATACCTCATATATATATATATATATATATATATACATATGAGAAGTCAGGGTAAGTTAAAGTTGTTATAGTTCAATTCCAGGGCTGTGAATGACAAGGAGGCACTGAATATTGTGATAGTATTCTTACGAAAATAGTGTAAGGAAGTAAAACTGGACCAAACAAAGCACTGGAAATTATACTACAGGGAACAATCATAAGGTGTCAGGGGAGGGGTTTAAACAATGTAATAGGTCTTTTCAGCTTCTAGTTTTCATGATTCCTAATTATTATTGTTATCCTTATTTAACTGATAAACCCCACCATAAACACTTTTGACTAAATAAGAATCCATAGAGGGCATTAAAAATCATAAATGGAGAAAAAAATTATATAAAGAAAACCCCTTATAGAATGTTTAGGATTCTCTCAACTTAAAAGTGAATATATAAACTTGGCAGAAAGTAGTTTTCTTCATTATTTTACAAAATTAACAAGTTTAAGGCTTTCACGGTTCTTGAAAGGACTACAGTCCAAGGCACGTGTTACATACAGGGGGAAACTATTTTACAGCAAGTACAAAACAGTCATGCAGTTTTGATCTGAAAATCTTGTCAGACCTGCATGCTTTGCTTTTCCCAGTGATGACTTGAGCATAGAAACATGATTATATTCTTTGTTGAATTTGGACCTAAAATTGCTACTTATACTTTATTAAAGGACAAATATATACTGATAAGAAGTCCTGCTGCCTATTCATATATATTTATTTGCATTACTGCAGCAGTTTAGAGTGTAATCAAAGACTCGATGAACACACAGACAAAAAATTGTGATCTGAAGTTCTAAACACCTTAAAGAAGATGACCAATTAAATAAAAGATAGCTAAAGAAAGGATTGTGACAGAATTTATAGATTCAACACTGAGATTAGATATTGGAATTTCATTGTTTCTACTTTACTTTCCACAATTGTTTATAAAAACTTTTTTCTATGACAGGACTTAGGAGAACAGACTTCCTGCAATGAGTGTGTCTTCTAAGGGGATGTGAAAAAACTAAGGGAGAAACAGCCAACTAGAACAGGATGGGGCATAAAACAGGTATCATAGCAAAAATGTTGTGAAGGAACTTACAGAACAAGAAAAAGCCAATAAATTGTTTCTAAAGGAATGCTTTGAAAAAAAGAAACTTCAAACCTGAAATAAGTTAATAACTCCACAACCAGCATTATGAAGAGGTTGAAATAGAAAGCAGGCAAGCAAGTGGTATCAGTGATTGATCTGTCACTTGATACACATTCTAATCCACATCTTTACCAGTTCCCAATTGCTGCTCCTTCCTTTGGCATCACTTTGTCAGCCACTGTGCTAAACCTGGCTAGCTGGTTGACCTCCTTTCCTCTCCCTCTTTCCCCCTCCCCTCAAATGAAGATCAATGCAAGGTCCTGCACCTGAGAATAAACAAGTCCACACATCAGTACAGACTGAGGGCTGACAGAAGTTGGGCAGAAGAGTACTTGGGATCTTGGTGGACAGCAAGTGAGTAGGAGTCAGCAGCAGGCCCTTCAGGCAATGAGGGCAGTCTGCACACAGGGCTGCACTAGATAGAATATAACCAGCAGGATGATGGAAATTATTATTCACTTCTAATTGGAATGTCTGAGACTGCATCTAGAGCATTCCACTCTGCAAGAAACACATAAATAAACTGGAGCAAGTCCAAAGGAGGGCCACCAGCTCAGGGAGCTGGAGCACATGGCATATGGGCAGAGGCTTAGAGAAGTGTGTGTGTGCTCAGCCTGCAGGAGAGAAGGCTGTCTTCAGAAGCTGCTGTCTTCAACAGTATTACAGGTGGTTATGCAGAAGACTGAAGCAAACCCTTCTCAGAGATGGCAAAACAGCATGAGAGGCGATGGTCACAAGTTGCTACAAGGGAAGTTCCTAAGGAAAATATTCTTCATTATGGGATAAGTCAGTCCTCAAAAGGTTCCCAAAAAGGTCATGGGATTTCCAGCTTTGGAGATATTCAAAGATTGACTGTGCAAACCCTAAACGCGCTGCTCTAACTGTGAAGCTAGGACAACTTTGAGCTGGGGGTGGTACCAGCTAATCTCCAGAGATCCCTTCCAACCTAAATTGTTTGGTGGCTCTAATCACATATTTAAAATTAAAGTACAAGGACATTTTTAAAGTTAAGGTTCAATTTCCAGTTAGAAAGTCTTCATGTTAAGCTTCAGAAAGATGTACAACCATTTTTAACTATAATGCACTTGCTAGATTACAGGCTAGTAGTAATAACGTACATGAGAGGGAAAAAAAAGGTAGCATTGACTGTTCATTCCTAAACTAAGCATACTAAGTATAGTCAGAAAAAAAGGTGGCATTTGTCTGCTGTAACCTGACCAAGTTTTTATATATATGCACACTATACACCATCTATTTGAACTCACATGTCTGTACTCAGAATACCTCAAATAATAATGCATTAACAAAAACTGAATTAGCACAAGAATATATTGCTTATGTAATTTATAACTTATGACATTATTAAATGCAGTGAAAAGTAATTTTTGTAGTCAAGACTCATAGGTAACAAAAATATGTAAAGCAAAACATATTCTCTGAAATGAATTAGGGATAAAATCTGTGACCTATAAAAGAAAAAAAGATCTGCAGCATCAAAAGTGAAAGAGAAACTTAAAGGAAGTAAGAAGATAAACGTAAAACAAATAGATAGTATTTATGAAGAAATAATGAACATTGTGCTCTGGGGTAGGGATAAGGATTCCAATAAAAGCATGCAATCCCAATGCGTAAGCTTTTAGGTAAAGTGAAAAGTATTTTCAAACTGTTTCTGTGGTTGAAATGGCAGCATCTGAAAAACAGAAGAAAACTACAGTGGGTATCACATTTCTATAAGGCATTATTAATTCTACTGGTTGAACTTCCCCTTTTACCCACCTTCAATGTGATAGGGTCATTTATTCTTCACTGACCACCTTGCAAAAACAAGTGCAAGAGGAAAGAAAATAGCTGTTTGCTCCAAACCTTGAAACCTAGGGGTTTTTAGCTACATCTATGTAACACACAAATTCAATTTAAGCCCAAACATGAGTAGTGATGGTGTCAAGGAACTCTGTTTTACTCCTCAAATTAAAGAGAATCAGAGTGTAATGGAGGAAAGATCCAAGTCCCTAAATATTCACACACTAATTCTTGCATTAATTTAGTATTTTCTATTGGCAATATTATATTATGGGAGAAAACCGAGTCTGATGCTATTTTTCTTTATGTACAGGAAGTCTCAATTCCTGGATGAATAGTTGGTTTTCTCTCATCTAAACATAATTTGTTATTATTTTTCAAACTGTCTCAGAACAGGACTAAAGAAATTCTAAGACACCTATAGATGACCTTTAGGTAATTAATTCAAAGACCAGAAGCTAAAAAAAGCAATAGGATTTTAACAAAATAAATGGTAAATGGGTAGTGCAGAGGATCAGACTGGTTTCTGTTCCATGGATGTTATCTTTATATTTTTTGAAACGCATGAATGATAATTTAACAGAGACTGACAACACCATAAGAATTGGTGCTCTGATTGTATTTCAGGACTTATCAGATCAAAACTTCTAGTGGATAAAAAAGTCTTACTTTTTACAGAAATGAGGTTAATCATGTAGATTGCCATTTATACAGGTAGAGCCTGAGAATTTTGGTAGTCAATCACAGCTGGGTACATAATACCCTGGGATTACAAAGTGCATAAATAATTCACACATATAACTCTTAAGAAAATTAATAAACCTGTATTGTCAAAAAGAGGACACTGTCATGGATATCAGTGAGACTATACCTATTGCAGAAATCCTGACATCATGGAAAAAGATGGATTCTTAAATGCATCACACACAAAAAAACCCAACAAAAATCCCAAAGTTATCTTGTGACGTATGTACATGGCATCATGTTCATGAAGTTCAAAGTCCTGATTAGATCCATCACAACTTTCAATGCAAAATATCAGCAAAAAATTCTACCTACCAATGGAAGAACTGTCAGACTACCTAAAATTAAATCAATACTCTAAAATATTATCAAGTAGATTGTTTAGGCAGAAGTTATTTGGTAACATGAACTATATTTTTATTTAGAAGAAATTAAGATTAGCCAGAGTCTAGTGAAGAAGAATTTTCTCTGATTTAATGAAGAGGCCTTAAAGATTTAAGAAATATTCTAGTTTTAATTATGGTTAATTATAGTTTAATTGGTTATGAAAAACATTCTAACTTATAAAAGTTAAATTACTTGAACTTTAAACTGGTGCAGGTTTTAGTTAGAGAAAGCCCATTATTAAAGAGTAGGTAGATTAAGAGGGAAAGCATTTGATCAAAACTGATCGTGCCACCATAGGCAAATGAGTTACCAGCCATCAGTGGTATTACAGTAATTTGCCATGTGCTCTCTTCCAACTGTGTCTAATTAGCATTTTATTTCAATATTCACAGTAAGTTATTATGACATAGCTGAAGTGAAGTGAATGCACTGCAACAGCAAGCTAAAAATACACGCACAGTAGATTATGGCTCAGCTGAGGTCCTGAAACTCATTACTTCATGGTAACCTCACCATTTTCAACATGTTCAACATTAACATGAGTCTGGTTTGTCTTTCTTCCTCGGCATGTCCTCTTTTTTGTCTCCTTCTCCTCCCTCCTTAGACAGAATTTCAGGATTGGGAAGAAGAAAGAAGAAAGAAATCACAGACTGGCTGTATGACCAGGATTTCCAGACACCCTGGATAAGTGGGATCTGGACATGCCTCGTGGAGCTGATCTGTGCAATCGCTAACCATCTGCGTGGTGTGCGCGCGCTAGATCAGATGTGCGCATATGTAGCAAGTTCAGTGCATGGCACACGGCCCATATTTCCCTCTGAGATTCCCTGGATGCATGCCCATCCTTTAGTTCTGTATACCTCAAACAACTCCTTCCATTCTTTCTTCTAGTGGCATACAGAATGTTAGGAAAGTTGCCCCATAAATTAAAAAGGACGGTAAGAGAACAACAGCCATCAAATAGGTTTTTAAACTTCATCAATAACACTGTCAACAACATTAGCTGCAAATTATTTATTGAAAACAGCAGCAAAGCTACTATACACATACAACTGCACAACCAGCTGAGAACAAACACCACACACTTCATCACAATGAGCATGGCTCAGGCACTCAGTATTATGTCACAAATGTGACTCTGTAGTCCCTTGAGTGCCTCTGGCTTTGCAGAGTACATCCTGCCAACTAGCACTTGTATGGCCCTAGGATATGTGCTGTCTGGCCTCCTGCAGCCACTGCTCAATTGAATAGAGTGGAGTCAAGCTAAATGACAGAGCCCTCAGCATGGTCGGTGGAGGGGGCACACACAAGCACAAAGAATAATCAAGCAAGTCAACTCTAAATTGTACAAATTCTGTCAAGCAAATATCTATAACATATTCTGTCACTGGGACTGTCAAAATGTGCTAAATCCCCAGTTTAAGTGAAAATAGTGCAGATATTCTAAATTATAACAACTATGGCAATGTGCACCCACAGAAGATCTTGCCTTATTTTAACAGGGGTTTTAAAAATTTGATGCCACAAAGACACTCAGAAGACACACTTTCTGCTTTGTACTCCTTCCTCTATTCACAGAACTTCATTTTTCTGCATGTTGGAAAGTCTCTTCTTTTCTGCCCAGGAGTAAAAGCTGTTCCTGTCCTGTTCTTGGCTGGACTGTCAATGCAGTGCTAACTTTTATCAGCTCTGGGAAGAAGATTTGTTACTTGTACCCTAAGGCTGTGCAAATGATCTGTATTACGCTGTCGTCATTTCTTCACCTTCTTATGCTTCTGAAGTATTTTCACTATTTGCAATTTTCATCAATTTCTTAATTCATGTATTTTCTGTAATTAACTCAAGTATCCAGCATAGCTATATAATTATATATTAAACAAAACCTACATTAATTTGATCATGAATTTGCTGTACCAGAAGAATATTTAAGTGTTTTCAGCAAAGCTGAAGCAATTAAAACTTATTTCACACTGCACTGTTCCCCACTTCAAAGAAATTAAGGTAA
Organism: Manacus vitellinus; assembly: GCF_001715985.3. Taxonomy (NCBI): domain Eukaryota; kingdom Metazoa; phylum Chordata; class Aves; order Passeriformes; family Pipridae; genus Manacus; species Manacus vitellinus. The sequence goes on along the minus strand of NW_021938895.1, from coordinate 15,262,320 downwards.
AAATAATAAACAAGAAGCTTACACCATTTTTCAGATGGTGTAATGAAACCACAGTGGTTTAGTTTCAGTAACTCGTTAAACAGCTAGGGAAAAAAAAACCCTAAAAAATTTTAAGATGGCAAATTTTCCAATGAAAGACAAACAAAATTTTCTAAAGTCCAGGTATAAATTCAAAGTGAGTAGATAAGGTTATAACCCTCTCTCCAGAACTAAGTTTTTATGACTGTGAGTAAGGAGTTTATTTCTAAGCTCTGCTTCATTATCTGTAAAATGGTACATAAAAATTCTTTACTAGTATCATTCACACAGATTAATTAACAAGTATTAATAGTGGCAGAGGTGCTAAGAAAATGGTGCTTTTTGTTGTTACAGCTGTTCTCAGCCTACCACTGTAGGGGTATTGTAAAAGGAAAACCAGGGTATACCCCCTTCTTGAATTTTGAAAGTACACAGAAATGAGTTAACATCCAAACTGGACTTCTGCATTCCCTAAATTTTTTAAATCCTTAAGGAAAAAAGTAATCAGTTATTTATAGCTCAAAATAGGACATATTTTTTCTGAAGGTGGTAAGACCTAGACTGTCACCAGGTCAGAAGTTTGTAAGAAGCTGATGATGCAGATGAACAAAAGCAGAAGCAGCTTAACATCACAAATACCATTTTGAGTTTACTGCAGAAGTATAGCAAAATCGGATGTGTTTGTTCAGCACTGAATAAGGTCAAGCAAACATACTATTATATGAAAATCTTGTGTAATGTCCTTACGGTTAAACCCCATTCCTTTTATTATATAAATATATTGCTTACTATTCCCACACCTGTCTTGTACAAAACAGGCTCAGGAGGCATATTCTCTCTGAGACAGGTGCACAGCATGTGGCTCACAACTGGGTTAAAAGAAAAGCATGCATATGTATGTTGCTGAGCACAGGGAGAAAGGAAAATGGATGAAAGTTGATCTGATATAAGAGAGGCATGAAATGAAAGAACATGCAACACATGGAAAGGGGACAGATGCATGAGTAAACTAAACAGAAAAGGAAGTTCTGTGCATCAACAGCAAAGAAAGTTCTGTGCATTAAAATGGAGAGTATGCTAAAATTATTACTCCCTTACATATATAAGAAAGAGGATTTTCTTTGAAATTAATTACAATTGTCAATAGGTTATAGGATGCTAGTTCTCTTAAACAAAAGAGGAATATTTCAAATAAGGACTCTTGTGAATGAACTGAAAAACAGATAAAAGAGCTGAACTCAGAGGGAACCCAAACAGAAGATGCACTAACAAGTTAGGAAAAAAAACCCTCTCATGTTCCTTATCACTTCATCTTCAGCAAAGTCCATCTGTACAAGAGCTCTCATTTTTCTGCTAAAGAAAGGTTATACAATGATTAGAAGCAATCATATCAGCAGAAATCCCACAATGAATCAAGATGACAATTCAGCATTTTCTCAGCTCACTTGAAGGAGTAGGAATGAATTTTCAAAAGCACTGGAGAGATTAGCATACCTCTGCATTGCATTCAACTGCTTTTTGTTTTCTAGATATGTCCTGTCCAAAGTCTGTGCATCATACACGAGTCTACAAAAAGAATGAAAAAAAGCAACCAAATAAATTATTTGCTAAAGCTACAAGGCAATTTACAGAGTCAACTGAGTTTATCTGTTTTTCAAATGTACATATTTTGGAAATAAAGAGTTATATAGCCTCATATTAAAGAAGTATTCTTTACCTGCAGTTCTTCACAACTCAATGGCAATCTCTCACAAGTTTCAAGACAAATACAATTCAAATCAACAATGTACAGTTAGAAAAACACAACTACAATAAGCTTTGAAGCAAACCCTCTACCAGCATTTCCTTTAAAGATATTCTTAGAAGACAAAGTGTCATGCATAGTCTCCTTTAGTAACCTCCAAGTGCAATTGAATGTTAACATTATAAAATGCATAAGGAGGTTGACAGTAGTTGGGATGTTCACCTATTTTCAATTTTATGCTATTTTCTGTTTTGGTATAAAACTTCAGAATTCTACCTGTGGCTAGACTAATAAATGTACAAACTATTCAAGCAAACGTTTGCTAGTTGTTTCAATTCTGGAGAATTAAGAGTATTCTTTTTTAATAAAACTAATTTCTATTGTTTTCTTGAAAATCCACTTTACACAAATAATTTTTGCAAAACAGTACATACAGGAAAAAATACACAGGTCTTTCAATGAAGCTGACTGTCATTCTGGGGGTGGGGTGGCAGCAAGGTTGTTCTAGCTAAACATTTCAATTTTTTTTCATGGGTTAAACAGAGCCTGTATTTCTTTTTTACCTTCAGTGTATGCTACATATCTTGTAGCATGTGATCATGCAGGCAGGAACACACCAGTCAGGCTCATGGATATTAGATACACACAGCTATTAGTTTCAGCAGTGTCCTATTCACAGAATAACAGATATGCATTGTCCATTGGCTTCTGCACAGCCATACTCTGAGCCAATCCCACTGCACACTGAAAACATGTTAGTCAACAAATACCTGCTCAGCAGATGCAAGTCACGTCATATTATAGTACAGAGTCTAACCAGCTATGAAAATATTCCACTTTATCCCATTGCTACATTCTGTCATGGTTTGTTTGCAAGTAATGGCCTTGTACATAAAAAAAGCGTAGACAAGAGCAAAGCGATTGGACCTTTGTTAGGAAAAGTTAGAAAAGTTTATTATATTTGGGGAATTGGTAGAAATCAGTTTTGAGTTTTTACAGTCTCTACTAAGTAAACTCACTACCTTCAAGTTAAAAAAAAAAAATCTTAGAGCCAAGTGAAATACCACTTATCCAATACAGAAAATCCATGAGGAAAATAGATGTCAACAGCCTAGAAATCCACTTGTTTATAAAGCACGGTCTACTTGGCATATCCAACACTGAGAAAACACAGATGAGGAAAGAGGTTTCTGTTGGGAAGACTGTACCTTCAACCACATAATCCTCCTGTAAACCAGTATTTGGAGGATGCATTGTAATGTCTGGCATATGAAACGTATTTGTTACTCCATGCACCTGAACTCTGACATAGTCTAAAATAAAATTATCAGTAGGAATTTAATCTCTATTTTTACAGAAGGTGAAGTGTTATTGGGAGGGAAGTCAGCCACGAGGAAGATAAGCAGGATGTAAAGCAGGATGGGATGCAACTTTTCTATTTCTAAGAGACCTATTACAAAACTATTTAATTGGTCAAGTAGTATGTAGAATAAAATAGACAGCCATAGAGTGACCAGTGACAGGAGTCAAGGGAATGGTATGGAGCTGTGTCAGGGAAGGTTTAGGTTAGATATTAGGAAAAGGTTCCTCACCCAGAGGGTGGTTGGGCAGGGGAACAGGCTCCCCAAGGCAGTGGTTACAGCACCAAGCCTGACAGAGTCTGAGAAGCATTTGGACAACAGTTTCAGGCACATGATGTGACTCTTGGGGATGGTCTTGTGCAGGACCAGGGGTTGAACTTTGATGATCCTAGTGGATCCCCCTTCCAACTCAGGATATTCTGTGATTCTACAAAAGAATCCAAACTGAAAATATGTATGTTGTTAGCATTGCTGTTACAGAGAAGCTACTTTGACATCAATGTTCAATTTTCCTGGTTTTTACTAAGCAGCTATTCATAAGCAGTCAAACTCCCCATTGGCTAGATAAGTAATAGCTCGTACACAGTCAGGTCTGAAAACCAACAAAATTTGTGCTAGCTAGCCCTCTATGGGAAAAAGAAAATAAACCAACAAAACAACAGAAGAAATAATAAACCATACAAAAATCAGCACGACATAAGATAGGGGAAAAAAACAATGTTCATCTACTTTTCTTTTTTAAGAAAAACAGAAACCAAATGTAAAAGTGCATCTTTTTTCATTTACATAGTTTATAATAAAAATGACAGTAACAAAGTAGGGTGATTTCACAGAGGGCTGGGAGGAAAAGAAAGGCAAGTGGGAAATGCAGTATAAAACAAGAAGTCTTTTTTTTTCCCCTGCAGTTTGCTGCAGAACTTTTTTTTTTCCTCCTTCTTTTCCTTATTTTTTTCTAGACACGGTCCAGAAATCTAATAGTATATTCAAAGAGAAATTTTTTTATTCATCTTTTTCTGTTATTCCCATTTTTCCTTCTTTAAAATGACTAAATGAGGATAAGTGTGGAAGTGAAGGACAAGTGGGAAGTCTCTTTCAAAGAGAAGAAGCTTCATTTCTGGCAAATATAGACAGTATAGGGTACAATCTGAATGAAGAAACAAAAAACCCCCAAAGATTAGAAAAGAGGAGGCACTGTCTTTGGAGTATTGGGAAAACGGGCACAAAACATGAAGATATTTCTCGTCCCAGATCCATTTACTACTGTATAAAAATCTGAAATATCCTATCTTGAAATAATTACACCACAATCCAATTTATAACTTAGTCAGAGTAAATAATGTTCATGAACAAATGCAGGCAGTTCTACAGTTAGAACTGTAAATAACACATTAATTATCAAAGACCAAAACACACCCTGTCACACAGGCCTGATGATACTTCCTCACTTCCCATCTCAATCTCTCACATTTTAACTCCAGTTTCTCTTGTTGCGTCTCCCTCTCACAATGACCTCCAGCATTTCAAGTCCTACATCCTTCCATAATATATGAGTTACTGGCTTCCACAAATAAAGGCAAAAATTACATTTTGACATAATTTAAGTAGGTGCTATATAAACTAGTTCCAGAAGTAAAACTGAGAATAGAGTAGAAAATAATTTTTCTAACTGTTTAGAAGACTTTAATGTGGGCTATCAAGAAGGATATGCAATATAATATTTACCTATGCACATCTTGGATAAAGGAAAAGACAAGTGTAGGGCTGTGAGAAAAATATTTGCTTTCATTTGCCTGCTAGCAGTGTCCCAAATACGTGTGTTCCTTTCAAAGCCAGCAACTGAGCAGTTCAGAAAAAAGCAGCTGTTTCTTTTTCCTGGAAGATGGAACCATCTGCAGTGAATGCATCTGCAGTCCCCAACAAAACCTGTGAATACTATGTGCAAATATGCTTCTGACATAGCTGGGGCAAGGACCAGTATGTCCACAATAAAGAAGAATATGAGAGCAGGGGAAAGACGCACAAAAGCAATCACGCTTCAGAGATGATGAAAAGAAAGATATTTTTCCAGGGATCAGACAGGATCATCCATAATTTGCTGCAACTCAGGGAGCCTCTGAAAGTCACCAAGATAAGACCAAGACTGAAAGACTGACCTGTGAAGACACAGTTGGTGAGAGGAAGATGTACTGTGTTCTGTTTCACCCAGCTGATGCATTTCTCTCTGCATTACTTACCTTGTTATAAAAAAAGGTTTTCATCAGAAATAGGTTTTGAAGATTTTTTTGTGTATACCCACTTTAAGGATGGGGACAGGCAGAACAATATCAGAGTAATTACCAACTCAAGAATCCCATCAGAATAAGAAAACACGTTGTGTCTTCAGCATTTACATTGCTCATGAGGTTACTAGTCCTAAACTATTAGTAATGGCATGATATTTCACAATAAGATGTTAAAACTTTGCAGTTTATTCTACTACCTCATATTTTAAAAAAGCGGAAAGAATAAAGTTATTAGAAACCTTAAAAAACATATTTTTTGGTTTTGCCTTCACAGTCAAGATTCCCAATTTAGCATGCTCCCAAAGCAACAGTCAGATGAAAATCTGACATGGGGCTGTCACAAGGTTAGGTATCTCGTGAATCAATATGGCTAGAAATTCGACATTTGGATTGTTAGCTTCCACATGCAAAACACTATGTAAAAACATGCCATGCTTAAGAACTAAATAATCTTGGCATTTTAGAACTATAAAACATGGATCTAACCACACAGCAGGAGTGCATATCTTACACCGTTTTCTAATGATACTTCCGTGTATGTCAGTGTTGTGTAACAGACAGGCTTCGTGCTTCAGTCTGTTCTAGTCTTCTCTGTGCTTCCTAATACTAATAAGTAAAAGATTCAGAGTCAATCTCCAAAATAGTTTCACCAAAAACCATGCACTGCTGTTTGGATGGCTGCAGCTATTTCATCATCGCTGAGGACAGAAAATACATGTTAATTTCAAAAATGATATAAAGTAAAGCCAGGTTTCGCTTAAAAAAAACAAACAAACCCCAGAACCCACAAAACACCAAAGGATTGGGAGCAGTCCTGGAGAACACCAAGTTGAACATGAGCCAGCAGTGTGCTGCTGGGGCAAAGAAGGCAAGTGGTATTCCAGGCAGCAAGGTAGAAGTCTGTAATCCTTCCTCTCAGTGCTGGTGAGGCCACTCCTGGAGTGCTGGGTACAGTTCTGGACTCCTCAGTGCAAGGAGGACATGGACACACTGGAGAGGGTCCAGCAAAGGGCCACAATGGGGAAGGGATGAAAATATCTCTCCCTGGAGGAAAGGCTGAGAAAGCTGGGAGTGTTCAGCCTTGAGAAGAGAAGGCTCAGGGGGATCTCATTAATGTATGTAAATACCCGAACTGCAAAGAGGACAGAGCCAGACTCCAGTGGTGCCCAGTGACAGGATCAGAAGCAACAGGCACAAATTGAAATGCAGGAGCCTCTGTCTGAACATCAAGAAACACTTTGTTACTGTGGGGGTGATCCAGCACTAGCACAGGTTGCCCAGAGAGGTTGTGGAATTTCCCTCCTTGGAAGATAATCAAAAGCTATGTGGGCATGGTCCTGGGCAACTGAAACTAGACGACCCTGTTTGAGCAAGGGGGTTGGACCAGATGACCTCAAAAGGTCCCTTCCAATCTCAACTGTTCTGTGATTCAGTGATACATGGAGGATTCCTTCTCTGCATAGTGCTAATCACCTGTAGGATTGTGCTTAACACTTCTAATTGCAGTCTGGAACTTATTGCTTGGAAACATTCTTTCTGGGGACAAATGCTTTAAAAGAATAGCTACAACACTAAGCAGAGATATGTTTGTCATTTTAGGCCATGTCTATTACAAAGTAATTTCTCTACAGGGGAAATTTTCTTTCTAGTCACTTGAATTTTCGCAGAGAATGTCTCTACTGTGCTTCTTTCCCCTGGCAGGGGTTTGTTCAAATGTTGTAAAATGTAAGATTGCAGAGTTCAGATATTAAGAGACCTTTGCTGACTACTGAATGTCACTAAAAGTCCATGTGTACATAAATCCTGAATTAAAAGATACATTGCCTTTATTTATATATCCAGAAGAGGAGCAGGTCAGGGACTTAAAACGTATTTCAAAGAAAGAGAGGCACATAAAAGAAAGATAAGTGACATACAGAGAAGGTGAATATGACGTATCAAATTAATTATTAATCTGCAACAAAAAGAAATGCACTTCTGTATCGGTTCAGTCTCAAACTATAAATTATGTCTTCATTTGTGGAATAGAAATATGCAGAAAAGATCAAATCACGAGATCCTATTTTTAAACCAATCAGATACTGAAATAAGGGTAGTGTATGCAGGAGAGTGAAATCTCCACTGGTATTGCACACTGAATAAGAGTCTAGTGCCTCCTTTCCTTCCAGTTGGTCTCTGACTCTGCCCATTCAGACACTTGTTCCGATGCTATACAACAAATTTAGCCATGTGGTAGAGGTTTTGATTTGAAAAGGAAGCAAGCACGAAAGCTTTCAAGCCTTACCCATATTATCAGTGATTGTAGCACTTTTATAGAGACCAAACACAGACATTCTTCACTGGAAAGGAGTAAGTGCAAAACATTACCCCTTTCCCTTCTTCTAATACCACACTTAAAAACTTTTGGGTTTTTTTAAATGTCAGGTATCACTACACAGCAGAGTCTTAGTGCCAAACCTATGCCTGAGGTACCACAGAAAGATTTTTCTCTCACTCAGTAAAAATATTTTGGAAGCCCTCTGGATTGAACCTCTCTATCAGAACACACTTACGTTTAATCGAGGCATACAAGAGAGTAGTGATCTTGGAATAAGATTATGCAATAAATATCTATTAAGCCCTTCAAATATGCTGCGTTTTAACCAATACATATTTTGTTACAACTACATGTTTCACAAATATAGCCATATTTTCCACAAGTAAATTCATGCCTACTCAAAAGTGTCATGTGTTTACAAATATATTTTGCAAATGCAGGCAAAATTCACACTTTCTAGAAGAATGCAAATTCCAGATTTGTGTGTCTTAACAGGAGTTTAAAATACTGCAACTTTTTAGTGGGATTCAGCTTCCTTCTGATTTGCTGTGAAAAATACCTACTGCAGTCATGCAACAACATGAGGCCCCATAGCAGCAGATTAGATGGCAGGAAAGGGGCAACAATAAAGCCACAAGATACACCCTTTAAGGTGGAGCCTTCCTCATGTTCTAAACGATGTCCTTTGGACTCACTGAGGCAGCCAGCTTCAGCTGCATATGATGTTATGTCTTTGAGAGGGCAAAACTGTGGTAAAAATACAGCACTTGGCAGCCTCCCTTTAGACTTATTAATATAGACTAAAATCAGAGGCATTTTTTTAAGTAAAAATGTGCATTGCACATTAAGTCCATATTTGAGATCAGCAGGGTTTTCGTCATTATATTCCCATTTTTGAAGGGAAATTTAATGTCTTTCTACAGAAGTAGTTTAAGCTGTATTTTAACTTATGTATGGAATCTCTTAGTTCACAATATCAACTTTTTTTTTTATTCTAGCCTTTTAAGAAACTATTCCAAATTAAGAAGTGAAACTGCGAAAAAAAAAATATTTTAACTTTAGGAGAGAACATCTCTGCATGCAAGTTTCACTGTAGTAAAAGCCAAGATGCATTTATTTTAAGTGTAGAGTTCAGTTCTACTGGTATAAGTAGCCTGTGCATCTATGTTAAGTAGAACACTGATGTGTTTTGCCAGCTTTAATCACACTGAAAACCTCACAATACCTGATACTTTACTTTAAAAGCTAGATGCAGCAGAGAATGAAAAGTCTCATGTGTTTGAAGAAACTCATTTTCCATTGAAATACTTTGAAAATAATTCTTTTTCATACAGTGCTTGAGCATCAGGATCTCTAACACCAGTTCTACATGCAGTTCACTACATCCTAAAGGGCACTTGAAAGCCTTTCCAAAACTCCCACTGAAACTGTGCTCCATCCTTTACTTACTCCCCCTCCCTCAACTCATAACTGTTAAGGAAAACAGCAATGCCATTAAAGCTCACTAGAAGGTTAAGTTTTTAAGAACTGGAAGACAGGAAATAAAAGAAAGTTAAGTATAAAAAAATTCTTAAATCACTGTGGGAATTTTTTGTTTTCTTTTACGCTTATGGTTTCTGACTACTTAAGGAATAATAGCTATGAGGGTAATTATCACTGCTTCTAGGATACTCACGTGTGTGCAAAAGAAATAAAGAACTGGTTTTTTTCCAGTTATTACCATTTTCAGCTAGAATGAAAAAAGATTCTCCATGTAAGGAACCATGTTGCTTTTGGGGTTTCTGTAGAAATGAGAATCTCTAACATATGGCGCTTTTTCCCATCTAAATACAAGCACTGTTGGAAGTTTGCAGCAGAAAAAAGAACACGATCATGTATGTAGCTCCAAGAAATGTTTTACTAAAACTCTGCAGAAAAGGACCCCATATGTTGCTTTACCTACATGCACAACAGAAAACTGTCAGCCTGTGGGAGCAGGCCAGGGAACCCCCAACACGTGTTCCCAGCTGAGACTCGTGGACAGCCAACTCTGTGTTCAAACTGCCCTGCACATGGGCAGGGTTCCCCACATGTTTACACAGAGTCCTGAGACATACCTACCAAAAGGCTTGCAAAATGTCAGTCAGCAGCTGAAGATACCACTTGTCCTGACAAAAAGATGAAGAAAACAAAGAATCCCAGAGCAACCCCCCAATAACTGAATTAAGAGGGGCAACAAGCAAGTATCATTCCTTTCAAGGGCTAACTGCACCGATGAATTGATGGATTACTTTAAACACTCAGATCAGTTTATTTACAGAACAAATAATGAGGTTTTAAAGTCCTATTCAAACCCCATGAAAAGGCAAAACTTAGGGAACAAAATATCTAAAGAATTCTGAAAAGCCATACAGAATGTCTCCATAGGTTATGTGCCACCACCTGCTTCACGTGAAGACACAAAGGAAAGGGAGGAATAGGCAGATGATGCCTTAGAATGACAGGTGAGCACTTGCCAATTAACTTACATGATTAATAACAGGAATGCAGTCTCCTTCTGTAACTGGTGCCTAGCTGGTCTCTTTCCCATATCAGTACAATAGGTTTCTTGTATGATTTTAGACACAGACAGACTACAAAAAAATAAAAATGTATTGCACTCCAAGACAGTTCCATGTAAACACAGCCCTTCAGCTCCCATGGAGGAAGCTGGCTTTAAGCTGATCCCCACCTCAGTGCAGTTCCGTTTATTAAAGAGGAACAAAATTAAGGCGGCTGACAAATCTCTCAAGACCATCTTTGGGACCGTACAGCCAACTAAAACACTTATCATTAACCACACTGTTTCTAAGCAGAGACTGTTTTCACTACGTCTTTAAACATGAAAGGCTGAAAATGCTGGTTTTGTCCGAGGCACTGCCTTTCCCTCCTCACAATTCTGTCATTTTAAGGCAATACTGCCACGGCCCCTCAGAGGGTCTGTCACCTTCCGCCTGAACTTCTCCTGGACCGCCTGAAGTTTATCTCGTTTATTTACAGACTCCACAAATCCTCCCACACCTTTACTTCTCTTCCTCCCCCGAGAGTCTTCAAATGTTTGAAAATACCGTGCAATGCCTCCCCAGTTCGGTCCTCGGACTCCCTCGCCCTCTCTCCTCACGCTGCCGCGCGGGCTGTGGCGCCACCGCCCCGCGCCCTCCCCTTAAAGGAGCGGCCGCGCCGAGGAGCGAACTTTCCAGCCGGGTTTCTCACCGGGCAGCAGGAAAACGGCGATCCCGGAGCTACGTACGGGCCCGTCCGCCCATCATACCGTGCAGCCTGCCGGCACTCACCTGCAGCCTGCCGGCACTCACCTGCAGCATGTCAGGGCACACGCAGGGCTGGTTCCCACAGCACAGACGGGTGCAGTTCCCCTCTGCCTGGCAGCAGCGGGACAGGGCAGCCGCTCTCCAAGACTCTGCTACAACAGTGTCAGCAGAAAGTGAAAGGAGCTGGAGTTTGTACAGAAAGGGCCCAAACCTGTTTACAGGCCCGTCTGCCCATAGACCCTCCCATGGGGTGAGGGTAAGGAAGAACGTTCTGGAAGGGGGCATCTGTCCATGGGACTCCCTGTCCTTCCCATTTGAACAGTAAACTTACTTTCTACTCTGCTTGGCCTCGAGCAGCTGTACAGCAGAAAGCTGAGCAGGGCTGTGAGAAGCAGCTGCCTAACTCACATCTCAGCTCCAGCCCCGCTCCCTCTCCTAGTGCCTTTCGTGGTGGTGAGGGCGAGGGAGGCCAGGGGCACAGTGCCATGCACAGGCGCCGGCGTGGAAAGAGGCCGCAGGGCACAGGAGCAGAGAGGAGAGCTTTCCCAGCAGCCAGCAGCCCCTCTGCTGGGGTAACTGGACAGCCATTCCTGCCCCTGGCACCTCCTTGCTGTGTGTAAGAACTGCCAACAGACCTTGAAGGCAGGTCTGGTCTGCCAAAACTGGGAAATATGAACAAAGACTTAAAAAGTCAGAGGCATGTGACATCTCTAAGGAGTTCCTGGAAATCTAAATGGTGGTTTTTAATGCATGCAACTGGCAATGTGGGTGGTTGCAGGTTTACAGCACTTGCACAGCTTTCACAGGTGATTCTATCTTCATGTTCTCCCACAGTCAAGACCATATTTCATGCATCTGCAGTGACGCTGTGCACTCTTTTCATGTCTCTGATGCCATGTGCCAGTAGCAGCTGTTCAGTGCATATTTTAGTTTGCTGTGACTGTACCTCGGATATTGGTTTATATATTATATGAGAGGCCACAGCTCCTTACAACACTGGAACAAAACAAGGAGGCATTTCCTACTAGGACCCCAGTTTAAAGAGGCCTTCATTAACCCTTTGTTGCAGCCTAATACTGAACACCCCACCACCACCCATAAGCCCTTACGTGTAAAAGCATGCCATGTATCCCACTGCCTCCTATAGAGGGAACATAAGGCACTTCACAGTACGTCATTTGAGTCATAGAATCATGGAATGCGTTGAGTTTGAAGGGGCCTTATCTAATTTCAACCCCTCTTGCCATGGCAGGGACATCTTCCACTAGACTAGGTTGCTCAGAGCCCCATCCAACCTGGCCTTGAACGCTTCCAGGGATGGGGCATTCACAACTTCTCTGGGCATCCTGTTGCAGTGCCTCACCACCCTTGCAGTAAAGAATTTCTTCCTAGTGTCTAATCTAAACCTGCTCTATTTCAGTTTGAAGATGTTTCCCCTTGACATTCCTTGACATTCCTATCATTCCTCTTGTAAATAGTCTCCATCTTTCTTGTGGGCTCCCTTCGGGTACGGGAAGGCCGCAGTTCGGTCATCTCGAAGTCTTCTCTTTTCCAGGCTGAACAATCCCAATTCTCTCAGTCTTTCCTCATAGGAGAGATGCTCCATCCCTCTAATCATCTGGGTAATCTCCTGTGGACTCAGTCCAACAGGTCTGTGTCCTTCCTGTGCTAGGGACCCCAGAGCTGGATGCAGTACTCAAGGTGGGGGTCTCACAAGAATAGTGCTTTTACACCCTAGAAAAATTTATCTTAATTCATTAAAGAACACTGAAGATTCAGAGGGATCCATTGGCAGCTCTGTATTTTAGAGAGTACCTTAGATTTAATTTTTTAGTATAAAGGTCTGATTCAAAGCTTTGTGAAGTCCATTACAATCCTGTTTCTGGCAGGCACAGGATGAGTTTAGCTCTTAATTTAGCTCACCGACCATCCTGATGTCAGGTCACAGATCCAATTTAGTTCTGACTTCCACTTTCCCTAGTTAATCCCCTCATTTGTGAGTATTTCCAGCAGTCAGGAGTTAGACACTCCTGTTTGTGGTGGGTTGACCCTGGCTAGATGCCAGGGTCCCACCAAAGCTGCTCTGTCATTCCCCCTCCTCAAGTGGACAGGAGAGAAAAAATAGAACAAAAGTCTCGGGAACAAGATAAGGACAGGAAAATCACTCAGCAATTATTGTCCGGGACAAAATAGACTCAACTTGGGGACACTAGTATAATCTATTACCAGTTGCTCTGTTTTAACCCCAACTGGCTGCTAAGCCCCCCACAGTCACTTGCTCACTCCCCACCTGTGGAATGCGGGGAGAAAATCGGTAGGGTGAAAGTGAGACATAAAGTTGACATAAAGCCAGTTTGATAGGTAAAGCAAAAGGTTGTGCACAAGCAAAGCAAAACAAGGAATTCATTTACTCATCACATCTCATGGTTAGGGAGCTGTTCAGCCATCCCCAGGAAAGCAGGGATCTGTCACTTATAACACTGATTCGGGAAGACAAATACCATCACTTTGAATGTCCCCCTCTCTTCTTCCTTCTTCCCCCAGCTTTATGTGCTGAGCATGATGTCATATGGTATCAGATATCCCTTGAGTCAGTTGGAGTCAGCTGGCTGGCTGCATCCCCTCACAACCCCTTCTGCATCCCCACACACTGGTGGAGGAGCAGAAAAGCCCTTAACTCAGCAATAGCAAAAACATCCCTGAATTGTCAACACTGTTTTGGTCACAAATCCAAAACACAGCCCCATACCAGCTAGTATGAAGAAAATTATCTCTACCCTACCAAAAACTAGCACACCTGGCTGGATGCCTGGTACTCACTACAGCCTCTTTCACTCCTCTCTGCAACTGGACAGAGGAGAGAAAAAAAACAGCAAAGGATTCATGAGTTGAGATAACGGCTTGGAGAGGTCAGTTACTGATTACCTTCACAGGCAGAACAGACTCAAAATGGGACATTACTTAAATTTATTACTAATAGGATCAGAGCAAAAGAGTGAGAAGTGAAAGAATCTTAAAAATACCATGCCCCCACCTCTCCTTCCTTCCATGTTCTCCCTGCTCCCCTCCAGCAGTGCAGGGGGATGGGGAATGGGGTTTATGGTCAGTTGTTTCTGCCGCTGCTCAGAGTGAGGAGTCCTTCCCTTGCTCCTGTGGGGTCTCTCCCACGGGAGACAGTCCTTGATGGATATCTCCAGCATGAGTCCATCCCTCCGGCAACAGCCCTTCCCAAACTGCTGTCCCGTGGGTCACTCCTCCAGAGGGTGCAGTCCCTCATGAATGAGCTGCTCCACTCTGGGTCCCCCACAGGGGCCACAAGTCCTACCCGGGAGAAACCTGCTCCAGCGTGGCCTTCCCTCCCCACGGCCTGCAGGTCTCCGTCAGAGAACCCTTGCTCTATCTTGGGACCCTCCCATGGGGTCACGCCTCCTTCAGGCTTCCACTCCTCAGCCATGCATACATACACATAGAGGTCTCGCGCGGGTCCTCTGCCTCTCCTCTCTCTCAAGGTCTAGGGGCACAGACGTGCTCCACGTCCTATGGTCTGTACCGTGGGCTGCAGGCCTCGGCTTCAGGCGCCTGGAGCATCTCTTTTCCCTCCTTCTGCACTGACCTTGGTGTCTACCTTGTTGTTCTCAAGTTCTCACTCCACTCTTCCCTGGCTGGAATTTTTACTGCGCAACAACCTTCTGTTTTAAAATACGTTATCATGGAGGTGTTCCTATCATTCCTAATTGACTCGTCCTGGCCAGCGGCAGGAAAGGCCCCATCCTGAGCCGAGCTGGCATTGGCTCCACCAGGCAGGGTAAGCTTCTAGCAGCTTGCAACAGAAGCTCCCTCTGTAGCCCCCCAGCTACCAAAACCCAGACACAGAAACCCACTACACACGTGCTGGTTTAAAAGTTAGCCAGCAGGGGAAATGAACTCAACTCAAAAGAGAGATTATAAGTCAGAATAACAATTTAATAAAATAATACAATAAGTACGATTATACAGACAAACAATTGGTCTTAACCCACAAAACCCAAATGTATAACCCAGCACCCTGGGGCATGAACAAAGTGGTGTTCCTTGGGCCCCCTCTGAGTCCAAAGTAAAGAGAGAGCGGAAAAACCTGCTGGTGGGAGAGCTGTTGCAGTCCGGTCAAAATGGTGATTGCAGTCCAGTTGAGGGTGGTGGTCTCAGTCTGGCCAAGAGCGGTGAGCTGCGGTCTGGTTGAGAGTGGTGAGCTGCAGTTTTCCTCTGGATCCCACGAGTGGTAAAAAGGTTCCAAAACTCCAAGTTTATATATTTTCCAGTTCAGGCAGGAATGCTCAGTCCTTCCCTCAGAGCAGGGAATTCCATAAAAGGGTGTGAGGACAGGAACATCATCCTATCTCGAAGGCCTCTTAACACCTAGTTTATAGCCTGAGGAGTCAGGCTGCTCTGGGCAGAGGGTGTAAATGCTCTAATTGATAACAGTTTCTGAGAAATGGCATGGAAGGCTATAGAATACACAGTTTTGGGTTACACCCATGCAGTGATGAATTGATCCCAGCTGTTCTAACTAGGACAACACACCAATCAAATCAGAATAGGATAATGGAAAATAAACCCGAATTTTAAAACACCTTCCCCTCACCCTTCTCTTCTTTCTGAGGTTAACTTCACTCCCAATTTTCTTTACCTGCAGCACAGGGTATGGAGAATAGGGGTTGTGGTCAATTCATCACATGTTGTCTTAGCTGCTCCATCCTCCTCATGTGGGGACTCCTCATAGTCTTTCCCTACTCCAGTGTTGAGCCCCTCTCTTGGGAGGCAGTCCTCCAGAAACTTCTCTAACATGAGTCCTTCCCACAGGCTGCTGTGCTTCACAAACTGCTACAATGTGGGTCCCTTCCATGGGGTGCCATTCTTCAGGAACAGGCTGCTCCGTTGTGAGCCCCTGCAGAGTCACAAGTTCCCCCATGGGCTGCAGGGGCACAACTGCATCGCCACAATGTGCACCACGGGCTGCAGGGAAATCTCTGATCCAGCATCTGGAGCACCTCCCCCTTCTGTACAGATCTTGATGTCCACAAAGCAGATTCTGTCAGAGAATCTCACTCCTCTCTCTGGCTGCTGTTCCTCCCCAGCATGGTGGGTTTTTTTCCCTTCTTAACTGTATTATCTCAGAGGTGCTGCCCCCATCGCTGATGGGCTCAGCCTTGGCCAGTGGTGGGTCCATCAAGGAGCTGGCTGGCATTGGCTGTGTTGGACATGAGGGAAGCTTCTGGCAGCTTCTCACACAAGCCACCCCTGTAGCCCGTCCAACCAAAGTCTGGCCATGCAAATCAAATACACTGTTTTAAGATTTATTGCAGAGGATTCTCTTTAGGGACATGATATATATGGATTCCAGATTTCAGTGATTTCACCTATTTAACTTTCATTTTCTTGTTGTGTTTAGTTATCTTGTTATTTTCAGAAGCAGGAATCTTTAACTATGGATGGTTATATTTGTGTAATGCACTGAAGTACCAGTTTTTAATTTACAGTAGTTGCTCATTCATTTTAAAAAGATTATTAAAAATATTTAAAAAAATCTAAAAAATGCCCTTTCTGGCCTTTGGTCTGCAGAACCCTGTCATAATTTCTCACTAAATTATGTCATACTAAATATCATGTAAAAGTTTTATAACACAGAGACAATTAGATTCTTGTGTATTTTATGGATGGAAAAGAAGAGTTACAACAATAATAAACACCTAAAATAATTTTGTATGAATGAACCAAAATCCTAAAAGGGTGCTCACAGAGTGTAGCTTGGAATGAGAGGCCTTTCTGCATTATTCCTTATCATGTCATCCACTGAGGAGAAAGGGAAGGGGAGAGAACTATGGCTTAGGTAATGTGTTTACCTCTATTTGGGAGATGTTGGCTCTCTTTTTGGCTCCATCTATCACTTTTGTATACAGTAAAGAACATTTATGTGGTTTGCTACTTTTTGTATATTATGCTGTGGTGATTCAAATAGTACATATGTGTATACTGGACATGATGAATGTTTCATGTCCACAAGATGCTCAAATAAACAATATAAATAATTTTCTCTTAGCCATGCCAGTTTGTCTGTCTTTGGCTATTTATATAATTGGAGGTTTACCAGGGTTTACTTACTGAGAATGTAAATCAGATACCAAATTCAAGTATCATATAGCGAGAATTACTTAAGCATGAAACTCTGCTCACCTAGAACTCTTTGGCTTATTTGTTGAACCTTAGCTTTGTCCATGTTTTTCACTATGTGGGGAAAACAACGAAAATTTTTATCACAATAACTAGAGATAAATTAGACTTATCCACCATGGACCACTGTCACAAATACCAGTTGCAAAAGCAATGAGTGAAACAAAGTAGTCCTTCTTGAAGTCAGTAGCTTTTTTAAGAATTAGCAAGTATTTCTAACATTAATATCTTGCTTTTAATATGTTAAATGAGTGGTCTTTTCCTGTTGTTTTTCCTTTGATTTTCAGCCGCAAAGAGTAACAGGTATCAAATAAAGGAACCTTGGCCACGTTTCTGAGCCCTTATATTCAGTGAATAGTAGTCAGCTCTTGTAAATTAACAATATTAATCAATATTAAGAGGGAGACAAAGCAAAGGAGTAACTATATCTTGCAGCAAGACCCAAAGGTTTTTGTGTCTAGGCAGGATGCATGAAACCAAAGCATTCAAAGAAGAGGGAACCTGACAGTTTTAGCTGCATGATGACTAAAGTCCATTTGTGTTGTGCTGACAGTTTTTATACATGCCCAAATCAGTATAATCAGTGTTTTATACCATCTGTTCACTTGGTAACACTTGACTTACTGCTCTGGTCATTCTACTATGCATTGATGTAGTTTTTCACCACAAAAGAATGGATAGTGGTCATATCAGCCAAGTGCAGACAGTATTTTCATTTTTTAAGGTGGGAAGCAGTAGCTCATTATTAGGAAGAAAGATGTTCTATGAAAAAGGCTACTGGACACTTAAAATTACTTCTAAATTTCCCTTTTGGCTCTGGCACTCGTCTTTGAATTGCCTTGGTGATGTGAGCAGCCATAAAGGTGGCCAGATAAGAAGTCAAATAATACTGAACAACAGAAATTTTCTGCTGAAAAATACTGGCATCTTTAAAAAGTGCAGCTGGTCCCTTTCAAGTGCAGCCAGGGTATCCAGAAACCAGAGATACCGCGGATAAACACAAAACCAAGCGACCTTAATGACAATTTATAATCTGACAACGTGGAAAAACACCTGGAAAAATAGCTCTGAAAGAACAGAAAATAGCATCATTTATTGGCTGTTACAAGCAGAAAATCAAAATTACAAGTGGTTATTGGTTGCTCAGAGTAGGATATCCTACACCATCTCAGGTGTTTTATGAAAAGGACTCTATTTTTCTTCAAAATGGAGCCTCCTCTTGGTCTCTGAGAACTTCACAGTTGAATCTCATCTCGTGTGAACTTTATATCAGCTTTCAGACTCTCACTGGGAACACCTGCCTGACTCTAGACTTAATGATGTGGATCAGTTTTGAAGGGAGACTGTTACCTGATGGGTTCACTCTGTCCTCCCCTCTTTGGGGGTGGCTAGATCCCTCTGGAATCCATCTCACCTCTTTTTGGATAGTGTGGCCCCTTCTGAAATCTGTCTAATTTGCTTCTTATCAATATTATATATATATTCTTATAAGTAACCTATCATAAGTGTAACTGGTGTTATAGTGCTAATATGTTAGCTTCACTAATGATAAGTTGTAGTAACCTGTAGTAGTGTGTAACTGTTTGGTTGTTGCTAATAGTGGTTGTAATGCAATACTAATTGATGCTATTATTGATTGATAACATGCTATTGATTTATACTGTATTATTGATTGCTGACAGTAATTTGTAAATAGCTTGGTGTATATATATTTATTCATATTCATTTATTAATTACATGTGTATTGGCTAGTGGTGATGTTTGTGGTATTTGGGGTAATCAGTAATAGAGAATTTTAGAGGCTAAAGTCTTAGTGTTCTTGTGTATTACAAGACCCTATGAACCCATGGTTGTGAGTGTACACACTGGAAGGCCAGGTAACACTTCAGGTTGTAACACTTGGGAAAATCACTTCACCTCCTATGCTCCTTCCCTCTTTCTATAAAATTGTATGAGTTAAAACTTTGTAGATTTCCAACTTTCTGTCTTAGTCTTCCTTCCTGACTTTCTGTACCACAGAAAGAGGAGGAAAATTTTTACAATGCCACCGATAGAGAAGAGCAAGTGGAGAATAGTCTAAATACAAGACCTTATAATTTACAGTTTCCCATGCTTTACACAGGAAAAAGGCAATACTTCACATCTAGAGACTTCAGATGTCTCTCTTATGGAACAGAAATGCGTATTAACATTTTTCTGTCTGCCATAAAAATGCTAGTCATGTAGAATGACCTACTACATTTTCGTTTCCCATGAGAGAAAACAGAGAGACAAACACAACATCTCTATTAGATATTGATAAAACCCAAAGAATAATATTTACTGTAAAAAAGAAAATATTCCTACAGTAACAATGGGATAAATGAGATTACAGAATTAAATTTATACATGCAAGTAACGTGTAAAGTCCTTCCCTTCTAGTCAAAGATTTTTTTCTGCCTTTTTAATTCTAATTGCATTGATAAGATAATAGTGATTTCTTTTGGGCAAAATACAATCGTGCTAATGATTTATTAGAATAACATTATTCAAAGATCATATATTTATCATATGTTAACAGAAGATGTGGTGGTTTTGTTAATATCTTGCATCTTTATTGAGTATTGAAAATAATTCCTTTTCTTATTCAGAAACCTTTTTAGTACACACATTCACCTAAAGTTACTTCTGTAGAAATCAGTTCAATAAAAATAATGGAGCTGGTGATGTTTTGCTTCCTCATTTGCCTCAAATTTCAGGAACCATGTGGTCCAGAAGACAGTGCACTAGCTGATGAGAAGTTTACACTTGGGTTCTTTTATGGACTTGCTGTAAATTTTCTTGCTGTTTTTTCACCTCTTTCAATTGTCTGATATTTCAAGCAGTTTGGGGAAGATGCATTCTACTGTGTTTCTATAATCCCTGGCACAATTAGGACTTAATGTTACTTTACAGATATAACATGATTTTAAAATTAAAAACCACAAGTCAAGTAGGGGCAAGCTATTTTATATTTTAAACTTGAATATGGCATGCTGGTGTAAAAGCTAATATTGGTATCAGGTGACATATATTGTATGAACCAGTAGATCTTTTCCACGTATTCACTACATACCTCTGGAACTTGCAAGTCAGCGTGTTCGTGTGAAGAGAAGTACAGAATCAAAGAAGCCATAGAGCAAAGACTGGGATCCACATGGTATGATAAAGCTTTAAATGGACATCTTGAGAAGCACAGCAACATTGAAAACAAGTGGAATTAACTTATCACAGAAGGTTTTAAAAGGTATTAAGTGTCAGAAAAGTTCTTTTCTTTTGATACCTGTAATAGATTTAGCACTTTGTTTTTCTGCGGTGTTTTGCTGTAAAGAATTTCCTTATTGCATTAAGGACTATAGTCTTAAGGGCTAATTTCAGCTAAGACAGGCTTTTCTCCTAAGACTCTATTGACAAATGATTCTTCTGAAGGGCCATTCAGAGCCTACTTCATGTGCTTTGAATTAGTTTACTGAAGGAACCTTTTTCTCTCCATTGACTGTCTGCCCTGGAAGAAATAAGTTAGACATACCTCTCCAGTGTAAGCTTAGTCTTCAGTGAATATATGGAAAACCCTGTTAGCATTCAGACTATGACTCAGAATAACTCTTTTTAGGTCACATTATTTATGAAAATTTTTATTGTGTTTTCGCGGCTTGATAACAGAGTAAGATGTACTCTTGGAATCAGCCATCTCCCACCCCCTGCAAGTCCTATGCAGATCTTACAGATGCTAATATTGGGCCTCATATCTTTGTACCATCTGCTTTAGTCTCTTCATTTTTCAGAGGAGTCTGAAGCACATCAGCAGTATTTGATTGCTATCTGCTGTGCAATTGCACTGGTCCTGACAGCAACCAGTAAATGCCACTTCCTGATCATAATCTTTTCACTGAAACTCCATTCACAAAAAGCTATCTAGTAGGAGTTTCTTGGAATCACAAGCAGATTTATCTGGGACCCCTTATAAGAAAGGAAAAAAAAACCTGAAGTGCATGTATTATTCTAATTTTGTACAATTATCTCACCTAGGAAAAGCTTCAATATAAAACAATGGGATACATAGCAGTGCCTTGCTGGACAAGACCTTGCTCTGTGGGAAGGGATGTTTATTGGTTGAGAGCACTTTGCTCAGGAAGCTCTTAAGGATAAAGCAGTTCACTTTATATGAAATAACTCAAACATGAAATCAGGATTCAAAGAATATTTTCACTCTAGAGAGAGCTTTAAGATACAAAGCTTGCTTCAAGCTGTACATGGAACTGGGATCTTGATTCCTGTCTTCAGTCAACAGATGATGTCATCACTCAGATCACACAATTTTACTTTCAGAAGAGCATTTGGAAAATCCTTCACAAGAAACTTGCCATTCTACAGTAAAGTCTATTCTTTTAGAATCCTGTCAGAAGTGCCTTGATAACTGTTAGAGAGCAGATGTGATGAGATAAGCTTTCTTTTTTTAACCTGAGCTATTCTGACTACTCTAGCTGTATTTAAATCTGTAACCTTTCTGTTTTGTGTTCAAACACTACCCTCACCTATGACTAGAATTCTTTTGCACTATCACAGTACAGCTGAATTCTAGAGCAACTGAACATGCAAGATAAAATGAAACAAAAATGGACAGAAATAGCAAATAGGCAAATAACAAAATACTATTCTGCACATGATTTTTCAGTTTGGTGAAAACATTTTGCCTAACTGTATAAGTGAATCACAGAATTTTTACAGTTATATTACTTGATATGTTTCCAGCCTTTGTAGAACTGCTTCCAGTCTTTGTCCTTAGCTATGATTGTGGCATTAATCTAATATTATTTAACATAATAATGCTAATTGATACAGTAAAAATTACCTTGATTAAACAACTTAGGATTTTGTGCCTGCTTTGCAAGATAAGCATTCCTAATACAAAACACTCTTCATTTGTTTTTGCTGGATCTTCCAGCTCTGGTCATGTGCAAGCTGTAATTTAGGCAACCCCTAATTGGACAGAAGTGCATTTAAGAGCTGAACTTAGGCTGATCAATGCCCATGGCATTTCAATTGAGTTTGTACTGTGGATGTTAACTTCAACATTCTTATAACAGTTGCATTTGATTCTGTCTCTCCTCCTGTTATTATTGCTAGCTAAATTAGATGCTGGATTTCACTGCAGGATAAAGGAAGGAACAACAACCCATTCTAAAAAATCCACAAAGAAATAAAGTTATCCCAAGACAGAGTTGCATCCAGTAATCTGAGCACATGGATAACAACACAGCTGCTGGACCATAACTGTATGCATTTCTCAGCAGTGGAAATCCCCTGTTTGCCTAATACCCTTTTACAAATAAATATATCGTCAGAAAAATTTGCGAGACTCTACCTACAGCTTCGTTTTTAGTGAATTATTCTTTTTGTACTTTGGAAGTGGAGTTTAAATTTAATACTAGATATTCAGTGAATCAGTACCAGTGACACAGTAGCTGTTATTCTCTCCAGTTATACTCACCTGTCCAACAGAAACAGGTCTTATATTACTTTGTATACACTCACAGGCATCTCTCATCTCTTTAAACTTTTGTTCCTGAATGAAATTCATATTCATCAGTAAAAATGGTGTAAGTAATTTAATTTGAATTAAGTTGTATTATGCTTTAAAATCCTGTCTTCAGATTTAGGTGGCAAAAACACTGACTGGGAAACAGTGTCAAATATCTGCGAAGAATTAAATTTTACATAACTTTCAGTGGAAGTGGAGCTTAGGAATTGTCCTTACGTTTATGTTTGTAAAAGGAAGAATTGGTTAGAAGACAACCAAACCATAAAAAATTATTCTAAGCTGACAGAGCCCTCAAGCTGCTTAATAAAGCAACCTAGGTGAGGTGTGGCATTAAGCACATTCTCAAGTATTTTGATTTTCTTAGGGGGTCCTTTTGGCCTAAAAGATGAGTATTTGTATAAGCCATTAACCTCAATGTACACTAGAATTTATTGCATAACCTTTATTTTCTTCAAAATTGATTTGCTCTGAAGATGTCACTGAAATTTAAATTTAGAATCAGCAGACTTTATATGTACAGCTTACACTAGATGAGCTATATAATGAGAATATGTCTCAAAAATAAATCACATAAGATAAAGAGTAAATTAAGTCGTCCTCCTTAGCTTTCCACCACCTGCTTCTTGAGGCTGTGTTGTTGCACTGTATGGGTTTTTTTGTCTGGTATTTCCTCTTGCAGTTCTCTGGTAGCTGCATACAGCCAGACCATGTCATTCATGTCTTTAATGACTTTTAGCTTGCACACTCCAAATACTTGGAGGAAACCATCCATGAGTTCTAGACAAATATCATACTAGTTAGCACAAGTGAAAGTATATGTGAAATATCACTCGTGATTAAGTATTTATGGTTTGCCCCTGTCTGACTGAGAGGCTGTGCATGTTGCTCTACTGAGCTTCAGAGGGTTAGGTCTTAAGCTCCAACTGCAGCAAAACTTGTTTAGCTTTTAGGTTTTCGTTCAGATCCTGCATGTTGGATGAGGTGCAATCATCACAAAAGAAAACAACACAAAAATATCTCTTCACACCTACTTGTTAATGGGTATTATAAACAGAGACCACCTCCATCAGCTCCAGGGCCAGGGATTCCAGCCTAGAGATGCAGGGGTCTCCATCTGAAGCTGATAGACATGGCTACTTCTTTCCCATTTTCAGATTTAGCCAATAATGTTCTGAAGACATGTACAGACACACAGAGAAAACAGACAAGCCTGTTCTCAAGCTTAAAAAGTATTTGTATAGGAAATTAATGTCTAAAGTGTTCTGTTTATAATTTTTTCACCAGCCTCACGAGGTAACCACTTTGTGAACTAGTTGACCACTTAATATGAATTCCCATGTAAAGGCACAATATTGCTTTTTTATGCATGGTTCAGTGGTTCAGTTACAGTCAGTGCATAAAGAGAAAAATGTTTGAAGTTGCTCACATACAAAGGACTGCTACAGGTTCTGGTAGACACATTCTCCATGCACTACACCATGTACAGAAATGTGTTTAGCAATCCATTAATGGCCTTAGTTAATGCAACCACTCAGTCAAGATAAGGAATATAGAAGCTAAAATAGGCAACTTGAATCATTGTAAGAGGAAGAGGTAGCTTGCAGCTCCATACTACACTATGCAAAAAATAGACGTAAAAGAGCTGCTGCCTATTTTTTTCATTCTGTTGCAGTACAGCAAACAAGCCCCCAAATGTCTGTAAATAGAGCTTCTTTCACACAGAGACTGACTTTTCCAGTCATAGAAACCTTTGGACTTTTAAAGGTGAGATAGTTACAGATGTAGAATCAGTAACAGTCAAATGAAGAAAGAGAGGACATGGTTCCTAAGATGTAGAGAAAACTATATAAAGCCAAAAGTAATCTTCTTGGCATGTTTTTACAGATGTTATACTGAGAAGGAAACCTGCACTTTGTATGCTATCCTCTATTGCTGACATGAAGCTTTAGCTGCTGATCTAGCCTTTATGTAACCAGATTTGTTTGACTCCTGAATAAAGGAATCATAATGCTAACATCAAACCACTTAAACAATTGAATATTGAACTTTGGGGAGAATAAGATTCTTCATCCTGTATCTGTGTTGTCAACATGATCTGCCTTTTTGGGATAAGGCTTATGTATATGTGTCTGCGTACAAAAATCTTCCCTCTGTCATTATTTTGTTGTGTAGCCTGGAGTAGATCCCATACTTCAGGAGGGAGTGAAATCCTGGCCCTGCTACCAAGAGCGGGAGTCTTGGTCTTCAGTAGGGTCAGGACTTCACCCTGCATCTAATATTCTGAAGCTGTGTAATGAAAACATGGATATAAGTCCCTGCCTCCTTCACAAAACTATTGGAAGTGTGGGTAGGTTCACTTGAGTAAAATTAATGAGTTTTGTTAATTAACTTTATTTTTTTCCATACACAGAATTCTAAAAAAAAAATAAATCTTTTTTTATATAATGAGAATTACCTAAACAAAATGAGCCCTTCCATCTCTACCTCTATTCACATTTTTTTTGGTATTTAATCCCTACTGGTAAAATAAGTATAGTGTAATCAGGTGGTTTAACTATTTTCATAGTACATTTTGCATACACTTTCTGAAAAAAAACCTTATTACTTTAATTGCATCTAAATCAACATAATTTCAGGGACAAACTAGAGGTAGCTTTTAATTTCTTTTTGGACTAGTTGAATATTTTTTACTGAGTGTTCCTTATAACAATAATAATAATTATAATAGTAATGACAATAACGTTATTATTCTTATTTTCATATTCATTGTCTTCACCATCATCAATATTATTTTAAATTGCCTGTTTTTTATGGAAAATGTTGATTTTTTAAAAGCTAAAAGTTTCATTTTACCAAAACAAATAGTTTTCAGAAATGCTGTTTATAACTTAGCTTTTTGTTTATTTATGAGAAGAGGGTGTAAGACCCCAGACCCAAAGCCACAAGCTCAACTGGGAGTATTACTTTTAAAAAATATCCAAGACTCCAAAAGTTTGCCTACTGAACTGTTGCAGAGCCTTCAGTTCTTTAATACCTTGAGGTAGCATAAAGAGAGAATGCTGCACACATTTTCCCGGGAGACTTATAATTTTAGATGAAATACGGGACAAAATAAGGATCTTGGCAAAATTTTAAAAGGGGTAACGTACAACCAAAACAAAGCATTCCATCGAACTATGACTTGCACACACTAACGCACCCTGTGGACTCCGGCCTGGCTCTTCTCCACACACACACACTTGAGTTGGTTCCAACCCAATAATTAAATAATCCTCTATGAGATTCAAATCCAGTGTCTCACACAGGGTGAAGAAAATAATGTTGCAAATACTAAATTCTATCTAATGGGCAATGTATAGTCCTTCACTAAGCACGTTCCCAAGCCAGAATACATCCTCACAAAAGTACCAGTGAAATCAAGAGACTATGGTGAATTATAGAAGAGGAGAGACTAGAATGAACAGAAAGAATGGGAGCCTAAAGATCTAACAGGGAGCTTGAATCATCCAAATGCAAATTTTTGGGGTTTTATCACAATGAATGGGGTGATTCTCTCCCCTTTTTCCAATCATGCTGGCTTATGTTGTTACTAGTCATGTATACATGGCTTTTTATTATGCACTGATAGTAGCTTCCTTGGGTCATACAGCTGGAATATTTATTTTTCCCTAAGGATGACTAAGGATGACCCTAAGGAATCTTACTGTTTTTTAATTGTCATACTGTGGCTGATTGGAAGTTCTGAAAGATTACAATGTGTGTTAAATATATTATGGAGTGAACTGTATCTGGGAGCAGGTTAAGTATAACTATTTTCTATTCTCTTCAGTTTGGTGAATGTTCTGTCACAGAATCACAGAATCACACAATGGGTCAGGTTGGAAGGGACCACAGTGGGTCATCTGCTCAAGCAGGACCATCCTAGAGCACATTGGACAGGATTGTGTGCAGATGGTTCTTGAATATCTCCAATGAGGGAGACTCCACAACCTCTCTGGGCAATCTCTTCCAGGGCTCTGTCACCCGCATAGTAAAGAAGTTCTTTCTCATACTCAAGTGGGACTTCCTGTGCATCAGTTTCTGCCTGTTGCCTCTTGTACTAACTGTCCTATTAGATGCGGAACATTTAAAATGGTATTAGGGCAAGAAACTAATGCATGCAATATAAATATTGAGAAAGATAAAACAGAAAAAGAAAACATATGTAATAGGAAAATAAATGATAATTTTCCAAGTCCAAGATGACCATGAAGCTAGGATGCTAGAACAGTAGTAGGGTATAGGCTTCTGAATATTTTTAGCGGGTGAAACTAATAATTCTTCTTCATATTTTCTCACTTTTAAAAACTGCTTGCAAATTTCAGGAAAAATGGGAAGCAAGATGCATAGGATATCTTAGCAAAACTCACAACAGAGAAATTGTAGGGTTGTTAAAATATAATAAGGGAAATCAGAGCAGTAAAAAAGGGGTGAAGGATTCCATAATGAACAACAATTATAAAAAGGGTAAAATGATACAAAATCATGGTACAGTTTTGGTAAAATATCAGTTAGAAAAAATATCTGGAGACATTCAGAAATGTTGAGAGGTTCAATAAAGTACAAATTTCTAAAGCGTGTATAAGCAGCACATACTGTGGAGAAAAGAGAGGTAGAAAACTTTTCTTTCTTTCTTCCATTCAGATGAGCATAGCCACTGTTCAATGGTTCAAAACCCATCTAGTACTCAAACTGAGATTATAGGAATATGACCTTATAATGTCAGAACATGAAAACGGTAGAAAACAAAGAAATAGATTATAGCAATAAATAGTTTGAAATAATTGGCTCCTTCTGTTAATTGTTGCTCTATAATTCCTAATAATTTTTCTCATCCACATTGCAACAGCTTTTACAACCTCCTCAAAAAGTTCATATTTTTGGATTTAGAAGACATGTCTCTTTTTAACACTTAATTTAGACTCAACTTTTCGTTGTATATTTGCAGATTGTATTAAAAATTCCTTCTTCCTACTTCCTGTCTTCTCTTCAAAATCTTAGGATTTTTTGCTTATACCCCTTTGTCAGTGATTGATTGAAACTGTTGAAGAAAACTGGCAAAAGCTTTTTTGAAAGATAAATGTAAGAAATAGTTATGGTGGATTCTGTATTAAGATATTGCAATGAAATAAACCAGTGCCCAAAGACAAGTTTGATCAGAAGCACATCCGTGTCATGCTATAGTGACATTCATTGCAAAGGGAGGGAGTTAGTCATATTTGGTTTGGTTTCCCAAAGATATACAGAGAGCCTGAACAACATGGGAGTGGGACATAGAGAAAACTCAGAAGGACCATTTTGATAGAATGTAGCAAAAAACCAACCAACCAAAAAAAACCCCAACCAAACAAAAACACCACCATCCAAAACCAAAAAAAACCCGAGAATGATGGAAAAAGAAATTTCTCCTGATTTCATTCCTATTGTCTTTAGTGTCATGAGAGAAATAATGTGACTATGCAGTTTCAACTTATAAAACTGACCTGTAAAATTAAAATACTGATTAATTGTTCATGTTAGAAGTAGGAATGTTTCTCTAGGTCTTTGCATTTTTAGGACACAGCAATCTATTTTTTTTTCATATTTATTGTCTTACACTTCAGTTTCTTCACTACCTTGACTAGTGTTCTCCCAACACTTTGTAGACTTCTGACATTTCTTGATGCCCGCTGCTTCAGAGCTCACCTCAGTGATCCCACTCAAGCATTTATAGGAAGAGAGAATCAGCTTCTGGATATGACACTACATATGTAAGCTGAAGCCCCTTTTATTGTGCTAAACTTATCATCTATGACTGTCCATATATTTCATTAGATATTAATGTTTTTTGGATACAGTTTGTCAATTTGATAAAGACATCCACTTGAAAAGTAATATTTGTATTTTAGTATATACTTTTTATTTTCAAAAGTTTGATATACACTAGTATACTTTTCTGTGGGATACTAGCTTTTTTCCTTTTAATACTATCTGCACATTTAAGTTCTGGTATTATTAATAGCACTTTCAAAAAATAATCTTTTGGTTGTAATTGGACTACTCTCAGGAATTAAATCTGCTGACAATTTTTTGTAGATCTGAATATCAGATACAAAGGCCAAAGGGTCAGGCCTCCTGTACACACAGGAGGTCGTGTGCCACACCTTCCACTCAGCTGCCCTACTCAAAGCCCACTAGCTTGCTCGAAAGTTTGGATGTATTTCTTCTAAAGACTATATTGATTTGGAGAATGAAGAGATAGGGAATTCAACATTTGCCTTAGTATCTTTGCAAAAGTTAATCAGATTCCTTTTGTAATTTCTTTTGTTTGGACTTCCCTTGCTCAACTTTCAGCCATTGGTTCTTGTCGTGATTTCCTCTGTTCTTTTAAAACACCATCTGTACATGGTGTTTTTATACATGGATGGTAACTCATGGCTAGGCTTTGTGAACGAAGGTTTGGGAAGGACTCCACCCATATTTGCTACAAGTCCGCTGGTGGCTAAAGAGGCCAATACGAGATAGACGTGTACAGTTGCAAAAGGCACAGCAGAAAGACTCCTTGGAAGGTATCAGCAAGACACGATTCTTTCTGCGTTGTCTTTTCTCCTCGAGAGTGATCCTGCGTGCGTTCTCAAAAGAAGCAGCAGCGTTATAGGTGGTGTGTCTCCAGGCCTACTGATTGGAGACCAGAGTAGACCAGTTATGGTGATCAATATGGCCAAGGCTGAGATGTTGTTTCAGGGAGTCCTTGTATCTTCTATTCGGGCCTCCTCATCGCGGCAGCCAGTGCAGAGTTCCACCATAAAGCAAGATCAGGGAGGCGGTGGTCCTTCATCCTGGAGACGTGTCCTGCCCAGTGCAGCTGTGTTCTCAGCAACATGGCCTCAATGCTTGAGACTGCTGCTTGTTCTAGAACAGAAGTATTGGTCACATAATCTGACCAGTGGATGTTTAGGATTGTACAGAGGCAGCATTGATGGAAGCGTTCTAAGAGTCGCAGGTGGTGGCAGTAGATGACCCATGATTTGGATCCATATAAAAGAGTAGACAGCACTATGGCTCTGTAAACACTGATCTTTGTGCTTTTCTTCAAGTGTTTATTTCGCCAAACTTTTTTATGGAGTTTTCCTAAAACTCTATATGCCTTTGCTAACCTGTTGTCTATCTCTCTGTTGATCTTACCATCCGAGGAGATGAGGCTACCAAATAATTAAACTGCTGGACTGATTTGAGCTCTGATTGGCCAATGGTGATATGGGGATGATGGAAGACTTCCTGAGGTGCAGGTTGATAGAGAACTTCTGTCTTCTTTAAGATGACTTCCAGCCCAAAAAGCTCAGCAGCATCTGCAAAGCAGGATGTTAAACGCTGCAGAGCTGCTTCTGTGTGGGTGACAAGGACGGCGTCATCAGCATAAAGCAGCTCCTGGACAAGATGGTTTAAGGTCTTGGTGTGGGCCTTCAGTCGCCTTAGGTTGAAAAGGCTTCCATCAGGACAATATCAAATGTAGATACCATCTTCTTCATTGAGGTCTGCCGTGGCCCTGTGGAGCATTATGCTGAAAAAGATTGTGAATAGGGTTGGTGCAAGAACACAGCTTTGTTTCACACTATTGGTTATTAGAAAGGGCTCAGAAAGTGCATTGCCATATCTGACTTGGCTGTGATGATCCTCATGGAGTGAGATGATCATTTTAAGGAATTTGGTGGGACATCCTAAACATTCCAAAATCTGCCACAGACCTTTTCTGCTCACAGTATCGAAAGGCTTGGTGAGATCAACAAAGGTTACATAGAGACCTTCATTCTGTTCCCTACACTTCTCTTGCAGTTGTCTGAGAACAAATACCACGTCTGTGGTATTCAATAGGAGGGTGGTAACTTAATCACTGAGAAAAATATTTATTGGTAGGCTAAATCTGTGAGGTTGTTTAAGACTAAATGTAAAGGATCATCCTCAGATGACCTTCTGATCACTTTTTGGCTCTGTTTTTCCTTCCTTTTCCTACTGTTTTGAACACCTTTTTTTTTTAAGCGAAAAGTGAGCAGTTCCAAATTTGGTTCTTAATAAATATACATTCACTGCTAAATTGCCATTAGCAACACCAAATCACAGTAACTTTGTGCTAAAAGTTGTTGTACATTCCTATTTATTGTAATCTTTTGTTCACAGAAGATCTTTGGGATAGTTAAGTCTGTCATGTGATGGTGTTCCTATCCAAGATGATTTGAATTCAGAATACAAGAATTAAGAAGACAATATCATCGACATTGTGTCATTCCATTTGAGTTTTTTGCTACCTAGCCATTGTCTCTTGTATTACAAGTTCTTGAAATCTGTGTTACTACAGTACTTTACAAAAATTAAGTTCATGATAAGGATTGCTCTATAATACAGTAATACATAATGTATATGTAATAGAATATCTTAAATATGCAGGGTATATATGTTGCATCAGCTGGTACCGATTTGGCAGTTCTGTTGAAAGCTGTATCTAGAGGCCAGATGTGGCAGATAAGAGGCGAAGAATCTCAGGTGGTGTAAATAATGACAGCTTCATTGCCCATAATAGAGCCATGACAATTTATTCTGGTGGAGCAACTGACTGTAAGAGCTAGAATCCCTGAATTATTCTGATCTCAGAAGCTTCACATCTCTGTGAAAGGGCAATATTATTATTCCTGAATGACAGTGTCAGGTGGATTCAATTTGCTCCAATCAGGCTGGGAGATGTGTTACAGTCTCTTTGAAATTAAGGTCCTGGAAAAAAGACCTTAGGATCAAGAATGGGGCAGAAGTAAATGACAGATATTTCCTGCAAATTGACATGTGTAGATTCTTTATGTATTTGCTTTATTTAGAGTTTTACGGTCAAAGATTTTATGGGATGGATTATTCTTAATTTTTCATCATGTAGTTTATGTGTCTTTTGTTTTTTTGAAACATATAGTCAGGTATTTTACAGGGAAACTACTCTTGCAGTATAGCAGTGTGTCATGTTTTATTTCACTGAAGAGGAATACCACATTTGCTTCTCTGACTCCTCTGATATTTCCACTGTTTTCTATGATTTGATGAACTATTTAGTCAGGTCCTTTCTTATTGAAAAAAACTGCAATGATTCTTCATGTTTTGCTATTAATTAATCCAAATAGTCTTTTTTATCTTTTTATCAACAGCTATAGTTGCACAAATCTTCATTTTGTTTGATTGCACTTCCTGCTATTATTGTTCTTTACAACAGTTTCCCATGGGTTGCTTCTTGCAGGAGCCCCGACCTGTGAGTTGGACAGTACATTACAAAAAATAAGTCTTGGAGAACGCTGAGGAGGAGAGAAGATCAAGACAGAGTAACAAGATTTTTCTACTACAAAAGCTTAAATCAGCAAAAATTTTTATGGAATCAAAACGGAATCTTATCTGAATCATACTAAACATCTACACACAATACTTCTCATCTTTGTGTTGCTCACTAAAAGTGGTTGATTTACTATTATATCTTAATATAGTTGAATATATCCACCTTACCTGTTAGAGTGCTTGTGGTGGTTTGAGCAGCTGACTGCCAGACACCCACCCAGCTGCTCTTTGACTCTCCTCCTCAACAGGACAGGGAGAGAAAATAAGATGGAAGGGTTCATGGGTCGAGATAAAGACAGTGAGATGACTTAGCAATTAGCACTGTGGGCAAAACAGGCTCAACAAAATTGATTTAATTTATTGCCAATTAAAGTTGATGTGTACAATGAGAAACACAGACAAACTGTTTTTAAAACAACACCTTCCTCCACCCCACCTTCTTTCTTTTGCAATGTTCAATTTCAATCCATCATTGCCAATTCCTCTGCCTCTCCCCACCCCAATCCCTGCCCCGCATGGTGCATGAGGATGGGGGAATGCAGGCTGTGATCAGTCCATAACAGCCCCTCTCTGCCACTCCTTCCTCCTCACGCATTTTCTCTGCTCCAGCACGTGTCCTTCCCATGGAGGACAGTCCAGCAGGCCAGAGTGCTCCAACATGGCTGCACTACAGGCTGTAGGTCCTGCCAGTAAACCTGCTCCAGTGTGGGCTTCTCTCTCCTCAGGTCTATAGGTCCTGCTAGGAGCAGGGCTTTCCACAGGGTCACAATCTCCAGCATTGGTCCTGCACAGGCTGCAGGTGGATCTCTGATCTGCTATGGACCTCCATGGGCTGCAGGGGCACAGCTGTCTCACCATGGTCTTCACCATGGGCTGCAAGGGAATCTCTGCTCCAATGCCTGGAGCACCTCCTCCCCCTCCATCTGCACTGACCTTTGTATCTGTAGAGTTGTTCCTCCCACGTATTCTCCCCCCTCTCTCTCTCTCTCACACTCTGCAGCATTTTCCCCTGCTTCTTCAATAAATTTCCCCAGCTCCACCCCCACCTCAGCTGTGGGCTCAGCCATGCACTGTGGTGGGTGTATTGGAGACAGTAGGAATTGACTGTGTTCACAGCATAGGGCAGCCCCGGCCTCCCCTCATAGAGCCCCAGTGTAGCCCCTGCTGCCAGTGCCTGGGCATCCACATCCAGTACAGGTCCTCTCTTTCTGTAGTATTTTTCTCAATGCTAATAGAAGTTAGAGATCAAAAGTATCTTTAATTTGTATTATATTATTGAGATCACTTAGTTAATATTTTGGGGATTTTCTTCTTCTGTAGCCTTCTTGACCTCCCATCCTCATGCTGAGGAATGTGTTCTGTGAAAGTTTTAAGAGATTTTGTGGACAAATCATGCCTACTTGGTCATCAAGCAAAGCACACCATGAAACTATTTCATCACTTCAGGTCTCTCAGGAGGCTCTCTGGATCACTCCATGCCTTGCCCGTGTCTTACAGTCTCACCAACATAATCAAAGGGGTCGTGCCCATCACAAAAACAATTTTATGAAATAAGAAACTTTCTTTCTTGATACTTATTCTGAGCTACTGTCATGAAGGTAGTTGGGATACCATGGAGCATGTCTTGCTCCATGGATGTCTTCACACAGAAGATAAAAGAATAATTAATTTCTCTCTAAATTACTTTTCTCTCTGATTCACTAAAGACCTTGGCTCCTAAACTACTACTCTTAGGGACATTCCATGATATGATACCATACTCAACCTTGAACCTTGATTTAGAGCTACTTCTGACCTTCAGAAATAGGATTTCAGTGACACTTCTAAAGTATATATATGAGAGGAGTAGGAAAATTCATCTTATCAATAAAGATTGGTGCCAGTGGCAGAATTTTAGTTTTTTCAATGATGGGGCAAATTATGTGGTACCTAGCCTGCTAGAATCAGATGGGCTTCATCTATCTTGCAAAAGCAAAAGGACTCTAGTGCATAAGTTGTTGGGGCTGATCAGGAGGGCTTTAAACTAAGTCTGAAGGTGGAAGAGGTTGAAACCATCTGGATCTCTTTCCCCACATGGTGTGGGGTGCACCAGTTCTAGTTCCATTTCCATATGAGGTACCATTTCCGACAGCTGAATGTGGATAGGGAAGGGGAAAACTCCAGCGCCAGGGGTTTCTTCTAGTCCTTACCCCTCCCCTAACCAATTATAAGTCTCAAGGGGCTTACAGGAACACCCAATCGCAGGAAGGGGTTAACAACCAATAGGAAGGGGTTAACAAGGTCCAATGAGAAGACCTCAGGACATCTTCCCAGGACACTCCTGTATGGGAGGGTGTCGGGAAGAAGGAGCAGTGACTTTGCAGAAATACAAAAACCCATTTTGAAACATGTTCAAACCACAGTTTCTCATATAATGCAGATTTACTGCCATAAAACCAGGCTCTCCAGAGATGAGCCTAAGGATGGAAAGTCAGAGTTAGAAGGTCCTGGTGGGAGTCTGTTACAGACCACCCAACCAAGATGATGAGGGTGATGAATTATTCTAGAAGCAGCTGGCAGATAGCTCAAAATTGCCAGGTCTTGTTCTTGTGGGTGACTTTAACCTGCCAGATGTCTGCTGGAAACTCAACACAGCAGAGAAGAGGCAGTCTAGGAGATTCCTAGAATGTATAGAGGATAATTTCCTAGTCCAGCTGGTAAATGAGCCTACCAGTGGTGGGACCCCACTAGATGTTCTGTTCACAAACAGAGAGTGGCTGGTGGGAGATATGGTGGTTGGAGGCCGTCTGGGGCACAGTGACCATGAAATAATAGAGTTTTCAATACTCAGGGATACAAAGAGGATCATCAATAAAACTTCTATCCTGGACTTCCACAGGGCAGATTTCAGCCTACTCAGAAGACTGGTTCACAGGGCACCTTGGGAAACAGCCCTTGAAAACAAAGGGGTCCAGGAGGGATGAACATGCTTCAAGAAGCAAGTCTTGAATGCACAGGAGCAGGCTGTCCCAGTGTGCCAAAAGGCAAGCCAGTGGGGAGGACAGCCAGCCTGGCTAAACAGGGAGATTTTAAAGGAAATTAAGGGGAAAAAGAGAGCTTATTGACTAGGGAAAAAAGGGCTGGCTACTCATGAAGAGTTTAGGAATATAGTTAGGACATGTAGAAAGAATATTAGAGAGACAAAGGCACACTTTGAACTCAATCTAGCCACTTCTGTTAGGGATAAAAAGAAGTGCTTCTACAAATACATCAATAGCAAAAGGAGGGGCAAGGAAAACCTCCTGTCGTTGTTGCACATGGGGGGAAACATAGTCAGCAAAGATGAGGAAAAGGCTGAGGTACTTAACATCTTCTTTGAACTATTGAACTACAGTTTTGAGCACATAGATTTCCCTCTGAACATGCATCAGGCCAGACTTCATTTCTAGTGTGTCAGTTCGTTAGAATATTTTGTCATGTCAGAATAGAATTGTGAGTCCTCATTTCAACTAACACAGTGTTAATCATAATTGTGTAATCAGTATAGATGGAAAAGATACATACATAGCAGGAAACAGTCAATTGAGATTAAACCCTATGGAAATTATGGGGTTAATCACAATCAACACACATCTTGATAGTAAACTCAAATTGTTCCCATTGATACTGATTTTCAGTCTGATAATTATCAGAGATGGCTCCCTTTTTTTCTTTTAACCTACTTTTTTAGTGAAAACATTTCCAAAGAGAAGCTAGAGGCTGTGACAAAGAGGTCTTAGGGAATTGGCCACTGAATTAAAATTTACCTTTATGTAAATAAGCCACATCCTGGGAGAACTACCTGTATCTACATGTAGTATCTACATGTATTACTTTTTTTTTTACCAGTGCATGTCTATATTATTTAGAGGGCAAGAAGCTTTCTGTTTTGAGTGACTTAGCTGAGACTACTTATATCTGTGACAGATATGCTGCTGTGAGACAGAAGAGAAACTGTCAAGCAAATGTATAGTCAGGATAGAAGAGCACCCATATTCTGTTTTCTTCACTATGATGAGCTTAAGAGGGCAAAATCCTTCATGTCCAAGCCCTGCCTCCTCTGTACGTCTGACGCACATGCCATTTCACTGAGCAGATAACAGAGAACATGGTTTTTATGGCACCATTTTTTGCACCATAGTCTTGCTCTTTTGAGAGCAAGACTAATGGTTCTGTGAACACGTACTATTAAGAAAACAGATTTCAGTCAAAGTCAAGAAGATGTATCAATCTGGGGAACATTTCATGAATCACTTCTATTTAAAGTCAGGGTTGTGGACAAATATTATTGGAATGTTATACAAATACCATGTGTTTACACAGTAAACCCTGACCAAACCAACTCTTTCAGTCTGGCATCCACATTTGCCCTAATCCCCATGAGCACAGCCATATTCCTATCATACAACCTGTGGCCTCCATTGTCCCTAGAAGACACATGAAACTGAATCTGGTCTTTGCTTAGAGTAGACTGTCCCCAGTGTAAGGGAAATAAATCTACCCTGAAATCTACCCGCCCATACATTTGGAATCAAATACGAAATTGTATCTGAGCTTTGTTTTTTGTGCAGTTCAAAGCCCTTCATAAATATGACTCATACAGT
Source organism: Manacus vitellinus (assembly GCF_001715985.3). Lineage (NCBI taxonomy): Eukaryota > Metazoa > Chordata > Aves > Passeriformes > Pipridae > Manacus > Manacus vitellinus. Next base: position 15,225,541 of record NW_021938895.1, on the reverse strand, counting down.
ATTTGGCCTGTAAGATTCAGGTAGGGGTTGTTTTAGTGTTTGCTTGAGTTTTTTTTAAAATCCCTGGTAATACAAATTGAAGTAGTGATACAAAAATTAAAAATAAAATAATAAAAAAAAAAAACAAAACTAAACAGCATGAAAAGTTTCAGAAAATTCATATCCAAAAAAATCAAAGCTGAAAAATATCTATAATGCATTTATATAATAACATCCACAATACTTCCCACTGTGTTTATTGAGTTGGCTCCTTTTTATAATTATTTGGCTGTTTCTAGCAAGGACCCATGAGAAGGAGGAACAAAGCTCCCCTAAGGTCATTATTTTTCAGATTAGTAAATTCCCAGCATTCCTTGGTGTCACTGCCAGCATTTTTACTAAGTCAACCTGTTATTTTCACCATTAAAACACATCTTAGTAGATACAGGTAATAGAGACTGACTTGGCAGGGATGACTAAATGGATGGATGGAATTCAAAGGAAGCTTGAATAACCGCCACGCAGACAGCATTTACACACACAGGCTTTAGAAGTCTCACTAAAATCCTACATCCAGGTGAATAATAAATAAAAGCATTTGTTCTTTTGGTGGTTGCTGGTGGCTCTGTTTTATTATTTTCATGATGGATGGCTAAAAAGTAGAAAGCGTGACAGCAGGACATCGTTATGATAGGTGAACATCTGAAAATGTACAGCTTTAGCTAGGTATGCCTAAGCTTCTTCCTTGCCCAATTAAAGGTTCAGCCTTTGGTATCTACTAAAATTTGGATGAAAGTTTCATGTGAGCAGGCTGTCTCTCAGGATTTCTATACAGTATTTTCTGCTCTCGCTTAGGCTGAATAGGCACAGAGAAGAGTAAGGGATAATAAAAACAACAGGGAGAGTAGCACTGGCTATATAAAAGCTATATACTTTCAATAATTGAAATGGAAATTAACTAATAATAAAAATAATAATTAACATCCAAATGCTTTCTTTCCTTTGTCCTCCACAAATCCTTGGAATTCCTTTTGTCTTAATTCCTTGTCTTACTCTTACTTTCCAGTGCTCAGTAATGTATGTTTCCTTTGACCTTTATTTGCAAAGCTAGGCCAATATTTTTAATCAAGTGTTTACAGTCAGATGCCTAAATCTATACTAAGCATCGAAATAAGGCTTGCATTTTAAATGAGCCAAGCACTAAGTCAATAATGGTTGTGGCCTCTCACTACTACTGAAAAATAGCCCAGCTTTTTAGGTGCCCAATACTCTACCCAAAAGCTGGAAAATGTTTGAAGCCATTTTGGTATAATTCTTACCTTCACTGTGCAGTATAGTCCTTATGTTAAGAAAAATTCTGCTATCGTGCTGTACCTTTGGTATAAGAACACTAGAACCTTCATGGCTAACCCACGTATTAGAAATAACTATACATCTCACAGACACTTGTGTATTTTGTGGTTACACTTGCTGTTACAAAACCACTCGAAATCTTATAATTCTGTTGTGTTCAGTGCATGATAAAAAGCTGGCTATACAACAAGAAGAAAACCATTATATTATTTTGCTTTTTGTTAGGGAAATAACGTTTTATGGATAGGCGCTCTGCTTCTGCTGAAAATGTTTGTTCACCTCTTGGATATGATCCTCATACTACCTGTCTTCCAGCTGTCAGTTCATGATTCAGGCAGGAGCTTGCAGGGATATGTGCGTTGGCTGGAGGGGATGTCTGGAGGAGCTGGGAAGCAACCAGATGACTGACAGCGATTCAGGCGAGACTCGACATGGAGGGGGTAGGTACAGAGAAAAGCTAATCCTATAGAGGGAGTTGAAGGCTTTTTTGAGGGAGGATGAGGGAGGTAGAAAGCATCTGAGGGATTTGCTTTAGAGAGAATTTAAGGTTACATCTGCATCTCTCTGCAGCTGAAGGAGCCTGAGAGCAAGTTAGCACAGCACATATTATCAGTTACACTACCACAGTGAAGCTGATATGTGAGCATAGCAACCCATATGAACACTCTTATTCCAGAATTATTAATTCTCTCTTTTCCAGTTTAATGTAAATATTGTGTAAAGCTGAAATGTTGATATGGGCTTTTCTTTAAAAAAAAAAAAAAGGAAAAAAACAAGCATTTTTGCCAGTAGAGTTAACGACACAGGAATTTAATTTTATGTAACTGAAGCTGTTTAATTCAGCCCTTGCAGTATCTTGATGTATTTCCAGCGTGAGGACAGCTCTGAGTATACTGTTTTCCTTGCAATAAGGTTAATATTAGCTAGAAATGGAGACCTGCTGGAGATAAAACCAATGGCAGATGAGCTTAGCTAAAAGCAAAAGCTACAGTCTCTCAGATAATACCACAAGACAGCTTGAAAGGCTAATATATCATGCAAATGGTGGACCAGAATCATTTAGGCATAGATGGTCTGTGGGCTGTACAGAAGGAGTGAATCTTTCTGTATTCAGCTGTGCGTGTGTGTGTGTGCGCGTCTCACTCCCCCTCCACCCGCTCCTCTCCCTCTTTCTCTCCCAGACAGGCGAACAGACCTGCTTCTTCCTTTGTGTTGCCAGTCAGGTCCTCCCTCTGCAGTCTTACACAGGAAGAAGATTTATAACAGCTGCATGCAATGCCAGTGTCTCAAAGAGACAGTATCACGCCATGTGGAGGATTTTCATATGGGGTTTAACTTTGCTCCACTGAATTGGAAAGGTACATTTTTTTAATCTTGATTATTTTAAACACTTAATTCCTGTGACTTTTATCTCCTGCTAAATTGTGACCTCCAAATACTAGCATCTTTAAATCACAATCTGTTGTCACAGTACTGTAATGGCTGTGATGTCTTAATTGAAAACATGGGGATGTAAGGATTTCAAAAGTATAATTAGGGCACATTTCAATGTGAAGCTGTGAATCCTGTTCTGTAAGATGGGCATCTGATATTTCTGCCATACTGTATCAGAAATATAAGATTCAAACTAGAAAATGAAAATACAGCACACATGCAATGCAACTGTGTACCATATGTTAAGAAATGTGCACCTCGTAAACAGCGGGCTAATTAGCTAGAGAAAACAGAGATGTCTGAATGATGATGCTAGAAATAAAAAGGATAATGAAATATCGAGACAGACTTGTGTAGGAGATCCACCTGGCAGCAACTTGCCAGGTTTATCAAATTAAATGAAATCAAAGGAAAAATTATAGGTGAGAAAAAATGAAAATAACAGCACTGTTTCCCTTTGTTTTAAGCTCTCAGTTGCCTGCTTCTTACCTCCCATGTGTTATAATTAACGATGAGTGAAGCATCAGAGTCAGAAAAGCCCAAAAGCTTAGACATGTTCCCTAGGCTTGGGGAAAATCTCTATAAAATTTGACAAGGGACAGTTTCTTGGGTTGTATCTCTTCTATCTCTCTAACAACAAGAATACAAAATTAAAATAGACTTCCTTTTGGCATTCCACTTCTTAGCCTCCGTGCTTCCCAAAAATGAATACACAAAGTTGAATTATTTGATTTCGTGACATTCCTAAAAGGGCTAGCCACTACCAGTGTCTGGGTTCTATGTTAGTAGCAGATTCCATCTTCAGAAGTACCTAAAATCAGAAAATATAAATCCTGGATAAAAAGATCAGGAACAGAGGCAGTTGCACTATAAGAAATAAAACACTACACAGCAGGCCATGGCAGGGAAGAGTCTGTATCTAGTTCTTCTAACTCAAATACATACACTAGTTTCCTGCTTCTACCCTGCTTTCCCTCATCCCACAAAAAGCATATATAAACATGTTGTATGCGATTTGCCTTAGGAATTCTCTTCCCAGGGTCAATGAGCTCCAGAAGAGTGTTCACTGTATTCACTCCCTGTTGGTTTTCAGCAGCAGGAGGTCCAAGACATGCTTATTCTTCTTTTTGGAGAAACATAACCGGGATCTAATTCCACTATTCACTCAAACATCTGGTTTTCCTCAAATATTGTCCACCCAAAACCACTCTTGTTGTATTGCTCTTGAAATCTACTATTATCCAGTGTTATCAGTACAATACTTGCTTTTATTCCTCCTGATTACCAGAGCCTTTTGCCTCCAACTTCTACAGCTAGTCCACTGGTAGTTTTGGTTGATGAAGGCTGCAGGTGGGCTGGCATAAAAGATTCCTGCCCAAGTGTCAAGTTAAGTTCATATGCTGACAGCTGTTTAACCTGTAACAGTGACTGTATCCATTCTAGTGTGCTAGGAATACTGTGTTACACAGCTTGGAGTAACATTAGTGAAAGTCCCATGACGTCAGGGAATTCAGTCTACTGCCTGGCTATTATAGAATTGTTTGTTATTGTTTAAAGAAGCTTAGAGCTGGTCAACAGAAAGGCTTCCACAGAATGAGCTTAAAACCTGACAGCCTACAGAAATTGCTCATAGCTGTGTGGTCTGCTTTTAGTGTAGGATGTAGCTTTCTCCAGTGCTAATTAAACCTGTACTATCTGAACTATTCACATGACGTTCTTTCTGCAAATTACTCTGATGCAACAGATAAATTTATGCACACTGGTTACATATGAAACGAAACCCCAACATTTCTTAAGTCTACATGTACATCGTCACAGTGAGATATCATTTTTGATCTGGAAAACAGTATCCATAGGATTATCTTCCCTTATCTCTGGTCCACTGAGGTTTACACTGCCTATGTACGTCACAACTTTTGAGATCTTTTTGGGACAAGATTTGGACAAGCGTCTCATTGAAATCTGTACAGAAAAGGTGACTACACAACAGCTCACTTGAAAAGTACCAAACACAGTAAACAATGAAGAGGGACAGAAGTTATACACAAGGCTTCAGCATGCGTGTACAAATACAGAGACACAATCTCTGTACATGCATTTGCATTATGCCTACATAGCCATAATGCTAAATAAACAGAGCTTGAATTTCAGCACTGGACCGCTGTTTTTCACACTGCTTGACTTTGTTCTGCTCAGTTTGCCTGGTGCAAACCAGCACCCTTCCAGACAATGCCCAGGCATGGGGATAGCATTTACCAGGAATCATTCCCAATACCCAACATCATCCTTGATGGTTTCTCTAAAACTGTCTTGGAAGTTTGGCACCATGACACACTCCTCCTGCCACACACCACAGTGTGCTGCAAATTCTCTGTTTCATACTAGAAAAACCCTGTGCTAAAAAGCTGCAATGTGACCCTCACTTTATTTCAGACACTTTGTCCCCTTGAGGCGACACTCAAGGCCAAGTGTTATGTAGTGTGCCTGCAGCCACTCTGCCATTTAGCCTCACGGACAGAAAGCAGCCCTTAGTCCTATTTTATTTAGTGACATATATAGCCAACAAGACCTTCTGCGTTAAAAGTTACGGAACACTGAATGAGTGCAGTGTTGAGCCATGAGAAAGAAATAAAACTAAGACAAATGGCATATGTCTCATATATTTGTCAGAAAGGTTAAAAAAAAAAGTATAGACCATATGAGAGACAAATGTTTGCTTCCTTTTGTGCCTTGGAGCACCAAAATAGCTCAGTGGGATAAGCTGAGTTTTTCTACAGACTTGTCACACCACAACAAAATGCTTAATCTCCAGAGAAATCACAATCAGACATCTAATGCTCAATTGACTAGGAGAATATTCATGCTGATGTACAAGAGTATATTCACAAAGAGCTTCCTATGCAGTTTGTGTTATTGAATGAAACTATACAAGTTTCCTCTTTCCATGTCAGAGATAAATCTGGTGTTTATAAGGGGGAAAGAAAAAAAACAAACAAACCACCCCACAACCTTAAACCTTATCCCACAAAGAGTTGGGATTAAAGTATAGGGTTGAAGTAGTCTGTTTAAATGAATACAGCTGTAAGAACTTTGGTGATGCCAACAACCCACTTTATATGAGATATGGAAATATTTAGCCAGGATTAGTCTCAACCAGAGTATGTGCATTTTGCAGCAACAATAGAAACACTGGGAATGCATATAGTTCTAGAAATTCCACATAAGAATAAAATCTCTTCTGATTTATGTCACATATAAAGAGGAATGCTAGCAATAGAACAATGTTTGCAAATAGGGTTTATAAAAGAAATGAAGTTGTCTAATAGAAGCTATCAGCCCACCAAGCTAAACTACCAAGACTGGAAGCCCAGAAAGGATTTAGCTGATTCCATTCAGCAAACCTACTGTTGGTAATGACTGATGTAGATGTATTAAAAAATGTGTTAGATGATGGCCAAAAGACAAACTATGTCAGAGGTATTGATATGTTCTTGAGGACAAATAGTATTAAATAGCATTGTAGAAAACACTGTAGTAACATATCAATTCAGCATACAATCTAGAATTCTCATAAGTAAAGCTTCAACCAGTGTTCATGAAACTGCTAAAAGTAGCATGACGTTCTTCATGTTCTTTTTGTAGTTAAGACAACATTTGTGTTGTAGTTGCATGAAATCTGCAACCCGCAATTGCAGAAGTTAAAAAATGCTTCTTTTAGAAACAGCCACAGATAATAGTTGAAGACTTCATCATCAAAGATAAGTTCAAAATCTAGATTATTTCAATGTGTTAAAATAGCTGGAAACATCAGGGCATTATGGAGTTTTGGAAAATAACACCAATGAAACAGCTTTACCTGAAATAAAAGAGTATATTTCCTCTTGTTTCAGAAATAAAAGGATTTTTTTTTTAATAGTGTCATAGGATACTTCAGGTTGGAAGGGACCTCAGGAAGGATTTAGTGTAAACTCCTACTCTAAACAGATTTGCTTAGAGATTTACACAGCCTGGTCTTGAAAACCTCAAAGTAGAGGCTCAGAGCCTCTCTGAGCAACCTACTTCACTTCTTGGCTGTCTTTATGCTGAAAAAGTTTTGCCTTGTAATTAGCTGGAAACATTCGTTTTCTCATTCATGTCCATTGTTTCTAGTTCTCCTGACATGTATCACTGGAAAACCTGCTTCCTCCTTTTCATAACTTCCTCCTGAGTATTGGAACACTGCTCAGAGTTCCCCCCAAAGCTGTTTCTTCTTCAAACTAGACAAGTCTATTTCCTTCTATCTTTCCGTAAGGGGCTTTTATCCCCTGAGCTTGTTGATCTGTTCATCCCATAGGTTCCTCCAAAAGGCAACCTGCCCCTCAAGCCCTCCAACTGCAACCTCCATTTGGGTTTCATCTGAAAACTTAATGAGAGTACTCTCCATTCCGTTGTTACTCTGCTTCAGGTTGCAAGAAATATCTTCCTAGAGGATTTGCTCCGTTTTTTTGCCAGAGGTTAAAGTAAGGCTGAGCAGCTTGTAATCCTCTAGGTTGTCCTTTTAGAACCTTTATAAGATTTGATGCAGCTTGTCGGGTCCATGAGCATTTACGAGTTGAGTTCTCATAAGTAATTCCTGACTTGATCCTTATCTGCTGCTAGTAGTTCCTCTCTTCTCTCTCATGCACAGAGGCCTCAAAGAACAAGACATTGAGCACTTCAGCCTTACCAGAGTCCACTATTGCTGAATCATCCTTTTTATTCAGCAACTATTACATATTTTCCTTGTTCAGCCTTTTATTAGTAATGTACAAGCTCTTCTTGTTGCCTTGATATCCCTAGCAAGTCTCAATATCATCTGAGTTTTGGTTTCCCTGACACTAGCACTACATACTAGTGCAGTGTTTCAGAAATTCCTCCGTTGTAGCCTGTCCTTGCTTCCATCTCCCTTATGCTGCATTTTATGGTGGATCTCTGCCTTGAGTTGGTCTATTGTTGAGAGTACTTGGCTTCCTGAGCATCAGGATGAACCACTCATGTGCTTGAAGGAAGAAGTCCTTACAGACCTGCTAGATTCTCTGCATTCATTTGCTTGCCAGAGCTGTCTCCCATGGAATCCCACCTTTCAACTTCCCAGATAAGCTGAAGTCTGCCCTCCCAAAGTGCAGGCTCTGTGCTGCACAGCTTGCCTTCTTCTACCTCCTCAGGATCTTGAAGTCCATTATTTTGTGGTCACTACAGCCAAGGTTTCTATTGATTATCACATTCCCAAACAGTTATCACTAGATAGTGAATGACAGGTTCACCTGGCTGGCCCCTCCAGTGTCTGTATCATAAATTTACCCCCAATACAATCCAGAAGCCTCCTGGATAGCTTGCTTCTTACCACAGTGCCCTTCCAACAGATTTTAAAATTCCTATAAGAACCAGCATCATAGGATCAAAAGACTTCACTGAGTGTTTCAAGAAGACTTTATCCACTTCCTCTGACCACATTGATCAGGTGGTCGGTAACACACTTTCTCCACAATGACACCTTCACTGGCCTCTCTGAGACCCACAAGCTCTCATCCATGTCCATGCATTTGAGCTGCTCCTTCACATAGACAATAATACTCCTTGCCTTCTCTGCCTGTCTTTCTCGAAGATCTTGGATCAGTCTATCCTACCACTCCAGTCACCTGAGCTATCCTGTCATGACTCATTGCTTTGATCACAGGTCCTACCACATTATTTCTGTAAGAATAAAGCTAAAGTCTCACTTTATAAATGGAACATCACACAAGGATCAGAATAAAACCACTTTAACTTATGGATTCATGTAGTTTTAGTCTTTCATGTAAAAGTACTACTGCAGTTTTGAATTAGACTGAAAATATTGCATATTTATAATATCTAATATCCCTAAATATCCCTACCAGTAAACAGTCACTGGCATATAAAACAAATCAAACAGAAAGGCAGCACTCAGCAGAGACTTCTTCAAAATTTAATAAAAAACCCTTTTCTTCTGAATGGTTCATGAAAAAAATAATTTTAAAAATTCTAAGCAACTTTTCAGTGTACATTTGCTAGTAAAATTATGTTATAATGATGTCTATAGCTGCAAAACTATTAAACTTAAGATTATATAGTGCTACCATCATCTTGTTTGAAGTAACTATATGACACCCAGCATTCTGTTTAAGTATTTTGTAATAAGTTATTGGAGGGTGCAGAACAGGCTCTACACAAGGTGCCTATACCACCAAGTCCACTTGGTCTTGCAAGTCTAAGCAACAAGATCCTTTCAATACTGTTCAAAGGCAGGTTAGTCATCACTGTTAGCATGGGGAAGTGGGAGGGTTGGAGTATGGCAGAGTTAGTAGAAAACTTGATATCCAAGGGTAAAACAGTGTCCTAAATACTTTACCCACAGCATTTTTGTCAAGCAGTAAAACATGTGATAAAGGAGAAAACCACAACAAGTAGTGCTTTAGTGACTTCCAAATACTTTCAAAAAAGGGCAGGGATAAACTCTTTCTACTTTATTATAAAATCGAATACATGAGATACTGAAATGTGCCAGCTTAGTGTGCCAGTCTGCAAGAAGGTCATACAGCCAGTAAGAAGGGGATTACAGGCCTAAACCTTAGACTAACTATCATAAGCTCCTGATTTAGCCAGAGGAGACTCAGATATTTAACAGATTTGCAGTGAAATTAATTGAGAAATTAATGTAGAGGCTATCAGTGTAAGGTAGGATATAAATGGGAAAATTAATATGTACTCTTGTTTCATTTTCATTTAGATTCTGTGAGTGGATTAGTCTGGCTTACACGTAGCTGTGTATATTTAGGTATGGTGACAAATATTGCCTAACAGAGGAATATTTCAAATGAACACAGCCTCTTTCCTGAATGGTAGGCCTTATAAATATAGAAAAATTGGCTAAAGAATTCGGATTCGTTAATATTGCAGGAAGAAGGGAAGTAAACACAAGTGTTCGTGATCCTGGACTTTCAAGGACAGCCTGGCAGGTTAACTGAAGGAACAACTAATCAGTTAGGGTAGCCACTTTTACCAAGACTCTTGTTTTCTTGATCACAATGTGGCTTCTGTTATATAAACTCTCTGCCTTTATGGCTGGTAAGTTACGTTTCTCTTGAAGCCAAGAGGTTCTCAGTACATAATTAAAGGTGAGGTATGACAATAGACTTCAAATACATGAAAAGCTAACACAAAGGGGAAAGCAGCAATTTGTTCTGTATATCATCAGTACGTGAGGCTGAGAAGTAATGGACTTAAATTACAGCAAAGTTAGGTGTTAGGAAGCAAATTCCAGTCCCAAGGACAGAGAGAGCCAGGAAGATAATGGCATGGGAGATTGTAAAGACTCCATCATTGGAGATTTTTAGAATAAACACCAGTCGCACAGATATAAGCACAGTTGAGTTTGCATTAGAGCTGGAAAATGAAAGAAATGTCCTCTTGAAGTCCTTTCCAGGCCTGTGATTCTATTATTCAAAGTCTGCTTCAAAGAGTAACAGTCTTTAATGTGTTTCAAATGGAATTACATTTCATTCAGATATTTGTGAAATAGTGAAATTAAACATAAGACTCACTAAAACCTGAAAACTGACATGAGTGCACTAAATTAATCTCTCAAGTAGTTCTTTGACCTCTTATGTTTTTCCTTTGGCTTATTCCTGGCATCATGCTTGAGAAAGCTGCAACTTGATAAATACATAGATAGCTGGCAGTGACTCAAGCTCCTCCAGCTGTGTTCATGCTTGGCCTTCCTTTTCTTAAGAGTTTCATTTCATTTTTTACCAGTCATTAAGCTCATTGACTAGTGTTTAGAGACTAGTAAGTGACAAGTTTAGAGATAGTAAATCATACAGAAAGTCTGTGTACAACTAAAACATGTTGCTTATTCATGGTAGCACTCTTTTTTTCTACAATAGCTGGCCCCATCTTTGAACAGTGCATGTACTGACAACCAGCATATTACATTTGAAAGCTAGAATTTGAATAGATTGGGCCAAGTAATGAAATATCAGGAAACTGGACATTTCCTAAATAAAGATTCATACTTGCTTCCTGGCCCTGAGTAAGACATAATCCCTTTCCTCCTGTTTCCATTTTTCAGTCAGTAAACTGCTTTGTAGTTTTCCTCCAGATTCAGCTATAGCAGTCATGATTGACTTCTCAGTTGAAGTCAGCAGCAGGCATGCAAGCTTCTTCCTCACCATTAGATAACACTGTAATCAATAGAAATTATTTGTCTTCTTAAAAAGAAGAAGGCTTTTCTAAGAAAAAAAAATTAACCATCTATACAAAATTGAAAGGAAATGCATAAGCTCTTTCCAGGTCAGTTAAGCACAGGGGATTCTTCACCTTGTACCAGAACACAGAGAAGCTCCTTTCTGCCTAGCCTTGCTATCCTGTAGATAACATCCTGTTGTTCTAATGCAGATTTATTTAATTTTTACTTTTAATACATTTCACTGAAACAGAGTGCCACTGAAGGAGGAATAATAAGACAACTCTTAAAAGTCTAAATAGAAAAGAATTTTCAACTTATTAATGTTAATCAGGAAAAAAAAATCACCTAGATTTAAAGCATTATGAAATAAATCCTGTCATATTGAAATCATATGTTTAGTATAATGCTTCATGCTATAGAACATTTAGGACTCACATATTATTGATCCTGTTTTTGTGAACAGCAGAATAAGTCAGAGAGACTTCCATTAACAGCAGTGAACTTGCACCTCTGTTACAGTGAATGAATTTATACCAGAAGAAAATCAGGACATTTACAATAAGAGCCAAGACAATTAGTTACACAGTGAGTGGTGATAAAGATAGCAGCCTTTGTGTCTAAGTGTGGACTTTACAGAAGAAATGTGAGCATTCTCACTTCAGTTAAACTATTTAGAGATGTCAAGATTCAGAGCACTGTATTAACTCAAATCTAAATCAGAAAAGTAGGTTAAGACAAAGTAAAATATCAGATTAAAAGAAAATGTTTTGGAAAAAAAAGAGTAGATGAGACAAGCCAGAAAGCCCTATATTCTTCAGTTCTACCATATGCCATAAGAAAAATATATTACGGAAATACTGTGGAAAAATAGCAATTTGGAGAATAATAAAACACGGAATCTCCCCAAAAGTGAGAGAGGCAGCATTTTAGAGGGAAGAAAAGATCTGAAATATCTCATAATTAAAGAATCTTCACCAGAAAGTATAAAATACATTTTTCCTAGAAGGCATCCACCACTCAGTGCACAATGACTTCTGGATTCTGTTTAGCATTCTTCAAACAAGTCTTTTCAGTTAACCAACAAGGGTTTGATTCAGACCAAAAAAAAACTTAGGTTTCTTTTTTTAATTAAAAAAAAAAATTGGCCAATAATCTAGTCTAGAGTAGATTCCTTCTCAATGGACACAAATCAACAGTTCCAGAGGGTAGTTGTTACGACCCGCCCCAAAAAAAGGGAGGGGGGTAACCCAGGTTTTTATACCAATAATTCCCTTGGGGTGGATTAGAGTGAAACGACACTGAATAATCGGTGTTTGAAAACATATACTGACAAGGTTTATTTCAACAATTCTGTATCAACAAGCATACTAGCAGTTTGGGTGTTGTCATAAAACAGTGCAGCACAGAGATAACTTTTGGGGGGGAGAAACTGTTTAGGGGAGAGGAAAACCAGGATGAGAGGTAAGGGAAAAGAGAAGCTGAGAGTATAAAAGAAATGGACATAGTCACCACCCACTGGATCCAGCGATGCTTGAGAGCGATGGTCTTGATTCGCAGGCAGTGGGGAGAAGGACAACCCCAAATTCTCAAAGTCACCAGTCAGTTTATATACCCTCAGCATGCTTTTGCACCTCCCTGGCATGAGGAGTGTTTGCCTTTTAGGGCTTAGCACTGAAGGGAGGGATGGGCCCAATTGGCCACCTGAGGTATCTTCTTGCCTTTTAGGGCTTAGCCCCTCTGAGGCAACTTCTTGCCTTTTTAGGGCTTAGCCCACCTGAGGCATCTCCTTGCCTTTTTAGGGCTTAGCACTGAGGGGATGGGCTCAACTGTCTATTGGGGGTATCTCCTTGCGTTTTTAGGGCAAAAGTCAAAACCTGCAAACTCCTGGAATGCATAAATCATTAACTATTTCAGTCTCTGACAGTAGTACATCCCACTTTTCAAATTCCTTTCTTATACACCTCTACAGATTGATTTGTCCCATCTTTGATCTTTCCATGCCCACTGAGGAAATCTAGAAAATTAACTTAACCAAGATACCTATACTACTACTAAAGATCAGCTCTGTCTAAAGGTCTTTCTATAGATACAGCCTCTTGAGGTTCCACATCTACAACATGTAATTGATTTCCTTGTAATTAATAAATATGCTAGACCTCTGAGGTAAAAGAAAAGTTGAATTTCCATCACTAACAGTCTTTTGGACTCAAATTCATGACTGTCTCATTGCAATGGGATTTATTCACTGTGCTGGTACACCTTTGCAAAGGCAATGTGCAAACTAACAGGCATGCTCCAGGAATCGAACATGAAGGGAATTATGAACCTAAATTAGATCTACAGTAGTATGAAGTATTAAAGATATTAGAAAACAGGAAAATATAATTTCTTCCAAGTAATGCCATGGTATGGATTCTTGTGGTATGAAGCCCCTCCTTGCCACACCATGTGCACAGTAATATTTTTATTTGCTTCACAGTAATATTTTTATTTGCTTTTGGGAACAACTGAAGAGACAAAGTAGTGTGATTTTAAGTTTCTCTGTATTAAAAGTCTGTAAAAATCTGTTCTTTGCTTGAAGTCTGTAAGAAACCACAAGCAACTCCATATGTCCCTTTCTTTTGTGCTACTTTTGTGCTTTTTATTTTGCAGTGTAAAAAATCATCACTGGAACCTAGTGACAAACCTTGATTAACTGTGCTTAATCTTTTTTCCAGACAAAATTTGAACGAAGAAAGTGTTCTAAAACAAGATAATAAAATGTTATCATTTCTTCATTCTCATTTTATTAAATATGCTCATCTTATTTGCAGAGTCAATCTATCCAGTTGGCATCTTTGTGACGAGACAGAATGCATAAGGAAAAATGGTTTTGAAGCATATGTTTACATAATCTATCTGCAATGGTAATCTTACTGACAGACATTTGTCACTGATCGTTCTGTTGTGGTACAATATAATTTGTGCTCCTTTTCTCTTTGTTACTGGAAGTTAAATGGGAAAACAGATAACTGTAGAAAAGCCTGTAACTTTTTTTTTTTTTAACTACCATTCATCTCTTAAGTCAGGAATTCCTCCCAATATACATGAAGTCCTTTGTGACTGTACTTTTTGTTTTCTAGCACAAGAACAGAAATACTCAATGAATTCAAAAGGGGACAAATTTTTACTGATAAAACAAACCGTTCTCTCACTCTGTAACAGGGCTTTAATTTTCATCAATGTCACAGAATGCTGTTGAAGGTTATAGTTGAGTAAGTTTTAGAGGATTGTTAGATGTTTACATGCCTAGCAGGAAAATATAATATCAGAATATTTACTAAAAACAATAGAGTATTTGAAAGTGAGATCAAAATTCACACTTCAGGCCTTAAGCAAATCACAAACTTAAGGAATAGAGATGAGCCATTTAATGAAGCATTTTTCCCATGGTTTACTTCACATATCTTCCTGTGGGAAGCTTGTTGCTAGTCCTCAGACTCTGAATGGCGGACCTAGATAACCTGTTCTAGCAAGATGATTCCTGTGTTCTTATGTAAAACTCTGAGAAGGTGCCATTAATGGTCTCTGCCATTATCTACCCTTGAGCACACGATATTTTGCCCTAGGAAGATGATAGATGTGTAGGGGTAAGAGAAAAGAATTGAAAGCCTGGAGCTGAATTGGTCTTCTTTTATAGTCAATGGGATGCAAAGGAGAAAAAAAAATTCAAAGTATACCTTACAACAGACCCAAAAGTCACATCCTTTTTTCACTCACAATAGGTAAGAAAAGCCCTTGGTATATCTGGTGGGTTGACCTTGTCTAGCCACCACATGCCCACTAAACCTCTCAACTTGACTGTGGACTGGGGAGAAGAAAATATGATAAAAGTCTAGTGGGGCAGGGTAAGGACAGGGAGATCACCGTAACAGGCAAAACAGACTTGACTTGGAGATATTAGTTTATTTTATTGCCAGTTAACAGTGAATTAAGTTAATGAGGAATAAGACCAAATCTAAAAGCACTCTCCTCTCACACCTCTCTTCTTCCTAGCTCAGCTTCACTCCTGATTTCTCTATCTCCCTCTCCCAAGCAGTCCAGAGGAATGGGGAATGAGGGTTGTGGTCAGTTCATTACATTTTGTCTGTGCTGCTCCTTCCTCTTTGCACTCTTCCCCTGCTGCACTGTGGGGTCCCTGCTACAGGAAACAGTCCTCCATGACCTTCTCCAACCTGAGAGCCTTCCTATGGGTTGCAGTTCTTCACAAACTGCTCCAGCGTGTGTCCCTTTCATAGGATGTAGCCCTTTCAGGAGCAGATTGCTCCAGCATGGGCTCCTCTCTCCACAGGGCCATCTTTTGGGCACCCACCTGACCCTACACGGGGTTCTCCATGGGCTGAAGGTGGATTTTGCTCCATCTTGGACCTCCATGGACTGCAGGAGACAGCTTACCTCACCATGGTCTGAACCACAGGCTGCAGGGGAATCTCTGTACTGTCCTTGGTGTCTGCAGGGTTGTTTCACTCACATATTCTCACCCCTCTCTCTGGCTGCTGTTGTGCAGCAGGTTTTTTCCCACTTCTTAGCTTTGTTATCCCAGAGACACTACCACTGCTGCTCATGGGCTCAGCCTCGGACAATGGCAGGTCCATCTTGGAGCCGGCTGACATTGGCTCTGCCAGACATAGTGTAAGCTTCTGGCAGCTTCTCACAGAAGCCATCCCTGTAGCCCATCCTACTACCAAAAGCTTGCCACATAAAGCCAATACAATACAACTTTTTAAGTACCCCCTGATCTTTTCATGTCCATATCCTTTTCTATTACAACCATGTTGCTGTATAGTCTACGTAATGGCACCACTTCAACTGTCATACCTTGTCTGTTGCACAAAGATTTCGAAAGCTTCATTTGATACATTTTTATCCTGATATGCTGTAAAAAAACGTTCCAAAATGCTTTTTCTTGATCTATACATGATATGGTTTGAAGCTGGCTCCCTGCCAAGTCTCCAAACCTTACCACCAGAGTTCCCCCCCCCTCAAACCTCAGGGAGAAGAGGGAGAAAAAAAAACCCTAAGAAAACCCGAAACGAGAGACAACCAAAGTGAGATATATAAATATATTTACACTTATATACAATTAAAATAAGGGAAAGGAAAGGGGGAAGGGAAAAGGAACAAAACCAAAATATTATATATATATAAATATCCCAATTA
>NW_021938895.1:15203540-15208851 GCF_001715985.3 Manacus vitellinus | reverse complement strand
GCCAGAAAGCCACTTAAATTATAATATATTTGTAAATAATATATTTAGTTGTGCATAATTTAATATATTATATATTATATGCATTAAATATAGAATGTTTAATATATTATATAAAATATAATCATGGTAAGAGTTTGGTGGGACAACTGGGAAGCAAATCTGTAGGCATAGGTCTGGAATGCCATCTGAAGCATTTCTTGAGGTATTCCCTAAATATTGAACCAGGTTTAATTGTGTAAGCATGAAATTCCCTCACAATGTAATCAAGAGGTAGTACATACTTGGTTAGAAAATAACAGCCCAGTGACAATAGGACCTTCTAACTGGCTTCTAACTGGTTGCTTGAACTGTACTCTGACCTCAGCAGTTCTTCCAAGTTCTCTATTCATTTTTCTTTGATTTTTTTTGTAAGTTTATCAATGCAGATATTCTATCTTTTTCTATCCCCATATATTTTTCTTTTAAAAATTGTCTCTAATTCTTTTCATTGCTATAATTTCTCTTTTTAAAATTAGCTGTTTTTCTTTGATATCAATGCAAAAAATGGTCTAAACTTGATCTTCAGTTGCTTCAGCTGCATACTTCATCACTGGCCTTTCTTGCTTTTCCTTTATTAATTTAATCTGAAATGCTGGTCTAGTAATCATCTACATTATGGACAACCTCTATTATGATCTATTCATTAACCTCTCATTATCTTCATTCCTGACTTCCAAACTCTGCATAACTCCACTCTCATTATTGGCAATTTTCTCTGCAGTTTCTTAGCTTTGTCCTTGTCTCCTCTAAGTTGTGTCCCCTTCAGTTTATTGTTTTGTTCTTGTCTGTAGGCCCCAAACTTTGGGGAGTCTTTGGGTGTCTGAATCAAGGGTGAACAACAGGCCAAGAGTCAAAGTGTTTGCAATCAAATAAACTCTCTATTAGGAATAGTCATGGAAATTTTTTAAGATTTTCAAAGATTCTTCACACTTCACACACACATCTTTTCTGCACAGTTAAAATACTTAGCATTTTTGGTTTCTGTAGTTCTCAAGGTATTATAGAAGGTGGGTAGAGCTTGTTAGCCTAATTTTTAAAGTGCTAAGGTAGGGTAAACCTAGCATAGGTGGTGGCAAGATCAAGCAAGATCATATCTTGTGAAGGGTAAAATGACAAAATAACAGCAGAAATTAGATTAGAATATCAATTAGTATTGTAAACTCAGATTATCTACCTGGATAGATAATCCCAGGTTAACATTTCCTATCAGCTGTTTATGTCAACTTAAATACATCCTTTTTTACTTAAAAGTAGAAAGTTATGAAAGCACTGCTCATCCTTCACTGGGATACAGTAATATTATACTCAGAGAAGCAGAGAGTATTCCTGTGTTCAAAGTTAAAAATATTTTCCTTTCAAGATGCTGCCATGGAACACAATCAGGATCAAAACTCACTGCTGAGCTCAGTAATAGAAGGGAGTACTTTCTTACAGTCAAAAGGCTTTTTTTTCCTTCACTGCAACTGCAGATGAGATAGGTGAACCAATACTGGCCTTCAGATATATTAAATTATGTTTCACTGATGGCAAAATCCAGTTCCCAGCTAATATTCCATTTAGTAGATGGCTTAAAGTGCACCTTAATCTGCATCATGCCCCAGGTTTGACATTATTTGTGTAGGGCATCACAGGTTGATAGTATTTTTTTTCTGCTGACAGGCACAGTTCTCTTCTCCATTAAAGCTTATGGATATTTATAACTCAAAGTGTTCTTGTAGTAGCTGGTAATATAGAACACTTCTCTGCAGTCTACTATTTGACAGCTTCTATTTACTGAGATCTTACTGATGAGAACATCCATAGCTCTCCTAGTTACCAGATAATTGTGCCAAGGCGATCCTGATCCCTGAACTGAAGGAAGCAAAGAAACTAAAAGCTGCTTTCTCTACCCAAATTCTTGTGTCAGATTCTTACTAGAAGTAATAGACACCACCTTACCCAGATAAATAACAAATCAGCTCTAACTTCTTCACCATTTTTTTCTGTTTCTTCAAAATAAATGTAGACTTCCACCATCCCAGACAACAACACTGCCTACATAGATACAAGTAAAAGTACATTTTCTTCATTCTTAAGAACATGGAAACAGTATAAAACTCCACTGCATTAAGAAGTAGAAAATTAGAATCAGAAAAAGGGAATCATTGGAAGGATCTTTGGATTATTTCATCCAACCTCCTACTCAAAGCAGGAGTATTGCTAACACTAAATCAGATTCGCTTTATTGTGTCCTGAAAACCCACACGAGTGGAAACTCCACAACTCCTCTGTGTAATCTTAGTGCTGTGCTGAACTACCATTTTTCAGCATTCCAGTGCTGGAAAATATATTCATAATGCCCTTCTTGAACCTCTCAAGCTGCAGTTTGTGGCCATTGCCTGTCAGCAAGTCTAGGTACAGAATAAATCATAGAAAGGCTTGGTTTGGAAGGGACCCTAAAGATCATCTAGTTCCAACCCTCCAGCCATTGGCAAGGGATACCATCCACTAGATCAGGTTGCTCAGGGCCCCTTCCAAACTGGCCTTGAACACTGACAAGGATAGGGCACCCAAAAGTTCTCTGGGCAACCTGTTCCAGTGTGTCACTACTCTCTGAGTAAAGAATTTCTTCCTAACATCTGATTTAAACCTCCTCTCTTTCAGTTTAAAGCCTGTCCTGTCACTATCTGCCCATAGAAAAAGTCCCTCTCCCTCCTTTCTTATAAGCCCTCTTGAGGAACTGGGAGGCCACAATGAGATCTTCTCCAGGTTGAACAACCCCATCTTTCTCATCCTGTCTTCATAGGATAGGTTCTTTCTGACAGGGACTCTCCAGTTTCTCCACATCAACCTTGAATAGGGGGACCAAAAGTTGGATACAATGGTTGAGGTGTAGCCTCACAAGGTAGTAGTGAATAATAAGTTCCTCCAAAAATTCTCCTAACTTAAATCAGTATGCAGTTTGCCTCATCTCTAATGAGAACACACTGGGACCTTAGATTCAGCCACGTATTTGCTACACCTGCATGGCCATTTGGTCAGCTCACAGCTGTATTGAGTTATTCTGTTCCAGAAACAGAACTTGGAACTTGTCAAATGTGAGCTGCATGGCCTTCCTTTTGACCCAGTCCTCCAGCATCTTAAGATGTCTCTGAATTGAAGTTTTAATATTTACTGTGTGAAACATTTACTTTGATTTAATATCTTCCACAGATTTACTGAGAATTCTTGTCTCATCATTGAGGTTGTTGACAAAGATACCAAATAGTCATGGAGCCATTGCCACCCCACTGGGTCTAGTGCTGATTACCAGCTTCCACTGGACATCATATGACTGATTACTACCCTCTGAGCACAGAAGTCCAGCCAATATTAAGCCTACCTAGATGTACATTCATACAACTCATCCCTCTTCAATTTACATGTGAGAGTGCTGCTGAGGGCCCCAGCAAAGTTAAGGTGTATTACATCCACTATTGTCACTTCATTCACATCACTAGTCACTTTATCACTGAAGACAACGGAGTTAATAAGCATGATCAGTCCTTGGTTAACCTTTGTTTCTTGTTCTTCAGTGTTGTCATGGTTTAACCCCAGCCAGCAACTAAGAACCACACAGTCATCACTCCCCCCACAGCGGGATGGCAGAGAGAATAAGAAGAGTAAAAGTTAGAAAACCTGTGGATTGAGATAA
Source organism: Manacus vitellinus (assembly GCF_001715985.3). NCBI lineage: Eukaryota > Metazoa > Chordata > Aves > Passeriformes > Pipridae > Manacus > Manacus vitellinus. The sequence goes on along the minus strand of NW_021938895.1, from coordinate 15,205,139 downwards.
AGACAGTTTAACAATAAAACAACAAAAATAATAGTAAGGAAAAGGAAAAAGATAAGACAGAGAGAGAAAATAAAACCCAAGAAAGACAAGTTATAAAAATGAAAATGATTTCTTACCATCAACTGACCTATGCCCAGTCACTTCCCGAGCATTGGCCCCCCTGGCATCCTCCCCCCCATCTTTATGTGCTAAGCATTATGCCATATGATGTGGGATATCCCTTGGATCAGTTGGGGTAAGATGTCCTGACTGTGTCCCCTCACAACTTCTTGTGCACCCCCAGCCTCCTCATTGGTTCGGAGGGGTGAGTAGCAGAAAATACCTTGATGCTGTGCAAGCACTGCTCAGCAGTAATAAAAACATCCCTGTATTATCAGCACTGATTTGGTCACAAATCCAAAACACGGCCCCATATTAGCTACTCTTAAAAAGCCTGTCTATCTAGACCAAGCACAGTTGTTTAGAAATATCATCTAAGAATCTGTTTCCAGGGACTGAGATGAATCTGACCAGCCTGTAACTCCCAAATTGTTCTTCCTGACATTTATATAGCTGGGCATATTATTTTCATTTTTTCATTTGTAAGAGACTTTTCCAGATTGCTTCAATTTCTTTGGCCGCAGGTAAATAGCAGCTTTACAATCACCCTGTGTGCTTCAACACTTACAGATGAATCTCACCCAGGCCCAGGGATTTTAGCACATCAGGATCCTTCAAGTAGCCCCTAACCTGTGACAATTCCACTCTTGACTGCTCTTCTCCTTCCCAAGCATGACTGGCTTGTGCAGTGATCTGGTCTCAGGCGTTTCCTAGAGGGACTGAGGTAGGGAGGTGGAGAAGGCATCAAGTACTTTAGTTTTATCCATGTCATCCATCACTGCGCTGTCTTCTCCCTTTCATCAACAGTACCACATTTCCTCTGAACTTTTTGCTCTGAACATTTTTCTATCAGCAAGCTGACAGAATTTCTTCTTATTACTCCTCGTGTCACTAGGCAATTTTAAGTCTAGTTGGGCTTTGGCCTTCCATTACTCTGTGAGTAATGTTTCTCTCTCATGTCCATCCTTCTTTGCAATTTCTTGTATGGTCTCTAGGGTAGCTAATATCAATTTGACAATCATGAAAAATCAATGGTTTCCTGTGTTATTGTATTGCTATTTGCATTGCATGAGTTTTGTGCAGCCTGTGTTTCGTCACAGTTTATGTTCTTGTGCCATGTTTAATAAAGTAATAGCAGATTAACATAGATATCATGGCTAGGCTTTGCGAATAAAGATTTGGGAAGGGCTCTACCCACGTTTGTTACAAGTGCGCTGGCGGCTAAAAAGGCCAATGCGAGATAGACATGTCCAGTTGCAAAAGGCACAGCAGAAAGACTCCTTAGGTGGTATATTCAGCAAGACACGATTCTTTCTGTGTTGTCTTTTCTCCTCGAGAGTGATCCTGCATGCGTTCTCAAAGGAAGCAGCAGTGTTATAGATGGTGTGTCTCCAGACCTCCAGATTGGAGACCAGAGTAAACCAGTTATGTTGATCAATATGGCCAAGGCTGAGATGTTGTTTCAGGGAGTCCTTGTATCTTCTATTCGGGGCTCCTCTC
>NW_021938895.1:15090814-15201184 GCF_001715985.3 Manacus vitellinus | reverse complement strand
GTTGAAATCACCAAAGATAATGATCTTATCATCTGCAGGAACCTTTTGGGTAAGGCAGCACAGGTCAGAGTAAAATTTATCTTTTTCAGCAGGGTCAGCTTGGAGAGTTGGGGCATATACACTAAAGAGGACAACGTGTTTCTTGTTGTGTAGTGGAAGGCGTAGGGAGATAATGCGGTCAGAATGACCTGTCGGCTTCATTAATCATGAAGCTGACTCCTGAGAGATGCGTTTCTGTCCTGGGTTTACCTGACCAAAAGAGTGTGTAACCTGCACCATGTTCTCAGAGACTGCCTTCCTCGTGAAGGCGAACTTCACTGAGAGCAGCAATGTCGATGTTGAGACATGACAGTTCATGGGCAATTAAGGCAGAACAATGCTCAGGACGTCCACTATCTGCAGAATCGAGCATGGTTCTGATGTTCCAGCATGCTAGAGTTAATTTAGGTACACCTTTGGAGGCAGGTGCATGCCTTTGTCTTTTGATCTTTGTGTGACTGCATTAGTAGAAGATGTCGCTACAGGGCTTTGCAAACGTGGGTAAGGCCTTCGAGCCTGCGCAGTGGATTTTTTAGGTGAGACACAGTGTGCGTGGAACTGAACCCACCCTTTAATCCTAAGGTTCATCTGCCAGGGTCAAGCAAGCTTGGACAGCAGCAGTGAGGTCCTCAGGACGTAGGTTTAATTAGAGTGACCTTCTCTTAGATGGATGGCCTTACAGGGCTAAACGAACTCCATCTGCCCAGGTTTAGAGTTGTCCTTCTCCTTTGTGTGCTCCAAGATTCCCCCTCTCATCTCCCACGTGGGCGCAGTCCGCACCGGTGAAGCTCCCCCTCTCTCTCTCTCTCTCTCTCTTTCCTTTCCCCGCCTGGGACTGGGGCCGAACACATGTGCCCCAGCATAGGTATATATATACAGATATATACAAAGACAGGCAGATACGTAAAAACTCATTTGCTAAAGCTGACCAATTTAAGGGTCTACACCAAGCCTATAGGCCTCCAGCAAGTCAAACTTTTCCAGGTAGTAACAATACTTGCATCCCTTCTTATCAGGAAGAAACTTATTTGTAATATTTTAGGTAGTTACTTTCAAATCAAAACATAGTAATTGTGTTCTAGTGCTGTGACTTCCCTAAAACCCCTACTCGTAGGAGCCCACTGTTCAAAGCTGCATGGCAGTCCAATCGCCCTAATTTATTTTTCACATTCACCTTAGAGATATATGAACCATTATTCTAGATATTTTCTCTTGATCCTGGTTCCTGCATTTCTCTCTCTAACTGACCAACTTTTTTAGAGGCTTTCAAGTTTTTTCTTGATCCTTTACTTAAAAACTAGCATCCAAAGGAGACACTAAAGATCCCTTCACCTTTTAAATGTCAAAACTACAGTTTCACTCTATCTGCAACATTTTTTAAAAATTTTCTTACTATATCAGATAAGTTGGATTTTTTTTTTTTTGGGGGGGTGAAACATTGGTTTAAATGTTTCATTTTCTTATGTTTTAGAAAAATGCATTTTCTATTTTGAAGAGACATATCATGTCTAGAAGTAAATCTATCACTATTTTAGAGTGTAAAGTTTGAAGACTGAAATGGAGAGAAAATGCTTCAGTTTCTCTGAGCTTTTTGTTCATTCATTTGGTTCTTAGATATAACATTTGTGAAAACTAAATACACTTATTTTGTCTCTTTCCTCCAGTTAAGGATCAAACTTATGGAAGAATGAGAAAGTATTTTCCACTCACAGCTTAAAGTAGCTCTGCCACATAAAATCATCTACTCAAGAATCGTTACAGTTGAAAAGGACCTCAAAGATCATTGAGCCCAACCATAAAACTTCAATTATTTCTTAACGTCTGTGTTTAATTTGACAATAATTAACATAGGAATAGGAAAAAAAATTGCTTTCCCTATATATTTAAATAGAACCACCTAGGAAAGAGTGTTTTCTTTACTCAGTTTATATCTGAGTCCCTCAGACACTAGGCATTTTCAGCAAAGTGTGCCATAGCTTCTTTCCACTTCCCCAGAGAAGATGTAAGATCACACTTGTGACGTCTCTAATGACACACAGAGGAAAACAATTCTTGGAAAGTTACAAGGTCAGGCTAAAATTCCAGAGGGCCGGTACCTAAAAGATGTCAAACATAATGACATAATGACAATATGCAAGAACCTATTCTTGGTTTATATTTACATGTTTTTTTCCAACATTATTAATACTATTTTAAAGTTCTATTTGTTTTACAGGCATGATTACATGTTATTTACATACAAACTATAAGGTTTTGTAGTATTTGTAAGGCCTTTATCCCACCTGGCTTTGAGATATTTGACAAGTTATTAAAAAGGAACTTAAATCCTATAGCCTTATAGTAAAAAAAAAGAGGTGGAAACAAAAAATAACCCTTTCATACTGACTTTATACTACAGAAATGATTTTTTTTTTAAATTTTGTTTCCATACTCCTTTGATAGGTGCCAGAGTTGGCAAATGGATGTTAATTACCAATGTATGTCTCAGCAAAATTGAATGAAAATCAATGTTAATGTGTCGTCACCTAAACTTTTAATATTGTTCCTCTGGAGGATCAAATTCAAATAGCTCCAGACAGCAACCTCTGCAGAAACAGGTTAATTTATGACTCAAATGTGTAACTCCACACAAATAGATGTGTACAGAGTTCAGGAGCAGACTAGCTGTAAATTTATACTTGGGAGAAAAATACTCATGTAAAAAAAAAAAAAAGAAAAGATTGAATAGTTTTCTCCTATCCTATCTCTATTTGTCAGTGGAAAATGCAGGATCACTGGGACTACATCACTATATGAGAATTCCAGACAAATCACCCAAACTCCAACTTATATGCTTTCTTTAATTTTAAAGGCTTTGGAATAAAGTGAAATTGTAAGAGTTAATGAATTTGTTTAACAAAACTCTGTGGGAATGGTGATGGGTCACAACAGTAATAAAAAAAATAAAAAACCAGTGACCCTGATTTTTCTCGTATCACAAGCAGTTTACAGAAAACACTGTTTCTTCCTGTGTCCATGGAAGTTTACATTCTAGGTATTAAAGGCCTTGGCAAGGTGGAAGGAAAAGCAATACAAAAAGGTTATTCTTTAGAAAAGAGACCATTGAGGTGTCAACCGGAAGCAGTCGAATATTGAGATCAGGCTGAAAATGCAGTGTGGGAGCCTTTTGAGGAGAGCAGATTTATTATTATTACAATTTTCACATATTGCCAAAGGTACAGAGAAAATGAGGTCACAAGAGACAAGAGGCACAAAACTGTGGTTTCTTTTATACGAAAATGACTCTCAAAGGCTTTCTTAAACAAGAGTGAAAAATGATGTACTTATTCATTGAGCATTGCTTTAGGATCCCAAGCAGGAAAAGACAAGTAGCACATAACTGAGGATGACACGTAACCTTTCACAGAACATGCGGATGTTTTTCATCTGCATTTCATAGTGGGATGGCACACTCCTCAGGAATGCAGCCTAGGCTCCTTAAACACCTTAGGACTCCACATCTTCAAAAAGGGATTCCTAAGGAGAGATATGGGGAGAGTCTATAAGTTCTTGTTCACCTGCTCCATACAACTCATGAAATAATTATTGTCTAATTCTCATCACAATGACTAGGAGTAGATAATAAAAATACCAGCCAAAGCTTGTGGAGTCATCATCCTCATCATGGCTGGGCTTCACAAACGAAGATTTGGGAAAGGCTCTACCCACGTTTGTTACAAGCGCATAAGGCCAATACGAGATAGACATGTCCGGTTGCAAAAGGCACAGCAGAAAGACTCCTTAGGTGGTATATTCTGCAAGACACAATTCTTTCTGCGTTGTCTTTTCTCCTTGAGAGTGATCCTGTGTGCGTTCTCAAAAGAAGCAGCAGCGTTATAGATGGTGTGTCTCCAGACCTCCCGATTGGAGGCCAGAGTAAACCAGTTATGTTGATCAATATGGCCAAGGCTGAGATGTTGTTTCAGGGAGTCCTTGTATCTTCTATTCGGGGCTCCTCTCGTGTGGCAGCCGGTGGCAAGTTCACCATAAAGCAAGATCTTAGGGAGGTGGTGGTCCTTCATCCTGGAGACGTGCCCTGCCCAGCGCAGCTGTGTTCTCAGCAACATGGCCTCAATACTTGTGACAGCTGCTTGTTCTAAAACAGACGTATTAGTCACATAATCTGACCAGTGAATGTTTAGGATTGTTCAGAGGCAGCGTTGATGGAAGCGTTCTAGGAAACGCAGGTGGTGGCAGTAGATGACCCATGATTTGGATCCATATAAGAGAGTAGACAGCACTATGGCTTTGTAAACACTGATCTTTGTACTTTTCTTCAAGTGTGTATTACGCCATACTCTTTTATGGAGTTTTCCAAAAAATACCAACCAAAGTTTATAGAGTAAACAGAAGACACTACATTTTTACTGAGGGCATATCTATGCTCTGGAACTGATTTTTACAACTTAGTGACTTTTGCGTGGCAAAAATATCACAGAATAATCAGATCCATTTGGATGAAGGCTGCATAGAAGTTTGTTAAACAGCCTTTAGCATCCCTAAGTGACTTATTCTTGGAAAGGGGAGAAAATGCTAGTAGAATTATACTTACTGTCTTACAGTGGATCCCTTCTTTAGCAGTCTCTATTGAAAACTGGTCAGATGGACCTTTGCTCTCACCCAGTACAGCTGTTTTATGTTAACTAGCCTTTCTCTTTCTGCTTTTATTCTGCCTTTTCTTTACTTTTGATTAGGGAAGAATTTGTCAAGAGAGGGATGAAAATAGGTGTCCAGATCTCAGTGACTGCCGGTCATAGTGCCTTTTTCACCTTTGAACTTTTTTCCCCAAGTTTTTATTGATGAACAATTGTTATTAGGTCAAATTTGCTATGGTTGCTGCTTGTGTAATTTAACTTCTCATTCCTTGTTTGAAACTTTAAGCTTATTTTTAGGATTGCTTGTAAGTAAAAATAATGTCACAGAGAGCAAAATTAGAACTACATTTTTTGTCTAATAGCAATATGGCCATTCAGTTTGGCATTGTAATTACTGTCTGTTTATTGACCCTTTCATTTTTTAATATGAGTATCTATAATTTCCTGGAGGAGTGAACGACAAAGAAGTCCACAATGGCCAACAAAGAACCACATATTTATGCTGAGCTTCTTGAAATGTTTCTGTTCATTGTTTTTATTTGAAAGGTTTTGAAATAAATTGTTGAAAAAATGTGCTTGGGTAAACTTTTGAGAACTGAATGTCATTGTCTTTAAAATACTTCTGGCCAGGGAGAAGGAGAAAGACATGCTATTGACAAATGCAATAATTTTACAACTGTTTTTCAAAGAAATAATTTTTTGAAATATTTCTTTTTCAAAATATTTTATCAAACCAAATTTTTTTGAAAATATGGGATATTTTTCATAATTACATGAGGCTTATTCTCCCAAGTTATTTATGCATTTCTAGTTTGCAAGGATTTTTATTCAGCTACAGTCAACATTACAGGGAGAAAGTTCAGCAAATCATCTTGAATGCTAGTGCTAAAAACCTTTTTTAGAATATATTTAATCTACTTAATTTTAAATGTTTGCAGCTCATAAAACTTGATCTGGCAAATTTAGAATCCTTTTTTATGAGCTTTTGAGGAGAAATCACAGACATTAAAAAGGAAGACTTGGAGGGGAAAAAAAGGAGACATAGTTGTTTTCTCTGTTATGCAATATAGCCTCTTTCTCTTTAAAAACATCTGTGTCCCAATTTATCTCTAAATAGTGCTTATTCAGTATTTAATAGGTTTCAAAACACTTTGCAAGAGGGATCAAAATTATCAGATAAAAGACAAGGAAGTGATTTGTCCAATCTTCAGCACAGAATAGACCACATATCGCCTAAATTTAGTCTACTAGTCAAGTCACTAAATGACACCAACTTTCTGAATTGTCTTGTAATTGTAAGTAAATTCCTCATTCTGACTCAGAAATATTGCAATACGGTTAAACCCAGACTGAAGTACTCTTCTGTTTTGTAAGGGCAGGGGTTAGCAGTCTGCAGTGTGTCTGTGATACCTTATTGTGCAGTAATATTCGTGATTGGTTTGATTAAAAATATAACATACAGGTGCCTGATAATTCTGAAGGGTTAACAGCAGCATACAGGCCCAGAGTGTTTGAAAACTCTGTATGCATGAGTTTTTACACACATGCATATGACTGTACATATATATGTCTATATATGTGCACGTACGTACATACAGGAATGTACAACAACATATAGCACAGTCATATAAATAATGAGTGATATCTGTGGAGAAATTTGGAAGCTTCAACTGAAAATCTCAGTATAAGTCAAAAGGATTATTATAAGTTAGAAAAGATGACAGAGGGTTATTTTTAATATAAAACTGTCAATTTTATGCTAAAATCTAGTTTCAGGTTTCTGTAACAAATCTATCATTGACAGTTTTACTTTTTTGTGATAACTCTGAGAATTTCTGACATTTTTGTGACTGTTTTTTTCAACTTCTTTTGGGATTGTTGAGACACTATTAACTATGATCTGCTTTTAGGATTACTTAAGAGACATATTCTGTTCCTCTTTAGAATAAGAAAGCCAAAGGATAGTCACTCTTCTTCCAGGAATTCAAATCCCAGTTTCCCTAGTCTGAAGACACCACTTAAGATCACTTTTAAAACAATAGCACCCTGAGGCAACGGGCCAGAAGCAATAGTGTCTGCAATTAGTGTCACATTCAATCCAGACCAGGAGTATAATGTGTTTTGTTTTTACAGAAACCTTATGGGCTATGTAACTCAATTTTATGATGATGTTTTAAGAATTCCCCAGTCATATACTCTGAAAAGGTCTGTATGCTCATTAAAGAAAGGGTCTTTGGTATCTTAAGGAATTTGGACAGAAATTGAATATACGTTTAAAGTCATCTGCCAGAGAAATTTAGCATTTTTAAAGAAAGAAAATGTGGTGGTGAAATAACACAGTAATATTTCAGTGGAATAAAACAGTGACTCTAGAGACATTAGTATAAGATGGCAGTACAAATAGCAGGTTAATTTCTATTATTGATAAATTATTTTAACTGCTGTGAAAGCTAAAGTTTTCCATCATGATTTCATTCTGTAAACACTTGTGAAGAAAGTGTTTTACACCGTAAAGGATAAAGCTATTCTAAGCAGCAGATACCAACTGCAGAAGCAGCAAATTATAGACCTCTAGAATGAAATTCTGGCCCTAGACAGGATAGGGCAGAAATTACTTCAGTGGAGACTACATTAAGCCATGTGCTTCAAATACAGAGGAGGCTTTTACAATAATTGAGGCTGACCCTACTTGCAATGAAAGTCCAGTTTCTGTATCAAGCCCAAAACATCTACACCTGCTTAAATGATAGGCTTCAGAGTCTGCTGACATTTTTGCTGAGCAGCAGCTAATTGGTTCAATTGTTAATGATTACCACTAGTGATGGCATTTGCCTTAATGGACTTTCAACATTCTCATGTGGAGCTTCATCTGATTTAGCTATCACTTCTGAAAGTCTCTGTGGGTTTATCTGTGCTTCTGTGAATATCCTGGCATCCCAAGCTCTCTAACTGTCTCTGTCCTTCCAGTTCTCAGGTGGTCTCAGGGAAGGAGCACCCTCTCTCCTCAAGACTCTACATGATCCAAGGTGCAACACCCGAAGTCATGCTTAGTGTGCAGAGCCAAATGAAGGCATGTGTTCTGCATATGCCAAAGTGGGTGTTTGAGTTTGAGCCTTACTTTGCTTGCAGTTCTTCACACTGTCAAACTTTCTTGTCTCTTGTCCTTACCATTGTAGCTTTTGTTTGCGACTTTCACAGCCAAGTGCCATACCTTTTAGTATGACACCTCTTGTGAGGACACTAACAGCACAGGAATTTAAGTACTGGGAACCAAAAAATTAGCAGTGGAGAGACAGTGCGCAACTTTTAAAAGCATTTTTCAGATTTTCTGACTCCTTAAATAATCTTATGCTCTCATAGAGCAAAGTCAGTCAAGTTAGGTAAAACATTTTCAATGATAGATTAATTAACCTGTGTCATTATTTTGAGTGGAAATAGGTTAATAAGCACTCAACAATAGAGGCATATTCCATATCTGAGCTTCCAGCTCCATCATAGTAACTGACTGTGCTTCTAGTCCATGGTTTAAGAGACCTAATTGAGCTTGCACTGAAATGAACAAAAGAAAAATTAGCATGGTGTGTACTCAGTTGAACAACTTAACTGGAAAGTCCCCTTTGAGTACTGAAAGGCAACAATAAAGTCTTCCCAGCACCTTCTCTTTTCCGGGCTAAATAACTCCAGCTGTCTCAACCTATATATAAAATCAGTTTATAAAAGCTACAGCTTTCTTTTTTTGTGGCCTTCTCTAGACTCGCTCCAAGAGGTCCATGTCCTTCCTGTGCTGAGAACCCCAGAACCAGATGCTGTACTTCAGGTGGGATCTTAGCATCTCACCACAATGGAGTAGAGGGGGAGAGTCACCTCCCTTGACCTGCTGGTCATGCTACTTTTTATGCAGCCCAGGATTTGGGGCTGCAAGTGCACATTGCTGACTCATGTCCAGCTTTTCATCCACCAGCAATCCCACGTCCTTCTTGGCAGGGCTGCTTTCAATCCGTTTATCCCCCAGCATGGATTGATACTCGGGGCCGCCCTGACCCAGGTGCAGCACCTTGCATTTGTGCTTGTTGAACTTCAGGATACTCCCATGGGCCCACTTTCTGAGCTTGTCCAGGGCCCTCTGGATGGTATCCCATCCTTCAGATGTGTCAACTGCACCACTCAGCTTGGTGTTGTCTGCAAACTTGCTGAGGGTGCATTTGATCTCTTTGTCTATGCCATTTATGAAGATACTAAACAGTACTGGTCCCAGTACAGACCCCTGAGTGACACCACTTGTCACTGGTGTCTGTCTGGACATTGAGCCTCTGGATGTGACCATCCAACCAGCTTCTCATCCATCAAGCAGTTCATCCATCTCTCTCCAATTTAGTTGTGGTGGACCATGTTAAAGGCCTTACAGAAGTCCAAATTAAATATTTGAAATTGTGTAAAGAAAAAAAAAAGAGATGCCAATGCCAAATAGAGCTCAGTAGTGAATACACTTTTTTTGTTTTACATATTAGGAAACATTTTCTTTTACTTTTTTAACTTTTTAAATTTTTAAATTTCTTCTTCGTCTTCTTTCTAGGTGCTTATATCACGTTTTAAGGTTCTTTAAAACAAAGAGTGAAAATGAAGTAGGAGTACTCCTGTCTGACAAGCAATATATGAATTCATTCATTTATTTTTGAGGATACTTAGGAGTAGTCCCAAGAATGTGTGCAAGAACTAGTTACAACACAAATGCATTGTGAAGTGAGCTGCATTTATTTGTCATTTATTGTGTTCAATGATCAGAAAATGTGCTCATTTTGAGGAACCCACTGATTGCGTCCACTGTTGATAAAGTTAACGTTACACAGATGTCCCTGGTACTGCTTCAGAAAAAGGTCAGCTATATCTTTCTCACTGACTTTAAAAATGACATCAGCAGAGATGCTAAAGGTAAGTCACTGTCAAAGTAAGAAATTAGCTTCTTTAAAAGATTTTAGTAATTCACAGTCTTGTTTTTATTCCTATGAAAAGGTGTTGTTGCTTGTAATTTCCCAGTGGAAACAAGAAAAGAATGAAAAGGAAAGGACTTACTTTAGTGATAATACAAGCAACTTCGGTTGTATGTGTGTTGGCTTTTTTTTACAAGACTCAAGAGGAGCAAAAAAGTAATGTATCATAGCCTCAAGGGAAAGCAAACCAACTGTCAGCTTGAAGGAAACATTGGTTAAATTATTTCCTATAAAGCTTTTGTTAGACCTCAAGTGCAAAGAAGCCACAACATGCCTTTGCATACACAGATTCTATTACAAATCATCTCTGCACATTTATTTATATATAGCATGGACCTATCTCTTGAGTCATAACCATGGTCCTACCTCAACTGCTAAATTAAAAAGACCCTTAGTCTCTCAGTTACTACCAAATAACACTATCCTCAGTAAAGTTCTTTGTTTTTCTGTCCCTTTTCTGTCCCTCACTTAGCCATACCATTCTTCTGCTTTAGCACTTTTTTGCACACTGTGAACAGTCTACAGTTCTGTGCTTGCTATCACTTTTTATTCCAGTTTTTCATTCCCCATAAGCAAATTCACCAATCAATGAGCAAAACCCCAAGGTGATACAAACCAGACATCTTCTAAAAATAGATAAAATAAATCCAGATCATCCACATCCTTAGTTTCTCGAACACTAATCCATACAAAGTATCCTATATAGGTGATTGCTTTCAAAATGAAAAGCTAATCTTCTGTTTCTATTCTGTAAAGGATTTGTTCTGATATATGTTCAGCCTTGCCTCAAGCATATGTTTCTTCTCATTCCTACTTACAGATATTTTTCCACCCTAGATGAACCAAAACCCATGGAATGATGCAGTCCAGAACAGAGAGATTTTCATTCTGTATGTCTTCAATTGGACCAAGCTTTATATTGTGTCCTAGGGAGCCACAGGCTAAGATTTCATCCAGGCCAAGTGCCTGCTCTACCTTCAGCGAGACTTCTCACAAGCAATTACAACTTCCTTGTGGACATCTTTTGTCTTATCTTCCAAGTCATATGTACTGCATGCTATTCCTGAACCTGCCTGGGAATGTGCTCCTGTAAGGCTCGGGAATGTGCTCCTGTAAGGCCCATGAGCATGGTACCATGCATCTCGACATAGCCTGGACAGCAGATCAAATGAGGGGATCTGCCCCTCTACTCCTCTCTGGTGAGACCCCACCTGCAGTGCTGTATCCAGCTTTAGGATCCCCAGCACAGGAAGGATGGCAACCTGCTGGAGTGAGTCCAGAGGCTGGCCACCAAGTTGTTCAGAGGGATAGAGCGCCTCTCCTATAAGGAAAGGCTGAGAGAATTGGGACTGTTCAGCATGGAAAAGAGAAGGCTTCATGATGACCTAATTGCAGCCTTCTAGTACTTGAAGGGAACCTACAAGAAAGATAGAGGGAGACTATTTACAAGGACGTGTAGTGACAGGACAAGTGGGACTATCTTCAAAATGAAAGAGAGTAGGTTTGGATTAGGCACTAGGAAGGAATTCTTTACTGTGAGGTTGGTGAAGCACTGGAATAAGTTGCCCAGAGAAGCTGTGGGTGCCCCATTCCTGGAGGTGTTCAAGGCCAGGTTGGACAGGGCTTTGAGCAATCTGTTGTAGAAGGTGTCTCTGCGTGTGGCAAGGGGGTTGGAATTAGATGATCTTTAAGGTCGCTTACAACCCAGGCTATTCTATGGTTCTATGATACCTTGTTTCAGTCTGCCACAAAAGGCCCTTTAAAGGTCATGCTGAGACATATCTTAGACAATGGGTTGCATTTCAGAAATCTACCACTCATCAAAACCATGCATAATCCATGATCAATGAAAAAAGTAATTATTCAGGAGATGCTGCTTGCATTTCAATAACTGTATAGGCCATTTTCCTTCTAGGCTTTCTCAATTGCTGAATATTTTCTCCTTATGCCGTAACAATCACATGTTCAGCACTCTTTCCAGCAGCATGAAGGCTGCTTGTTGATATTTCTAACACTTGTCTTTCGTGTATGTCCAATTGAACAACTCACTGTGTAGAGGTGGACATATGTTTCTCTATGAGCATCATAAAAGTTTATGCTCAGGCCACCCTCTAAGCTATCATCTTCAGGACCCTAATGAAGTTTACTGCCAGGGTAACTAGGGTGAAAATGTTCCAAATAATCTGTCTAAATTATTCTCACGATGTTCAGGAATAAAACTACCTGCCTTTTTTTTTGTTCTCAGGATTGCACCATGAGATAAGTCAGCATCTGAGTCAGAAAAGGGCTATCTCACAAAGAAGATCAGCACATTAATCATGTTGACAGTGAGAGCTGTGCTCCATAGATAGCAGCTCTATGTTTACTGCCATTACAATTGGTACTCATCATTTTAGGTACAGAATGCATCCTTGTCTAAGGAGGCAGCTGTTCACGGACCAGCATCCTGAGGCAGAATGCAATCCATAAACTTCTGAAAGAGGACCATCCAGGCCCAAAAAACATCCTTTGGGAGCAGAACAGGTCATCCAGGGATTTTCTTGTATAACCATGGAATTGGATCTTCCACAACTTTTCCAAACATATGACATTCAATTTTCTGAATCAACAGCAAAACAATTTATTCCACCTTTATTTCACAGATTTCTGCATTATTCTGAACCATGAGCTCCTATCCAAAGTCTATAATTACCCAGGCTCCACAAGGGCCAAAGCACACTGCCATTTGCCAAGCACTGGAAAATTTATTACCTACCTCAGTTTGGGATTTGACAGATCTGTTACTGTTTTAGGCCACACAAGACACTTCTGTGGTAAAAGCAGAAGCTCTCTCTGTACAGGGCTGCAGAGAATCAACCTATGTTTGGAGTTGTATTAATGTGTGGGCTGATATTTAGAATGACTTATTGATTGTGAAAAGGAATTCCAAAAGCATAAGCAAGACATGTTTCTGCTCGCACCCAGGTGACCTGGTGTAGCCTCCTTCAGGTAGTCAAATACCATTTCCTCACCCACCCGAAAGGCAGACTGAGATTTGCTTATCCATGAGGGAAATAAAGATAAAATCTCTTGCACCCAAGGGTCTCGAAAATAAAAGATATTAGTGTTTTTATCTGCTATTCTCTTGGAGTAGGCATGTCAGATACATGCATTCAGGAAGCCCTTAATTTCCAGCAGCACCTCACAAAAATGAAGAACAACGGCCTGTGGATTTTGTTCAGCTGACTGTCCATGGGCTTCATCTCATCTGCAGCTATCCTCAAGTCTCCACAGTGAGCATGTCCTCACCCCTCACAGGATATGAATTGTTATAGCTCGCAGGCATATAACTATGACCCTCTAACTTGAGCAGTTTACAGGCCGTCAGCTTGGTTGGCCAAGCAGATGACTGTTACACTTAATCCACTAAGATGGAGAGCTGTTTCCCACAGCATGCAGGGGATATGCCACTTTCTGCTCAAGTCTCCAAAATCTCACTTAGTGGAATATGTTCCATTTGTTTAAAGAGGCAGAGAGCTTGTCCTCTGTCTATCAATAGTTCTTTCCTCCTACTGGCTCCGTACGACTCAGGTGTCAGGTGGTGGGTTGACCTTGGCTGGATGCCAGGTGCCCACCAAACCAATCTGTCGCCTTCCCAGGCAGATGGGGGAGAGAAAATAAGATGGAAAATGACTTGCAGGTTGAGATGAGGCAGTTTACTAAAGCAAAGGCAAAAGCTTGTGTGTACACAAGTGAAGAGAAAAAAAAAGGTTTATTCTCTACTTCCCATCAACAAGTGATGTTCAGCTACTTCCTGGGAAGTGGGACTTCAGCACCTGTAGTGGTTGCTCCAGAAGGCAAATTGAATTGCAAAAAGGAATGCCCCCTCTTCTTCCTCCTTCCCTTAGCTTTTATGTCTGAACTGATGTCGTATGGTATGGAATATCCCCTTGGTTAGTTAGGGTTACCTGGCCTACTTGTGTCGTCTCCCAGAATCTTGCCCACCCTTGATGGCAGGGGCATAAAGTTGAGAGACAGTGCTGATCCCGTGCTCAGCAGTAGCCAAAACACTGGTGTGTTATTGGCACCTTTCCAGCTAACAATGCAAAGCACAGCACCATGAGGGCTGCTATGGGAAAATGAACTCCATTGCAGCCAGACCCAATACAGTAGATCATGCAGCACAGACCCATTTGTCTCAGCAGCAGCTTTGCTGTTTTCACTAAAAGTATCCTCAAGAAAATTCAGCCAAATATTAAAACAAAAATTATTCTGCCAGCAGTTTTTTTCAGTATAACAAAATTATAAGCAACTGATCTCCTCACCTTTTGAATAGTTGAAAGTCTTTTATAATAAAAATTACTCTTAGTTCCTTGTGTAATAAGAGCAGATTTTCTCTCTACACATATAATGTGCTGTGGATCTTCCTACTCCCTCATATTAAAACGTCTCATTCATTTTTTTTAAATCTCCTTTTTTTCCCAATTCTTTTAAACTTTCTTTGGAGATCTAAACTGAAATTTCAATGGAAGCTATACCAAGATATTTTTTCAGCTTACCTACTGCTAATCTTACTCTTAATTTAGTTGATGAGCTTCAGTACTTAATGAAAGGTGGATTGTTTAAACAATTGTACTTCTGAGACTTGGTGAATATTTCGCACCTGGCTTCCTGCTCTAATGCCTGCACACAAAGGGTTGGGTGAACTCAAAACCACTTGATACATCTGCATTTAAACCCATGGTTAGGCTGCTAAAGAAAAGTGACTTTAGACTTCCAAGAATTAAATTTTAGGCAACTAAGCTTGCAGAACAGAATGGGCCATAATATGTAGTTTATTCCCCAGTATAAATGTCAGTATAAATAAGTAATGTTTGGAAAACATACAGCATGAGGATAAACAAAGGTCTGAGTTTAAAAAAATCAGGAATTTGACAAAGGTTCAGACTTGAAGGAAAGTAGTCAACACTTTCCAGCAGCTGTTTAATTCTGTTTCATAAAATTGTAACTCAGATATTTGTGAAAATTGTATTAATCACAACAAATTTTTTCCAGCAGTATATATATAAACATAATGAGAAATAAAATAATATGAAACTAAATAAGATTATATTTTTCAGAGAACTCCAAAAAGTTTCTGTAGGATCCACCCCACTATACGTTGATTTTATTTGTATTTTCATTATATGTATCAGATATTTTGGTTAGCTAGATTAAATTTCTGAGCAATCTGCAAGGCAGTTAAAAGAGCTAATAAAATGACCACATAGAACAGAAACCAAAAATACTTCTCTTGTTTGAACTACACATATGTTAAAAATGAAGGTACACTTCTTTTATGCATACTTCCAGTTATACAGAACAAACCCCCTGATGATTTCAGGAAACAGCATATGGTCGGCTTGATTTCTTTTAATCTTATTTTGCAGCTCAAAAAAAGTTATCAAATGGTAACTACTATTTTTGCCTCTATCTTTTTATTTTTTAAAACATCCTGTATGCAGATTAATTTTACTTGCTCTGTGTTTCATTTGCTAACAGACAAAAAACTTCAAGAGCTCTAGGAAGTGATCTGATACAGAACAGAGTGTAGTCCCAGATTTGTAAAAAGAAAGAAGCCAAATACTATTTGATACAATTAATTTCCAACTATTGTTTCTGAAAGTCTCTTCAGTGCCCTTTCAGCAACTGCACATTCAGGAAGCTATCAGAGATAGCTTCAGAGAATAGCAATCAGAGAATACCACTGCCACAAAGTTTTGCTCAGTGAGGGCAAGGCTGCTTTCTGCAATGATGTCAACAAACAAGTGCTGTTCTTCAAATTCTGACCTTTAAAAACCATATTATTAAAACTAATACATTATCTTACAGAGACTGTAGAGCAAGCAGGAAAGAGGCTTCTCTTTACTAGAAGAGATACCATAGCTCTGTACCCAAAGCTTCCAAACTTTGCAAAAGTGCCAATTTTTCATATTTAAAACTGTTTTGTGCTAGCCTTGTAAGCCATGCCTGGGTAGGTGGATCTGCACTAAGGAACAGGTTTTATCCCATTCCCAGATGAGCTAAGTAGCACAGCTGGTTGAAGACAGTTAATTGCTCTTCATGATGATTAGAATGTTGTTAGGGTTTTCTCAGAGGGAGAGAAAAGAACATGCATGTGGTTTGAAAGGTCATGGTGGAAACAAGATATAGCAAGCACAAGATAGTGTTATATTGACAAGTGTTTATCATAAGAAAACACTCAGCGTTAAAACCTGCTAGCTCTTCCAGTTGATTACAATGTAACATAGTTTCATAAAATAACACTATGATTATGTGTCCCTTTGTAAAATCACATTTTTTCTCTTCTGAAGAAGTTTGCCATTTTTATGGTTTAAAAGCAATGCAAATATGCTAGAAACATCTTAAAAAACCCAAATAGTTTGCTACCTTCATTAATTTGCTTCTGGAAGTGAATGTATTATATTCTATTAAATATTTTGTCTGTATACATAGAAACCACATACATGTTATATTAATTACTATTTTATCATACATAGTCATTAGTAAGTCTCATACTACTGATTTGGCCGTGGATTATCCTTTACAGAAAGGACACATTTGAACTGCCTCAACTAACACTGAGAGCTGGGCTGCATTCAATGCCCTCTTCAATATCCAGGCACAGTGGTCTATCCAGTTCTAGAACTGGAAAACAGCACTCATGATCTAACGGATCTGCACGGATCAGTGGACTTCAAATCCAGAACACATGCAGTACAAATGATTAATGGAATTGAGAAGAATATTGATATGATTATCCCATATACAGTAAAAGGGTAACCTCTGTAAATAGGCAGGGGCTCTTTATTCCATTTGACCATCCTACACATTAAGAAAAGCTGGTCATTCTATTCTTTCCAGATGTTTATGGTGGATCATATCTGCTTTTTCTCCAGGATACCGTGGAATCCAGCAAAATAACATGCACTGTTTTGTTCTTTTACCCTGGATGGCCAATAAATTCCAGTGAATATGAAAAGGAAATTCAAGGTCATCCTTTGAAGGATGCTTGCTCAATCATGCATGTTTTAATTGCTCTTGATTCTCTTTGTCTCCAGATACAAGTACTTACTGAGCAGTTTTATCTACTTTGTCCTGAAGGTTTCCCTTAAGCTGACCAGGTTTTCTTACTCAGCACTAATATTTCTAATTTCTGCTATTCCTGTGTCCCTGGAAGGTTGTACATAAATTATTTTGAAGAATCCGTACACTATAATATGAGCCAAAAAGAGACACGAGACACCTTTGTATACACTAGCCTCCTCGTCCTGTCTTCTGACTCGGCCTCTGATTAGGCAGATACAATGTGAGGGTTTTTTAGCCAATGTTTCAGAAAATCAGAATTTAACCTAGTTTGTGGCAGATTTGTCTTCCACACCTTTTCTCCACACTGTTAAACTGAATTCATACAACCCGGCCTTCAAGTCGCAAGTCTTTTTCCTTGTAGCTGTATGTTGAAGAAATTACGCTATTAGTTCTAAAAGCACTGAGTTCAACAGGTCAAATTCATCTCGAGGGTGACTTTGACTTCAGTGGGAATGCCGCAGGGAGGCATTGGCTCAGCATGTCTCCCATGTTTACTAATCACAGGAGCAGCAGCAGTCCTCTCCATTTGAGCAGTGCTGCACAGAACTTTCATTACAAAATAACAAAGCACAACTAACTCAACTTTGAATTTAGTTATGGCTTCATTAAAATTTTGCAAAGTTTCTGACCGAGCATGAATTTCTATAGTGGATGCTTTATGGTTTCAGCTGAGTTTCAGTGTGCATTTTAATCCTAGACTCACAGGGAAATACAAAGAAATGCAAATGGCAAACAAACTTCAATATAAATGCCAAGAAGACAAATGCTTGAAATTTTTCAGTTCTAGTGCTGCTAACATTGACCTCATAATAGTGATTGTTAACCAGATTCTGCTTTCTTTCCTCACTGGATGGGAAAAGTAAGGTTGGTTATCTAAACGAAAATGCCTAGGTTAGGAATGTAGGTTCCTATATAATTAAAAGTAAACCATTTTGGTGAATACTTAGTGCCCTTAAGTTAGGAATCAATTCCTGTCATGTTGACCCAAATCACAAGTGTCCCTAGAGGCACCTCCTCTCTGTCCAGTATCTGCATTTTCAGATATTGTGGAGTGCACTGGACTTGCAGTCTACAAAACATTGTGCAGCCTTGGTCCCCACATGTATCCTGTTCACGTCCAGATTTGGAGGCAGACCTGCATACAGACTCTGCTTGTCCACCTGCGTTTCTTTGGGATGTGTGGGAAGCCACAAAGGCAGGAGTTCTGTGCCTATATCAGGACTCCTTACCTCAAGTACTTTAGGACCTGAGATCACGTCTATAATGCACACTGCAGTATTATGGCTTGCAATCAAGAAAAAACTACCTCAGTCTCCAGGAAGCAAAGGGCATCAAGGCTCGTAATGTTATGTTGTGTGGATGCTCCATATATACTTGTTGTTCACAGTACTACTCAAGGAGCATGAGGATGATGGGAAACAGCACTTGACATGTCAGCAGAGCCCAGGACACTTGGTACATTGCACCACAAGGACTCTGCCTTGCCTCTGAAAGATTTTTATATTATCTTAATATAAAGATAATTTTAATCCATGAAAGTGATTTCATCAGTTGACTGGTTTTTAGTAAACCAGCATAGAACATACTTTATAAATACATACTACATGTGTACATATGTATTTACACACATATGTACGTGTGTGCATATATAGTAACAGTGTCTCAAAAAACTCCTTCTCAGATGAAATATACCAAAAAATATTTTACATTTTATTGGATCTCTTTAGTCCTTCTGAGGCTCTGCCTGAAGACATTTTAACTTTACCCGAGATTCCCTGACTTTCTAAAGAAGTTTAATAACGTGCAGGAACAAATCTTCCTACTAATGCAGGACCACATGCACAGATTTTCTAACCCTCTACTCCTGGTTGAAACTAATAAGCAACCTCAACATGGTATCAAGGACATCTCACAAACATAACAGACACATATTGCTTGAAATCATTGTAATAGTCTGGAGCCATCCTGTATCTTTAGGATGGTCCCTCATTTCGGCATCAGCTTACTGCTCTCCAGGGATTCTGCATCCATCGTTTCCTTTTTTGCTGGGGTCTGTGTATGTATGTGGTTCCCTTGGGAAGGAATCAATAGAAGGTTGCAGACAATGCTTGCTACAGGGAAGAGTGTCCTATGGGACTTCCTCAGCACAGCACTTACTCTTCTGTTTTAAAGGAATAGGCATGGAGTAGGTTTCAGTTGGTTTAGTGCACATTTCATTGTGTTTGTATCTGCCATGATCTTATTCTCTAGAGACAAAAGCAAAGCTAACTTAGACCCAAAAACTGTGTCTTGTGAGCTCTCTTTTCTCCACCCTAAAACCAAACCAGATGCCTCAAGAGATCTGTATCAGTGAAGTTTACATGCTGTGCATCCCCTTGGCAGGTACATGTGACTCTGGAGGGGACTGAATCAACCAAAAGAGAAATGGCCTAAATGCTTGCTTTAATGAAAATACAGAGTTAACCACAACAGCAGAGTATTTGAGAGCACTTTAATGGTTGCCTAGCAAAAGCCTGTAGGACTTGAGAAAAGGTATGTAATAAATAGTGCCTGTATCATATTTTACTTTTAGGAGGCCTATTCCAACATGCCACTGGTGTAAAAATCAAGCAGGTATTTGACAGGGAATACTCATTCAAAAATGGAAATTATAGTAAACAGCCAGAAGTTTAATTTCTCACTTTTGGTGTTACGAGGAGGACATCAGGTGTTAAAAATTACTGTTTAGTTCAAGAGCCCCCGGTGGGGTCAGGGGGATGTCATAGAATCATAGAATCAACCGAGTTGGAAAAGACCTCCAAAATCATCAAGTCCAACCCTTGATCCACTACCACCGTGGTTACTAGACCATGGCACTAAGTGCCACATCCAGTCTCATCTTAAAAACCTCCAGGGACGGTCAATCCACCACCTCCCTGGGCAGCCCATTCCAATGTCTGATTACTCTCTCCATAAAAAATTTCTTCCTAATATCCAACCTAAACCTCCCCTGGCACAGCTTAACACCGTGCCCTCTTGTCTTACTGCTGGTTGCCTGGGAGAAGAGACCGACGCCCACCTGGCTACAACTTCCTTTCAGGGAGTTGTAGAGAGTGATGAGGTCTCCCCTGAGCCTCCTCTTCTCCAGGCTAAACAACTCCAGCTCCCTCAACCTCTCCTCATAGAACTTGTGCTTGAGTCCCTTCCCCAGCCTCATTGCTCTTCTCTGGACCTGCTCCAGCACCTCGATATCCTTCCTGAACTGAGGGGCCCAGAACTGGACACAGTGGCCCTCCAGCCAGTTCCTAACCCAGCACAGAGTGCCCAGGTCCAAGCCGTGGGCTGCCAACCTTTTCTGGAGTGTGCTGTGGGAGATGGTGTCAAAGGCTTTGCTAAAGTCCGGATGGATCACATCCACAGCCTTCCCCTCATCCACCAGGGGGGTCACCTGATCATAAAGGGAGATCAGGTTGGTCAGACAGGACCTGCCTTTCCTAAACCTGTGCTGGCTGGGTCTGATCCCTTGTCCATCCTATAGGTGCTGTGTGATTGTACTTAGGATGATCTGCTCCATAAGCTTGCCAGGCACTGGGAGCTCTCCAGTGAGCCAGGACTGTTGGTAAATGATGGAGAGCAGCCTGGCGAGCTCTTCGGCCAGGTCCCTCATCACCCTAGGATGGACCCCATCTGGTCCCATAGACTCATGGGGATCCAAGTGGCTCTTTTGTCTCTCTAATATTCTTTCTACATGACCTAACTATATTCCTAAACTCTTCATGAGTAGCCAGCCCTTTTTTCCATAGTTGGTAAGCTCTCTTTTTTCCCCTAATTTCCTTTAAAATCTCCCTGTTTAGCCAGGCTGGCTGTTTTCCCCGCTGGCTCACCTTTTGGCACACTGGGACAGCCTGCTCCTGTGCATTCAAGACTTGCTTTTCGAAGCATGTCCATCCCTCCTGGACCCCTTTGTTTTCAAGGGCTGTTTCCCAAGGTATCCTGTGAACCAGTCTTCTGAGTAGGCTGAAATCTTCCCTATGGAAGTCCAGGATAGAAGTTTTATTGATGATCCTCTTTGTATCCCTGAGTATTGAAAACTCTATTATTTCATGGTCACTGTGCCCCAGACGGCCTCCAACCACCATATCTCCCACCAGCCACTCTCTGTTTGTGAACAGAACGTCTAGCGGGGCCCCACCACTGGTAGGCTCATTTACCAGCTAGACTAGGAAATTATCCTTCATACATTCTAGGAATCTCCTAGACTGCCTCTTCTCTGCTGTGTTGAGTTTCCAGCAGACATCCAGCAGGTTAAAGAAACTCACAAGAACAAGACATGGCGATTTTGAGAGATCCGCCAGCTGCTTGTAGAATAATGTCACTGGCCATTGATTGTGTGTGGAAGATCCTCAGACACTGTGACAATTGCACACAGGTACATAACTCATGTATTTGCTAAAGATATCAAGCAAGTTGTTGCTGTTGCATATGCAGCCAGAATGAGGGCACATTTAAAATAGGGATAACATTTAATTTCTACTGCATGTATTCATTCAGCAAAACCATTGTGATGACAGCAAGGTGTCAGGATGTTCTTTTGCAATGATCAAGAATCCCTCTTTTGCCACCTCTTTGTGATGAAATATCTCAGGTTGCACTGGTTGTGCTAACATAACAGTGTCTCATGGCTATGCTGATGGCTCAGTCATTTGGAATCCCTTGTATACGCAGAATTTTTTATAATATAAAAAACCTAAAATGGTCATTTTTATGCAGGAACATGATAGAGGCTGTACAATTTCATTCAACAGAACCACCTGATAACTTCACAGGAGATTCCCAAACTGTCTTTTCAGAG
This sequence comes from Manacus vitellinus, assembly GCF_001715985.3. Classification (NCBI taxonomy): domain Eukaryota; kingdom Metazoa; phylum Chordata; class Aves; order Passeriformes; family Pipridae; genus Manacus; species Manacus vitellinus. Next base: position 15,179,585 of record NW_021938895.1, on the reverse strand, counting down.
CAGCCTTCTGCAGTCCCATCACTCTTCTACCCTGCTGGCACCAGCCCCTGCCTGGGATCCTACCTCATACCTCCCCCTTGGGTACTCTCCCAGCTCAATCCCAAAGACAACAAAGTTCAGCCACGTATCCTGGGTACCCAATAGGCATTTATCAAAGAATCATACAATCAAAGAATAATTTAGGTTGGAAAAGACCTCTAAGATCATTGAGTACAACCATCAATCAGTACGACCGTGTTCACCACTAAACCATGTCTCCAAGTGCCACATCCACACACCTTTTGAATACTTCCAGGTGATTCCCTGGGCAGCCTCTTCCAATATCTGACCACATATAGTAGATTGACTCTGATTCTGTTTACACCAACTACAGCTTTGCAGAATTATTTTGACTTACAAATGTTGTATGTATGCTACAAAGGACTTGATATAATTTTGAGTTTACTGCATTTTTTTCACTGAAAAAAATGAAACCGTAGCATTACACTAGCGATGAGCTTAGAAGGCATTGGCTGGTTTTCCCTCTCACATGCTACAGTATTAAAATATAATAATGTAGATGGCCCACCCTGTGGTTTCTGTAGACTGAGCCCACTGAGCTCCTCATGTTCCTACTTCATGCCAGAAAATCGAGAAGCTGCTAGGACTCAGAGGCAGTCCTGTACTCCTACCTCAGAAAAATGTGATTTCCCAGGGAGCCAAGAATAATGCATGAGCCACAGTTCTTACACCAAGTTTAGTAGTATAAATACATAATAGTGCAAAAGAAAATCTTGGATTTTCTCTCAGCCAGACTGTAAGAATAAGAACCTCATAAATGTTTATTTGTATCCAAACAAAGCCACCATTCAAAGCTGATATTTTAAACCAATTTCCAGAACCTCTGGTTTATAGCTAATTTTCGACTCTTTCATTAATTTTTCTCCTTTTGAGTTCAACACTTTGATTCAAGTATTCCTTGACTCAGTAAAATTGTGATGTATATGGTATAATTGATGGTATAGTTGTCAGAGTATATCTCCATAGTTCATGGCCAACAACAGTGATGATACAAATCAGTGACAAAGAACAGTATATGTAGTAGCAACAGGAGCTCCAAAAACACAAAAACTTTAAATCATGAGTTGAATAGCCAAAACTCAGAGCATAGTGACAACTGGAAGTTCCATGTACAAATTCAACTCAACTGTGAATTTGAAATGCAGTGTAAATACCAGTCTTTGGTTAAAATGCTTAACATTTACCAAGTTAGAGAAAAGACCACAGGGGAGTAATTAAGAGTGTTTTTAACTAGATATTTTTCACTTGTTATGCTGTATCTATAACTGTTAGTTTCAGTGAAAATTAACTAGTTGAAAAAATAAAATATTTGAATAGCTGTGACATCCATGAAAAAGAAGAGATGGTTCTGTTTCAGCCAGAATTGTGAGCAGACAGCAATCAAAACTTCTCAGTTTCAATTGCATCTTTATACAGCTTCGGAAATTTCATCTCAAAACACATATAGGGTAAAGGCCTTAAAAAGCCTGTCTGAAGGAGGTGATGAAACAGAGGAGAGACATGGACAATGGAACAGTGGAAAGAGATGCAACAGGTGAGACACAATGCTCATCCTCTCTTAGATGCTGAAAGTCACAGGTCTTCCTAAAGTAGAACTTCAATCTAAATTATTTAAACAAACTTGCTGGTGAAGTTTTGCTGGATTTATATGGATGAGCAAAAATAGTCCATATGTGCTTATGCCCAGTTTAAGTGAGAAATGGAGAAATGAACCATATGTCTGAGCACATTCAGAATTGCACAAAGATCCTCAGCAACACAACTGTCACAGTTGTCTCCAGCATCCTGGTGAGCAGCTACATTTTACTGCATCTTACCTTGCACCTAAATAATGTAGGTCAGGCTCTCCAGTGTTTAAAAAAATTACCAGAAAATGACTGAGTGGTGTTTTATCACATTTTATTTCCTCTCTATTTAGAGGGATTGTCATTACAGAAATGGAAATAGCAATATAAACCTTCAATAAAAATAAACATAAAAATCAAAATGAAAAATATCAGTGGAAGGAATGGAAAGCCTTGATAATTGCACCATGAACTTTCTCTACATGAAACCCTTTCCTGCCCAAACTTTGTAAAAACAGCCTTGTGGTAATATAAGAGTGGTATATATTAATCATATCCTACAGAATCGGAAGGTAAAATAGATCTATTTGTTTCAATTAAACACTCTAAATTGTACCAGGGTGCAGTAATACACAATTGTATGTATAAACCTGACACACAGGCAGATCAGTATTACCATTTGTTAAAAAACTGTTTATTGTCAGAGATGATGGAATTTCTTATAGCAAGAAAATATAATGGTCCTCTATGACTGTGTAATTACTTTGTGATGTTCAAGAACTATACAGAAGATAAAGCAACAACAGAAGAGATCTAGATAATTTAAAGAATTTCTTTATTTAGAAAGTACAAGGGCTTTTAACTACCTTTAAGTTAAAGGTGTCTTTTAAACAAGTACATGCAGAATGAATTCAGTTTATAGCAGTTACAGTTTCCTCCGGCACCCCAGGAACAGTCAGATAAGGCAGTGTGTCCAAAAGCAGCATTTATGGTAAGGAATATGGCCAGTGAGGGTGGCTGTGCTGTAAAGCCCATGCAGTCAAACACAGTCAAGGCATCTACTCACCAGCAAGGGAGGGCCCAACAACCCCCCAGGTTGTTTTCCACCCTGTGCTGCAAACCATGGTGAGCTTAAATGGAAGTGAATTCAGCACATTTTATCCCCTAGCATGTACAGTAGGTTTTGACCAAGCTTCGAACAGACTGTTACATTTTCTGAAGTCCATGGACTGATTGACATGCTTTGCCTGAAGGTTGTGAATATGGCAGAACGAAAGAGCCATTACTCCTACTCTTGTTGGTGGGCTTATTGCCAAGACTGAAAGCCCCACTGTTTTTTGCTCCAGGTTTCTGAGTTCCTGTGACTTCTTGCTTTTTTGCAGTAAAATAGTCACAGTGAAGGCATGGAGGAAAGCCCTCATCTCTCTGCCTGTGCTGCAGGCTGCTGTCGTTAGGGCAGGGATGTGGGTTTCAGACATTTCAGCTCAATGGCATTGGGCTCCAAAGGAGTTTTCCACCTCCTGGGCAGATGTTCCAGCCACTGAACTGTAATATGAGAAACAGGGATTGTGTTCTTCTCTTATCTAAAAATAAAGCTTACTGAGGGCACTCTGAATTGCTCCTCAAAGGCAAAGTTCCCGCAAAAATAGCACAGTATAGCTGATTTGAGGTGCACAGTGAGGACGTATGCCTACCTACAGGCAGCCTAATATGAGCACTGCAAAAGGTGTCATAGTGTCTATCCTGAAGTATTGTAAATCCTTTGCTGGATACAGGGGTCTGCCTACAGTCACACTTGACATGCTAGTGGCACGATGTGGCTCAGATAGGAGCGTTAATTTGGTTAACACGAATGGCTAATCAAGGCAGCGCATTCCCCATTCTTGCCCCCCAGCCCCATTGCAGTTTGTTTTATATTCAGTGCAGTAGACCATGAAGTAGAACAACAAAAATCCCCTCGTGCCAGTTGTGTAGGCCACCTTCTTAGTCCAATAAAACTCCATTATTGTTAATGTAGGCTTTCACATTAATGATTGGGCCTGCAGGGTTTATGCTAGTGCTACAAACTACAGCATTTTGAGGAAGATTTGCTTGATGCTTCTACAACTGTAGTGTATATTCTGCTAATGCACATTTCCACATGGAGCCATTAAAAATATATATATGTCCCACACAGAGAGTGGGTCAGTAAACAAGTTTCAAAGGCTTGTTTCTTCTTCTAAGGCCAGGTCTGTGAGTGACCTTTTTGCACTTCAGTTCCGTGGAGATCACATGCTGCAGCTCCTGCTTTAGATCAAACCTGAAGAAGAGGGGAGTTAAGTTTACCTGCTCTATGAATAGAAAGTACTTCTATTCACTGTAATTACTCTTGGTCAGAAAACATCCCTTGCACTTTTCCATTTTTACTTGTCTTTTCTTACCACATAAAGGGTTCATTTTCCCTCTCCAGTAGCCTGTGTTGCTGAAAAAAAGTGTATTTGCTACAGGGCATTAGGAAACATATTCCCAGGTTGCTAAGAATTCATTTTTGTTTGCTTGGAATAAAAGCACGAGAACAAATACAGCTAGATTAAAATGAAAAGCATTGCTACAAAGCAGAAAGCACACATAGTGGTTTTTCTTAAGTAGAAGGTATACCTTCAGCAGGAGGCCTGATGGGATTGCTTTAGGCAATAGCCTCAACGAGTTTCGCTCCTTGGAACTTTTATCTTAATAGGGCTGCAGTCCTCATATGTAATACTTACACAGTGAAGCTTGGCTTCCAGTGCTGCTAACTTTTCGTAGAAAGGAACAAGATTTAAAATCATACCTGGTAAAGTCACAGTATGATGGGTTTCCTTCAGAAATCATCTTTTTAAGGAAAATATAAAACCCTGTAAAATCTATCAGATGACCATTGTATCAGATAACATTATTTGGATTGTTCCAGTCACTGACTTTTCGCAAAACTGAGATACTCTCATATCATCCAGTTCCAGAATACACAAGATAAATACTGCTGCTGCTTCTATGCAGCTGGCCTGGGGACTGCAGGAGTCAGAAAGAAAGTGGCTGGGTCTACAAACTGTGGGAAATATTCAACTTCATGAGGTGATTCTGTTTCCAGGCAAGGCATTTCAGGGATTAGATAAAAAAAAAAGAAATAGAATGGCATGGACTAAGAGAGACTCTAACAAGCATCTTCAGCCTAATGACATGTCACGTGGAGGAGACTCCTCATCTCCTTCACTCTCTAGATCATAGCCAGTGCCATGTGAGCCTCCCCACTTCAGCCCTTATGGTATAACCATGTCCATGTGCATGGAGGCTTTTTGTCTGCCTGCAAGATGAGATAATTTTAAAATTTAACAGAAGAGCTACTATTCCAGAAAATAACTTCCATTCTCAGTGGCTGTGTCATACTCTTTCTTTTGTTTACTACAGATATATAACAACATAAAGTTTGGCAGGTGTTCTCACTAAAAGCATGACCATTTGTGATACTTTGGTACATTTATAGAGATAAACTTCATATTGGTTATAATTTGATTCCTTTACCATAACCTCAAACTTTATTAAAAATATAAACACGAGTTTAGGTTTTACCCAATGTTTTCCAACATGAAATGTGTACAAACAGTATTAAGTTAGTAAAATATTTTATTTCCCAAAATAATGTCTTGAATGGTAACTGTAAAATTAATTGCAAACATCTCATCTGTTGTAAATGCTACAATTATTCCATTCACTAAGATTTTTTTATAGCACCCTTGTTCCATTTCTGCTCTATTGCACTTTTATAAAGTTGATTTGGAAAATAAAGAAGAAAATTTACAGCAGAAAATATTAAGATAGCTAATTTAAGAAACAGAACAGCTTTTCATTGGCAGTCATGTGACTGGTATTCATGACTTACTGGTAATTATATCAGAGATAATACATTACAGTTAGAAAATTTTCTAATTGGCTTTAATAAAAAAGAATAGTCAAAGCAGATGAAAAGAACTGAAAAGTATGCTATTGGTATCACTAGCTAAAATGAGCAAGAGCCATCCAACTATCTGCTCAATTATCTTTAGTATCTCCAATCTTAAGAACTCAGATCACTTAAAAGTACCCCAAGTTTGAGTACGTATTACTCATAGCTTTTCAGTGTCACAGTCTGCCAGGTAGCAGTGCACAAAAAACTGGGAGGGTACATGACCGGGACAGCTGACTCAAACTTGACAAAGGGATATTCCATATGAAAGAATGTCATACCCAGTACATTAACTGGGGAGTGGAGGAGTGTTTGCTGGGAGCTGCCAATTGCTCCTGCTAGATGGATTTAACATCGGTCAGTGGGAGGTGAATAACTGTATTGTGCATCACTTGTTTCTTCTGGGTTTTATTTCTCTCTCTCTTCTTTTCATCGCAGTTATTATTATTGTTAGTATTATAATGGTTACTTTTAAAGTTTATTTCCATTATTAAAAGATTCTTAATTTATGGGTTTTATCTTTTTTTCTGATTCTTCTCTCCATCCCACAAGGTGGGTGTGGAGGGAGTGGCAGGGTGAGTGAATGAGCAGCTGTGTGTATTCAGCTACTGGCTGATGTTAAACCAGGACAACAAGCAACAGTTGCCGTCACTTTTAATCTTGTGTTCAGTTCCTTGTGCTTGGAGCACCCACGTAGGCATTATGCGCATTAAGACCCTCAGCAGGCCAGAGGTTTGTGATGGATCTGCTTAGTTTTCTTCTTATAGCGATCTCCCCAAAGTGAATTTTTCTTGGAACAATGGCTAGGATCATTATCTTTAATGACAGAAATCTCCAATTGGTGAGGTGTAAACAGAACAAAGCAGAAAGATTCCTCACCTGGCCCACAGTGTCCTTGCTTCTGGCTCTCTCTGCAAAATTGAGTGTGTACCACTTGCCCTTGTACAACTCATGTTCTCCCTGCCATTCCTGGATCCCTGCTGTGGCTCTTTGTTTCTGCACCCCACCGCCTCTGCCACCTTCTCCCTCTCCAAACAGGTTAATTTCCCTCCAATTTGAAAACCATTCAAATGCTTCTGAGAGGACTACGACATGAATTTAAGCAGATGAGACAGCTGTGGTCACACCTGGCCACACCACTCATTTCACCTAATTTAAATTCACCTTTCCAAACATGCAGGAGGAAGGCACCAGGCTATACAGCAGGCTTGGGAGAAGTGAGGTGGTTGAAACCCTCCCACTGAAGCTGCGGGGATCTGTGAAAGAGAAGGAATAGGGAAAGAGGGCACAGAAGAAGTAAAACAGTCATGTTTAAGACTCCACAATAAAAGAGGTGGAATTCCCACATTCTGGTCCCTGTGGTAGTATGGTTTTTATTTCAATTCAGAGTGGATATGGCAGACAGGACACTGCTTGCTGCACTGTGTTCTGTTGGCTTGCAGACTGTCTTCCCCTGTGAGAAGTGACCATGTCAGGTGAAACTTTCCTCACTCCTGCCCCTGGAGCAATCCTCCTGTGTTACAGCTGCAGCAAGGAGCTGGCAGTCTCTGGCTCCTGCAGAGAGGATGCCGGCAGCAGCAGGAGCAGACAGTCAGGTCACAGCAATGGAGAAAGAGAAACCTCCTATGGAGCAAAGAGGCTGCTGGGAAGGTTGCTGCACCTCTGAAAGACACAGTATTTTATTCAAAGGCATTCAGCTAGCTTTGAGTTAAGAGCTGCCAAAGTACCAAAACATGCCTTCTAGTCTTTTAAGCATTCTAAGGCATCTTACATTTCTACCTAAAGACTTTCTTATCTATAAAAACACGTTCTGCGCCATGTTCAAGAGAAGTGCCTGAAACCTTGTGGATAAGTTTCTTTCAGGCAGCTTTGTCTATCATGCTGGTAAATCAATTTAAGAGTCTTGATGTTGAAATCTTAGGCTCAACACCTGTCTCTGCAGCATCTTCTGTTATTATTCCTCTATTAATTATAGTTTTTTCTCTAATTCCTGGAGATGCTTCAACCAGCGTGACTATTAAACATTTCTCAGGAGTATCCTATAAAACTGGTTGTATTTAATTTTTGGGACTTGCAGTTATGTTGACCTTTATCCATAGGAAGCAAAGGGACCAAGAAATGAGATGGTCTCACAGAAAAGCTGTGAGAGTGGGGAGATCCAGCTTTCAGGTACAACCTTGTACTTCATTAATTTTAGCTCTTTCAACCAACTGAATGGCAAAACCTTGGTTGCAAAATTATTCTCCCTCTAATTCATCTCCCAAAAAGTGTTACTAGGGATTTGTTTCAGTTATGAATTCAGAGGAGAACAATTATGTTTGGTTTTGCACTTCCTCACAGATTTTAATGATAAAGGAGTCCTCCAAACTCCCCAAGCCTGGCTTCCAAGCCTTTCTGCTGGTCACCTTGTCCTTCTCCCACTGTCATAGGTGAGACAGAATAAACAGTAACTAGTAGAGGAGCTGAGTACTGATCTCAACAACTGGAAAGATTAGATCTTTCTGCCTACTTGTCATTTCACACTCCCTTGCTCCCTCACTCCAACACCACCCTCTCTAGCCCTTGACTTCCATCCTGGAATGGAAATTCCTGTTGGTCTAGGAAAGTTCAGCAGGAAGTCCTGTTGGTTCATGTTGTACTGCTGCTCTCAGTGACACTTCTGGACTATAACTAGTGAAGGTCCCTGAGCATCTCCTGGTTTTCATCTCTGTGCATCTCTCTGACCACCAGCACCTTTCCCTCGTCAAGATGCTCACCACTTTCTTTCCTGGTCCTCTTCTCTCCAAGACCACTTTTTTTTCTTTGGAAACCCTACTGTTTTGGCCTCCTTTTCTTTATGAATGCCCCAAACCAAGGGTTTTCCTAATCTAGTTTATATGCAGAAGCATGATCTTTATCCTAACTGTTGGTCCTTTCATGTTTCTCTTTGGTAATGAGAGGGTTCGGGACATTTCACTCCTATTTAGTCCAAGTGCTGGGAAAATTTAGAATCAATCTGCATTGTCTGCAGCTAGAAAGCAGTAGTCCTCATCTTGAAACCTCAAAAGTACAATTTTGGACTTTGCCAAAACACACACACACACATACACCCAATTATTTGGCATCTATTACCCTTCACTTTTTAAAATATTTTTCACCTGTGATACCCACATATATTTACCCTTTTTCAGTGAAAGGGTTCTCCAGCACGAATCAGGTTTATGCAGTTAGTCCTGCCATTTCACAAGACAGTGAAAGGGCTCCTGCCCCCTAACCTGGACCTTCTACTACACTTCTCCTAGACTCCCATTTCTTTGAAATACATTTTAAAGAATTGTGCTTGCTGCATTCCATTTCCTCTCTTCTTCCCATTTAATTTGCTAGTTCAAAATAGATTGCTATAAAATTATACTACTTGTATGTTTTGTAATGATCTCTTTTCAGGTAATGAAAAGTAGGGGTAAGCTCTGTCAAGTGAGTCATAAGATAATGCCAGGCAATTCTCTGCCTGAACACAATTGTTCAATCCAAGTGCAGATACAGATCAAACTACTACACAAATTTCTTTCCCAAATAGCTGTGAAAAGAGACATTTAGATTTCATTTCTGACCCTCCCAAGTTCCTACCTCTATTAGAAAAAGACTGTTAATCAGATGCCTCTTCAGTAGAACTGGAGGGGTGCTTAAGCGATTAATTGGGTCTTTCAGGGGAAAGGATATACTTTAGAGGCTCACAATTTTTAAAAAGAGTCATTTAAGATTTGCAATAAATGTAAGCATTATTTAGGGTGGTGATAATTCTCCAGAATTTCATTTGAATGCACTCACCAATTTATTGAGTGCTGAATGTCTAGACTATAACCTGGTAAACAGGTAATTACATGCTTAACTGCATGGGCACAAAAAACTTAAAAATGAGTTAAAGGCATTTTTTTTGTTATATAAAGCACCTGTAAGAATGGGTAGTTCTTCCATTTTCTTTTAAGTTCTTGGGTAATATTACTTCACCTTTTCTTGCTCTCTTCAGTTTGAGATTTCAAGATCAGTTGCAAACCGTGTTGTTTGAATCACATCACAACAGAAGACAGTGAGAGTTGTTACCTAGAGAAACTGCATAGCCTGAAACAACCCTTGTAGTATACCTAACCACAAAACAATGGAATGCAAATTTGCATGCATTTTCATAAATTTGAATAAATATATGGATAAACTATTATAAACACAGATTTTAGTTTAAATTGCACTGCAATAGAACTACAGTTTATCATTATTCTTTTTTTATTTCAAGTTTTCTTCATTAACCATAGCCTAGAATAGTTTTAAAATAGTAAGAAATAACTCTTAAAAGAAAAAAGGAAGGAATGTTTCTCCATAGTGTTCACTCATATTTCACGGTGTGTTCTTCGTATGTTCTTATCTGAGTTTTCTTTTGTGAATAACCACATGATTGTGGCTACAGTGTAAAATTTCCACCTGACAGTCGAATGCAGATATGGAATTTGCCCCCAGTATTCCTGTTCCGTGGTGCAACAGAACTAAAGTATAGATAGGATTAGGGAATATTTTTCTGCAGCCTCATGGCTCTAGATTTTGGGTTCATCCAGCCCTAGTAAACACAGATTGATAGTTTGGGGGATAGTTTGGTAATTGCCATCTTTGAACATTTGAACCTCAAGAAAAAACACTAGCTGGTTGATCAAAATATGGATCAAGGCTCTTATTTAAAAACAAACAGTAATTAGCTGGTGTAGACTTTCTAAGCAGACCAGTCCGACAGGCTCAAATATTCCTGCAATGCCCCTTTCTTATCCCACAATATTAATTTTTTTTTTTTTTAAGAAAAGTATATCTAGGCAGTTTCACTTTTTTTAAGAAATACCCTTGCACCTGAATCTCACTGTTTGTTAGTTTCTCAGGCATCAGAAACATTGGAACTAGAGGGTTTCTGTTTGCTCCATGTCTGTCACATGCGTTCTTCTCACTTTACACACCTTTTTTCTGTGCAGAACTTGTGGTCCTTCCTTTGACCAAACCCCACACCTTTTGAAAATCTAAGAGTGTAGCACAGAGTTGGTTTATGTCATAAGAAAGTGATGGTCTCCACTTGGGAATTTTTGCAGAAAAATAGCAGAAAAATCCCTATGTAGACATAATAAACTGTTCCATTTATTAAGTGATTAGTTCAGTGATGAGACTGAACACAACTTGCACAGCTGTCCTCATATTCAGCTTTGAAAAAAAGATTCTGCAGAGCAGTGACAGCAGAACCATTATAGGTTGCTTCAGCTGAGTAATGCACAGACTCTTTCACTTCATAGCAATAGGTTTGCATGCATCTACACTTACACTGAAACTTCAGGAGATTGGAACAATCTTCATTGAATCCAATGGAACTTTTTTCATTGATTTTGTTTTGTTTAACTGTTACATTAAAACCATATTTGGGCCACAGCAGCACTTAATAAATGTTCAGATCCTGTAAAATGTATTGACTTTATTTATATGATCAAGCAGGGAGTCCTGGAGTCTGAAGAAGCTTCTATCTGTGTTAAATACCAGCAAGACTGTCCTTGGGGTTGGCCTAAGACCAAGGCAAAGCTAATTTCTGTGCAGAAGCTTAAGGTGATCCCTTAGGACACCTTCTAAGAGGATCTTTCTGCAGTGTAGATGAGTCCAGACTGGTATAGAGAAGAGTTTCAGGCGACAGACTTTTACTGTAGCTGTCATAATGGAGAAAAATACAGGAAATCCAGCTCCACCAATTCCAGTACTTTATACATCTTTGTGTAATTTTACTGAGAATGTGATGTTCCTAATTAATTAAGGTGGGTTTTTTTAGAGATGGTTCTTCTACATCCTGAAAATATTCACATAGCATATAATAAAATTATTAATATAGATTTTCAGATGGAGAGCATATTCCATAATGTTTTGGTTGTAATTGCCTTAACAGGTTCATAAAGATGAAAACCAGTATCTGCCAAAGGGAAATATTTGAGGTCCAGCATCCCAACCATTAATTCCAGGAAACACAACCCACCAAACAACCCAAAGTACTTTCAGGAAGAACACGTGGAACTGCTCCAGGTTTGTACACATCAGGGCACAGTGGGGACTTGAGCCTGGTGTTGTGAGAGTATCCATACTTCAGCAGTTGGAATTAAAGCAAGTAGTAAGGAAACAGTTTCTGTAATAGCCCAATAAACACACACCAGGTTTAGAATATTAATTAAAGCCAAATAACATAAACTCTGCTGCCTCTCAATTATCAATAGGCTTTTATACATACTTTGTTATTACCTTGAAGAAAATGTGACTATTAAACCAATACTGTGTCTATTCTCCAATGACTTGAAAAGATACCAACATTTGAGTCATAGTTTTGTTTATTGTGAGTCCACTTAAACTTTTCTCATTGTGAAAAGATTGTAACATGGGTGGGCATCAGAATACTCCTGAAGGGCATTGGTGTTTGTGAGAATCAGGTCCTTAATGTTGAAATTTCATGTAAGTATGAAAGCTGCAAACAGACAAAAGAGTCAGTCACATGACATACATGACACATATAATAAAACATTTTCTAGGGCAATTTCCATTCTGATGTCTTCTTTCACAGATTGCATTATTAAAAACGGAAGTGGAAAATGCATACTTAAAATTAGATTTTTCACAGATGAAGATACAAAGTTAATTGTGCCTTGTAATGCATGCAGAGGTAGAAAGACACCATAACTTTAACAGCAAAGAACCATCTGCATGCCAAGGGATGCAAGGACTCCTACTTAGTTCAGGAAGCTTGGGGGGACAAACATATCACAGTATCATCTGGGACCCTATTGTAAGCACTGGTACTCGCCACCTTAAAGCTAGAGGAAAAATCTGCATTCCCTTCAGTACATAAGGGAATAAAACATTACAGCTTAATATGCACCTCCACTGAAAAATAGGTGCAAAGCCTTGTGTTCAGATGGGGTGGAGACAGACTGCAGCACAGAATCTGCCATAAAATTTCACGCCTAATCCTTTGCCATGACCAGCAGCCACAGACAGAGGCATCATCCACCAAAGACTGTGCAAGAATTTTTCCATCCGCTTTTTAAAAGCACAAAGACCCTGAGAACTGTTAAGACAAACTTTTAGTTTTGGTTTTGATCTTTTTGTTGTGAGAAACTAACTCCATATATAGGAATAAATTTAAATAGAATAAAATTATAATTTATTAATTTCTGTACTTGTTGTCAGCTCATTTTTCATCCTACATTTAAATATGTGATCTTCCCTGACTGCCATATCATACCAATAGAGAACTTCAGGATATATTGTAGTTTCAGCATGGTTTTTTAAATTACTGAATTTAAATATTACTTTTTCTGGCCCTTCTAGAGATGCTTACACAACCACATGTATATGAACATGCGCACTTGCTCTTAGTCATGTCTGTGACTTAAAAACATCCAAGACAGAACATTTGAAGCTGGTTTTCCTAGTTTCCTCTCCTATCCTTTCAACTATTACATATTTGTTATGTCTGGATTACTTCTCCGAAAGCTCTTCCCATGCATCATATTTTGATGGTTCCTCCCCTTGGAGCACTGGTTCACAAATGTCAAGCCTGTGATGTGTTCATCCAGAGAGATCCTAAACAGCCAAAGTTTGGGGTGGATGTAAGAATATGTTCATCATCCTCTCTGCAACCACAGTTAGGCACTTAGAGTGAATGCAGCCAGAAAGAAGACAATATTTCCCCCTCTCACAACTCAATCAAAAACCCTGGCATACCTCCAGAAAACAGAATGGGAAGGGTCCAAGGTGTCTGAATCAGTCTCCTGGCTTATAGAAAGTTCTGCCATAAATACTATTTATTGCTTCATCACTTCAGAAAAAAAAAAACGTACCACAACATGTTATAAACTACTTAGAAGCTGCTTCATGAGCTTTTAAGCCACCCCGTCACAGGGGCAGCAACCTCTGAGAAGGAGGCCATAAGACAGATAGGAGAAGAAATCTTGTCAGCTGTCAGACTTTAATACAGTGATGTTTTAGAGTCAAAACCCTAACACATAATTTTCTTTGCAAACAAGCATTTAGTATACAGTCAGCTCTCCATTATCCCTGGCATATTATCCAGTTTGCTGATGAAAGGTGCCACAGTTGCAGACATCCATACTGGCTCTATTCAGGCTAGCCCAGGTCTGGCAGAGCTTATTAGCTGAAGCTCTGCATAAATACTTCTGTACAGCTTCCAGAGCCAGCGCTCGGGTGCCTCCACATCGTGTTGCTGGAACCAGCCTGCTGGGGAGTGCAATGCAGATACGTCCAAGTGGGTCCATGGGAAGCCAGCTCATGTCCAGCAAGGCTTCAGAGTTTGGCAGCCTTATGTGAGCACTGGCTCACATAGGGGTTAAAAAGACAGATAGTTTTCTGTAACTAACCCTTTTCTTGCTTGTTCCCATTAATTCATTAGCATAGATATTGTGAGTTCAGCCTTAGGCCACAAGAAAGCTCCCAGAAGACTTTAGCCTTAGCCAGGGAATGCACTGAGCATCATCTAATTAACCCCAACCAAAAGCAGGTCCTGGGGACCGTGGCGAGAAGGGAGAGCCAGGGCCATGTTGCCAAGTAACTGTGGGAAGAGTCCTGGAGCTGGTTCAGTGCCTTGCTCCTCTGCATTCCTGTATTTCAAGCAGAGCCACAGAACTCTCTCTATAGGAAATTATAAACACGAACAAATTCAGTGTTTGTGGTGTCTTTATCAAACATTTAAGCAGACCCTGATTTCTTGCATTTGCAAGCACATATGCACTGGAACATATTGAAGTTACTAAATTTTAAAAAAGCTTCAGTGTAATTCAGGATGGGAAATATTACAGAAATACAACCCTCTGCTATTTTCAATCCTTGTGCCCTTTCATGTTTTGCTCTGTTTGCTGAGATACCCCCAAAGCATGTTAATTATTGCACAGATGTGGGATTTTTTTCCACCAAATTATATTGACATTATCAGCTCAATTTATTTATTCATCCAAATGGCTGTCAGGTGCAGAGAGATTTGTGTTTTTATTACTCACCTATGCCAGATTCAGACTGGTGACTAAGGGGTGAAAGGTCCCACATTAGATTACTGATCTCTTGAGCCAGCCAGTCCTTCAGACCAAGCACTTTCTAATGCATATTTTGTACCACACAGTCACCTCACTTTTCAAGGTGACACAGTCACAATTTTTTTTAAAAAAGGCAAATAAAAAGAAGGTGATGTTCTTAACTGCAAGTAACCCTTTTGTCTAAGTTTCATTTCCGGAGTCATATCTCTCCCTTGTTTCTAAAATGCAGCCAAACATCCCAGCTAAATGAAAATGAAGAGGAACATATGCAAGCTTCCCTCAATTTTTAGGTATATATACGTATACATATAGGTATAGGTATAGGTATATACACACATACACGCACTTTTGCAATGCAAATATTAGTATTTTCAGGAAAATTTTTGTTAAATGATTTATGTTAACTACATAGGAAAAAATTATTCCACCAAAACTGAGAAAACAAAAACAAAGTTATTTCTTCCGGAGTGGTCCCACTAAAACAAAATGCTTTGGTTTATTGAGCAGGAATGTTTCATTTGAATCACAGTGAATGTCAAGTTGCATCTGCTCACCACCTCATGGGAATCCCACTGGCACCGTGATGCAGATGCTACCTAACTCCATGATTTCTCATGAACTTCCTGGGCTGGTTGTGGTGCTCTGTGTCTTCTCCTATGGGCAAGTCATGCAGGAAACTCTGAATCACATGGCTTGCAACTCTGATGGTAAATATACTATAGCAAATTAGCCCTTCCTGTAACACAGGGTAAAATATGATGAGCAAAGTACAATACCCATAAAGCTTTTCTTTGGAACTTGAAGAGTTATTATGCATCAAATATTTCAACTTGATTCAATGCACTGAAATAAAGTATTTCAACCTGGGACTGCAGAAATAATTAATTTCAATTAAAATCCTAATTTTTAAAGTATTGCATTATGTATGAATTGATTGTTTCAGCTTTCTGATTCAAATAAATTTAGATATTTTGACTGCAGAGAAGAAAAATGGGGATGAAATTCCTGGGGTATTTTTAGCTATATCAGATAATCTAATTCCTACTCAGGTATAACTCAGATCGTATTAAACAAATTTTCACTTCATATACATTGATTCTGATTTTTATCCTACCATGAGACATTTCCTCCACTCATATTTCCTCACACTCCCTATGTAGCAAGCAACAGAACTGAGGGCAGGACAGAAGATGAGGGCATACGAACCTCTTCTCACACACAGCTTGATATCCAGAGGGAAACTCGGCAGGACATAAAGCTTACATGCACAGAGTCAACAAATCTGCATTCCCTTATGCATAGTAACCAAAAGAACCTTATGGTCAACTTTGGCTCATAGGAATTCAGAGATATATCCCATACTGCCAGAAGGATAGACCAGCAAATTTAACACCAAAGACTGCAAAGCCAAGCTGCCCAGCCAACATGAGTGTACTATCTCCACATGCACTGGTGAGTTTGCAACACGAAATAGATTTGTGCAAGAAAGGGGAGGTTGTTTTTTTGGGGGGGGACATTATGATTTCAAATCAAAATGATGGCAACAACTTTGCAAATATGTGATGAAGGGTAATAGTTAAATAGAAGTATAATTTTGATTAGAAGTAAGGAATTTGAGGAGGTCTAATAGTAGTTTGGGAGACTGAAAATGACACAGAGAAGAATTTGGGATAGAGAGCACCGACGTACTCAGTGTTAACTTTTTCAGGATTTCCCTGATGCCACAGAGAGCACATGGCCTTGGGCAACAAATATCTGTTGTTTCCCAGCCTCACTCTTTTTGCATTTTCCAAATCCTCACTTAGCAGCGCAATTGCACAAGTACTTCATGGTCAAGGAGAGATCAGGAAAGAAATGTAATTACTCTTATGAAGGTTCCTCTTCATAAACATTTTTCAACTGTTGAGGTGGATAATACAGCCCTAATTACTTAAATAAGCCACCAGTGTATAATTTAAAATTGAGACCTAGATTCAACTGACTGTTTTGACTGTTTACGGTGGAAGTAAATGTGGCTAAGAACAGCACACACTTTCCAGTTTGCCTACGGCAGTAAAAACCCCTCAAGCCAGCCCTGTCAGGAGTGGTGCTGACATGCATTAATGGTGCAGTTACCAGTAGGTAATTTAATGCGATTAACAGATCTCATCACTAGTCCTTAAGGGAGTGCACCACACTGCAAAATTTCAATATGCAGCTCGTAATTGGCGCAGGACCCATTCAGCCAGCAGCACCAGCTATTCTGATTTAATCTTACGCAGTTTATACTGCACCATGATTTTGTAACAATTGCAAGCCGAGACCTGACTGACCTCTTGCCCTAACAAGTGCAACACTCACAGCAAAGTTACTGGTCTCACTAACCAAGCCGTATAGCCAAAAGCTCTGGAGGGGAAAGATAAATGTACTCCCTCTGTTGGTGGAAAAGGAAAAATAATACTAAAAACTTCCTAATTCACAAAGGTTATTTTGCCTGTATTTTTTTTTCCAGCAAAACTTCATATAAAGTGGATTTGAGGATATACAGAAATGACAAAAAGGACCTGTAAAAAGGAAAAGCAATTGTTATAATAATATGCTTAATAAAGAAATTATTTCAAGTACTGCCAAATTTTGGAAATTGTTTTTGCCTTTCCTTCTGTGACAGTCTTGCTGTGAGGGCTAATACACTCTGAAGGGCTCTGCTATGTCAGAAGAAAGACAAAAGACAAAAGGAAAATCCAGCCTTATGAAAGCTGCATCATTAAAATATGACTAGATAGTGATATCCCTAAGCAAATGCAAACTGCTCATTTTGGCAGGAAAGGCCTGCGGTCTGGTCATGCTGGTACCAAGGGATTTGGTTAAATAAGACAACAAATTGCTGAGGATGACCAGATTGTTGCAACCCTCCCATACCTAATGAGCTACACTACAACCATGAAGAAACAGGTTACTGCTGTTTTTTTGGAGAAGCATTAGCATTTCTGGGGTGGCAGCTGCCTCCGTAGGACAACAGCAAGTTAAGTCCTTGTGCTGCCCAACTCACTGGTAGCAATAGGAACAGGAAAGTGATCTCCAGCTCAATCTCCCATGTCCCTTCCCCTGAAGCACATATTTTCCTTCCATTCTTATCTCCTGGTGTAAATCTTACTGCTTGTACCCACATTATAGTAGTTGGTTCTGCATGCTTCATCTGCGCTGGGGGTGCAGTAGATGGAGGTAGGTAGTTGCACTGTAATTTGACCTGCACTCAGGTGATTGGTTGTAGAGGGGCTGGCAAAAACCTGAATATCTAGAGAGCTAGGTGGAACATCAGCAGTTAAAAGCGTTGAGAATTGCCAGACAGGTTATACATGTGACAGGCACTTGTGTGTTCATGACAAGTAAGTTGTCAGCGATGGCATCTCCCTCGCTAATCGCACTTAACATCAAGTCCTGTCCTTTACAGGTCTTTTAATAAAAAAGCTTGTTTGGTATTTGAATTCTTCATGGACATTTATTGGTCAGAGTTATGGGAAGAAGCTAAGCCAGGAGGCCAGGGTCTTGTTCACTAAGCTTCCTTCATGCACTGATATATAACAGAATGTTCCTTTCTATTTTAGTTTATTTGC
Organism: Manacus vitellinus; assembly: GCF_001715985.3. Taxonomy (NCBI): domain Eukaryota; kingdom Metazoa; phylum Chordata; class Aves; order Passeriformes; family Pipridae; genus Manacus; species Manacus vitellinus. The sequence continues at coordinate 15,161,329 of NW_021938895.1, read as the reverse complement.
TTAATTAGAACTGAAGAAGAACTCACCTCTGCTGTAAATGGGTGTGTTTCACCTTAGTATGTAGATCTCCTCATGATAGTCACAGTCTTTGCCTGCGTTCCTGTCAGTTTCATAGAAGCTTTCATTCTGTTCTTACCTGTGATGGCTACTTTGTACCTCATCCCATTTCTGCTGCACCATCTGAATTTTCAGGGTGGTTTTCAAAACAAATTAATTTGAATGGTTCCCATTTATGTCAACTGCACACCAACCTTATCACCAGAAACCAATAAACAAACAAAAAAGAAAATGTGCTTTTTCTATAACCAGTTGAACTAAATAACCACCATCTTTCCAAAGAAGTAGCTCCCCTTAACTTTAATTTTGAATGCTTAAAACACAGAACTAAATCACCTAAATGCATCATGTCTACAAGTTCAATAGATGTGCTAAAAAAGTAATATAAAAACTGATTAAGATTATGATCTACTGCATTTCAGAAATGAACACCTAAAGAAAGGTAAGGGTTGATTCTCTCAACAAGTAAATTATACAGAATCATAAGTACATTTTCTATCTGCACATCCTTAACAACAGGGAATAGAATTGCCAAGTGGATAGAGAAGACCCGACTCAGGACCACAAATAGCCTTTGTGCTGAATGATAGAACACGATATATCCCTCTCTGAAAAAATAAATGCACAATGATAGGGGCCAAGAATAAAAAACAGTAGAGTGCACTGTTGAAAAAGAATAGTCAGCTGCCTTCATGTTTTTAAAAAAAAGAAAAAAACCCAACCTTAATACAACAATTATCATTAAGAGTGATTTTTCTACCACCTAACTGACAAGTAAATTATCACATCTGTACCTGCATGTTGAGTTACTGCTTCACCTTCACCAGTAAACAAAGAGGGGGGAAAATTGCTTTCAGTGAGAATTTTTTTTTCCAAAGAGCCAAGCTGTTTGTGCTTTCTTCTCTTTTTCTTTCTCTATGTGTTTTGTTGTTGAAAAAAATCAGATATAATTAGATAAAGTGGTAGCGTAAAGCCAGGAGAGCTTTTTCTAGAAATCAGGAAAATTGTGTCTCATTTGCTGTTATCCCTTCAGTTAGCTCCCTCCATCAATGCTTTATTCCTATAGCCTTCCCTAAAAATATGAAAAGGTTAATTAATATTTAATAAAATAAAAGCCTTTATTCTGTTTTATTGAATGCTGAAGAGGTATTAATGAGCAAATGGCCAGTGTTTCCGGTCACAAATATGTAGAGCCTATGGATCCATCTAAATTCAGCTCTACTTCCCTTCTATATTTCCTGGCATTTGATAAGAGAGAAACTTTAAATCTTTTTTTTTTTCTCCTTACAACACTTTTATGAAACAGATATCTGGGGAAATTAATTTTTAAAAAGGGAGGACAGCGTTCTTACTACAGCTTTGACAGAAGACAACAATAATTAGGTATCACAAACAAACATACCAACATAGAGGAAGTTCATAGTAAAATTTTAAAAAGCTCCTAAGATGCTGAAAACATCAGTCTGATGAATTACATCCCAACAGGGCCTATTTTTCATCAATGGGAGCCTGACGTAACAAGCTTGTATACATACATTCACGGAACAAACATCTAAAGGTAGACGAGATGAATCCCCACACAAGTATCCATAATTCTGCTTCCTTCTACACCCAAAGGTGTCTCAGCATTGATGGAGGAAAACACCTCTTATGTGCTTACACCCATGGAAGATCCAGAAACCACTGGCTCTTCCCTGAGAGGCTCCATCCAGCAGGTTTTGTTGGAGTCCTCCCAGCAGACTGCGTCCCCGAACCATCTCAACCCCCATCCCGCTGTTAGACTATTACGAGTGTAGAAGCCCAAGACCACCAGGTGGTTCAACATTCCAACACTGCTTCACCAGCCTTGGCAGGTCCCTTGGGTGCTCCCAACCCTGGAGAACCTACAGTCAGGTGTTTGTGGCTTGGGTGCTGTAGGTTGCAGCCCAGGGCACAAGGCTGAACTGCCACCAGCCTAACAGATCATGAAGGTGCCAAGGAGCTGCCACAACACCCCACTGGCAGCTCCAGCTGGCAAGACAGGGCAAAACTCTGACTGTGCTGACCTCTGGGGTCATGGCTAGGCTTCGTGAACGAAAATTTGGGAAGGGCTCTACCCATGTTTGTTACAAGCGCGCTGGTGGTTAAAAAGGCCAATACGAGATAGACAAGACCGGTTGCAAAAGGCACAGCAGAAAGACTCCTTAGGTGGTATATTCTGCAAGAGAAACCACCACAGCTTGTGAGTTAGGTAGCTCGGTGGGAAGGATGCACAGCCAGATTGCGACAGTCCTGGATTTACCTCTTTTTCTTTTATTTAAATTATTTTTTCTCATCTGGTAATCTGTTCCAAGGTGACTATATTCTCACCCTATCCTATAAAAGCTATTCCATTATACAGACCCCAGAATTCAAGGTCAGCAGTCAAGAAGAGAGGTTACACACTACTCTGTGGATCTTCTCCTTGAGAAAGGGAAGAGTGCCAGCCCCTTGCTGTTGCAGTTATATATGTCTTTTATGTGAAAAAGCCATTAGAACTGAGACTGAAATCCAAAATTCATGACAGGAATATGTCTCTATTTCTTCCTAGCTGACTGTAAAAGCAGAGTATCTAGCAAAGGAGCTAATACAAAATGCAGATACTGATTGTCATGTATGGAAAAGGAAAAAATTATTTGTGATTTAAAAAAAGATTTAGTATCAGTTTATACTGAAGAAGAGATCCCTTTTTATTTATACAACTATAACTCCACCTGCCTGGGATTAGATCTGATGCACTGCAGACTGTCCTTCCAGTTCTCCTGTTCTACAGATCCCAGGGAGTAGTTCCTGTCACCAGATTCTCATGACCTGCACAGACAGGAAGCTTTTCCCTCCTACCTCCCTGCATTTTGCAGCCTCTCTCTTTCAGGTAACCCTAGGAAAAGCAGAGGGTCATCAGGACTGAGAGGCACACTCTTAAAATACAGTGAAGCACACAGGCTGCTGCAGCTGCAGGACAGTGTAAGTGCTGAATGCTGGCTTTAGCTTCATTTTCGAAGAGCAATACAGTCATGTAGTAAAACTCAAGCTAAAACTTTTTCGTCTTTTACACTATCTAACATTATTTAGATTTCCAAATGAAAGTTAAAGCAACCCACAGTTTTGCTTAGTGAATACAGCAAGCTTTGGGGATCACTTTCAAAAACACCTCATTTGCATCAATTCAGCTGATTTCTTCCTTGTTGGTGAAGATGAAAGTGTGCTTCTATCTCATGTTTTCCTCTACTTAGACAATGAGGCACTCATTTCTTTCAAAAAAGAAAAAGAACTAGATCAGCAAACTTGTTCTCCCCTTTTCCAGTGTTTCTTTGACTGTGTAATTGAAACGCAGGAGAAAATGCACAAAAGCAAGAGGCACAGATGTTTATATCACAGGTACCTCAAATAACTTAAAAGTATCCTAACTGTGTATAGTCTGTGAATATATTTCATGCCTCACTCACTGAGAATTAGCATTGAAAGTCATCACAGCGAACACAGGGAACTGGATGAATTTCAATCTACTGCAGAAACCAGCCACTTATGTTGTTTGATGTCATCTGCAGTCACATCACTGCAGACATCTTTTGCAAGACTAGTAAAAGAAACATTGTCATTTTTGACATGGCTGCCTGTCCCTCTTCACTGCTCGAGTGACAGCATTCATAGCACTCTTCCCATTGCTTGGTGCATATAACAAATCCAGGTGCAGAGATGAGTCTCCTAGGCTTCCCTTTGAAGAATGTCAGATCAGCTCTGTTTCTTTTAAAACCGCTCCCTTGGACCAGCTGACATTTCTGCAAGCCACACAACACTGAGGAATCAAGATTTCAGGCAACTGATACCACTTTGGGGACACACAAATGGTAATCTAGATGCAAGCTACAAAACCAAAATTAACAATACAAGCAACTGAATGTCACTGGGATAGGAAAACACACTGCACCATTGAGATAATTAAGGAAAAAACAGGTATCAAACAGGTGAAATACTTCACACTGAGCACTGCTCTTATTGGCCTCCTCATTCATCAGAGAACATCAATATTGTGTTAATGAGCCACCCTGTGCAAGCTGTACCAAAGGGCAAAATAGGGGATTTGTGGTGATGTAAAGGAGAGAGATCAGGCTACCTAATTTTAAGCTCTTATCTTAAGAGCCCAAACAGGAGCCTCATCACCTTGGGCTGTTTCTGCAGTGAATGAAGTGTGGAAGAAGCAGCTCCAGGGATGCTTTCAGCCTCTTGAGGTCTGAATTGCCTTCTAGAGGTGCCTCTCACTCTTCATTTGTCAAGAAGAAAACAAAAAGCCTTAATTTAGGAATCTCTGACCTTCTCCTCCAAGCCTTCCTCATCCTCCCCTCAGAGGCCTAAAGCTCTATTATGCTTCAAAAACCCCAGAGCAGCACTTGAATGCTGGGATGCAGCTTCCTGCCTAGGGACGAGGCTGAGTTAACTGCTGTGGGAAGGGAGATGCTCAGGGAGTTATGGTTTTGTTCAGAAAAGAGTCTAGAACTTGCCCCAATTATCCAAAGTTGTATGCCTGCTAAATTGGGCTAGAAATGAGTTGAGAATTCTTAGCTCATGTGATGGATCAGTAGATGGATCAGTAGTAATGCTTCTTGCAGTGAAAAATAGGAATATTTAAAGCCTTCCCTGGAACTACAACATTTCTCACACTAGCCTTGTAGAGAAGCAAGAGCTGAAGTAAACCCATATGTGTCAGTATATTTCAGATTCTCATGGGCATCTGGGTAGAAACAACTTTTGAAGAGATTGGTTCAAAAAGCACTTTTGGATCTGTGCATTCATGGCCATCTTTCCAGAAACCAGCCTCTCAATGAAAATTAACGTAGTTTTTTGTCCGCAGGTACATATTTGGGGTTTCTGTTGGTTTACAATTTAGAGATTCTGACTAACCTAATGAAATCATTGCATCAAGAAATGTCCTCATTTATACAGGCAGCTATATACAACCAAAACCCAGTTATTTCTCTCCCACACCAATGCTGTACAGATTGCTGTACATTGCCTGCAAAAACCTGCAAAAATAGATTTACTTTAAAAAATTTAGACATATTAAACACTTGAGCAAACAAACAGAAACAGGGAAAGGAGAGGAGGAAATAAAAGTAATAAATGAAATTTAATTTAGTCTTTTATTTTATCCTGAATGGAAATCACTGCAACAACAGAATCAGTGGAATTTTTTCAAAAAAGACAAAGTGTACCTTTTAAGATTATGTTAAAAAATGTTTAGGAAACACTGTTCTTGATCATGAATAATAGAGAGGGGTTAGGCATTACTAGCTTTAGTTGAGGCTGCCTTATCCTGTGCATAACCAACTTTTCCAAGCTTCTGAACTGGGCAATATAAAAGCTCAAAAGGGTGAAGAAATTAGGACGTTGTTAGTGCTGTCTCTGAATGCGATGGATTTGTGACTCAGAAAATCTGACATAAGAGGAGGATCTCCATCTCCCTTTAAGATCATCCACACATCCTGTTGAGAACTTAAAAAAAGTAGAGAAGAAACTGAAGCAGAACAAGGGGTATAGGATTTTATCAGTCTGTTGTTATTCACAGCTACATCTGCTGCTACAATTTGAAAAGACAACTTATTTTTTTGAACCCAGATAAATTTTCTGCTTGCTTTCAATGACTGGGTAGCCTTAGAAAATTACTTTTAAACTGAGTATGCCCACAATATCCATGCACTGGGAAAAGGTGGTCTGCTGGAGAGCAAAAAAAGGGCTCAGCAGTTGCCCTGAAAGTTTAGTATCACTTGATGCTCCCACTTGAGTGGGAGCACCCATGTGCCGGCAGAGCAGCTGTGCTCACATGATGTGCCAGGGGCATGCGAGGATGCTGAAGTGCACATGAACCGAGACACAGCCCAGTGAGGGGCTACCAGCAGCAGCTCTGCCAGAGCCTGATGACACACACACAAAATGTGTTTGGGGTTGGTTTTTTTTCCGTGTATGTATGCAGGCTTCAATGCCTGGGCCGAACTTCCCAGCTCCCATCTGCTGTGCACAGTGTGAAACATCTCACTGTGCAGGAGCCAGAACAACCATGCGTTCTGCAGAAATCCCACTCACACTCCATTTCACTATATTTCCAGAGGTACTGCTTGTGCTGACCCCAGGAATGGGGGCAATTTGCATTCATACACCAGAATCAGAGGTTTAGCCACTGCCTTCCTCCTCATTTTCACCATTTGACCTGTTGTTTTTCTCCAGATTAGCTGATACATATATTGCATTATGCTTCCAGTGGCAGAGAGTACATTAAGATTCAGGGGATTCTCTGCATCATGTGCATTTTTCATTACAGCTATTGATATTATGTATTAAAAGACTAATGATTTGGAGTCTTTAATATCAGGAAATGATGCTTCTAATGACGCATCTTTGACCTCAGGCCTGGAGCCTGCAGCATAGCTTCCTTGTCTGTGTGGATGTTTCCTAGAAGCCTGGATGGCTAGTGCAGCAGCTACTTGAGCCTTCACCTTTGTCACTTTGTAGTACTTGATGTTCTTCACGGAAGAGCACTGACTGCTTAGAAAACAAGCCAGGGCACTACAGGTATTTGACTCAAAGCATGTGATGGGACCAGCTTCATTCAGTATGTAAGTTGTCTGTAAAAAAAGAAGTTTTGTCTAAATTTCCTCTGGTCTGCTAAATGCACTGAATTTTGTATCACACAGGAATAGCTTAAATCCACTCTGCAAGTGGATGAAGAGGAGAAGGCTGATAAAAACATGATTGATCTACAAGGTGCACTGTATCAGCTCATGCTTCATATGAGTGGAAGTCATTGTATGCCTGGGACCTCGAGTTTTTTAACACAGAAACTTAAAACTTCGGACCTGTAAGCTTTTTCATGCTTTGACAAAATATGAATATTCAGCTCACTCTGAGCTGCCTTATTGTTTTGCTGGTAACTTGATTTCCTCCATGTTGCAGGAAAATTTTCTTAAGAAGAGTACCAACATGAATCTTCAGCATGCAAATGATAAATCCCACCTTCAAGGGAGCCATAAGAAAACATATTTATGTAAATGAATGTTTCAAAGGCCAGTGAAATATTAGGCAGACTGAACAACCTTTTTTTAAACAGTGTTTCAGCCAGGCATGTCTTGACTTCACTGGCAAATATCTTGCTGTGTAAAGTTTCATTACCAAACTCATTTCTATAATCCATTTATTGGTCTGGATTTTTTTTCTCTGTAGGTTTATTTACTGTACACAAACATGATGATGTAAGGCTTACCTTAGGGAACTGAACTAACATCATTACTCTGCAATTTATACTTTTTATTTTGTTTTTTTTATTAAAACTGCCACTTAAAAGGACCAGTTCTGAACCCCTTCATTATTAAAGAGCTCCTCATGTGCTCCAAGATATGAAGTACTGATCCTGCAAAACCATAAACATGTCATAAACATGGTTAATTTTATACACTTTGAGTGACTCCATTCAATTCACAATGTAATAGGGCTCACAAGTTGCAATTCAGCAGAGTACTCAGAAATATGCCTAAAGCCACATTTGTTCGGTAAAACCTTTCTGTGGGTGGATTTTCAGTAATATACTCAAGCATATATTTAATTTTAAGCACATGCTTAAAGTGCTTTATTGAGTTGGGGCCACCATGTCTTGAATGAAGCATATCAATAAACCTATGTAGTATGGTCTATTACTTCATATGAAAGGCAGTCAAATATGTATTTCGAAATATATACAATGCAGAAGTTAAATCAGTAGCGTAAAACTTTATTTCGCAAGACACTAAAAATCATTATTGATTAAAAACAGTGTGCTCCAGGGCATATGCCCCTTTCTTGGTTAAGATCTTACAGGAATGCACTACATTTTCAGTGGGAAGAGAGATAGTTGAGAAACAGATCTCATATTATATACTGATAATTTAGGTATAATCTGTTTTGGCAATATTTTCTCAATTAATTATTTAAAGATATAGTGTGTCCTCACAGAATCATAGAATCTATAAGGTTGGAAAATACCTCTAAGATCATCGAGTCCAACTGTTAACCCATGACCACTGTGTCCACCATTAAACCATATCCCCAAGCATGATATCCATACACATTTTGAACACTTCCACTGCTTCCCTGGGCAGCCTGTTTCAGTGCCTGACTACCCTTTCAGTGCAGATATTTTTTCCTAAGATCTAATCAAAATCTCTCCCGGTGCAACTCGAGAACATTTCCTCTCGTCCTGTCACTTGTTACTTGGGAGAAGAGACTGATGCCCACCTTGACACAACCTCCTGTCACACAGTCAAATAGAAGGATAAGTTCCATGGCCCTAACTTTTCTCCTGTTCTAAATAATATAGCATTTCACAACAGAATTGAAACAAACTTTTGTAGTCACTTAGAATATTTTGTTTTCTCTTTAAATCTTAACAAATAGTAAAATACAATGGCAATTGCATCCTCCCAGGTATTCTCCTGTCACCTAGAAGGGGACAAGGTTAGACTATTGCATATACAACTGCATACAGTGGTTACAATCTTGGCTTCAAGAGTCCCTGTTTCTCCTGACCACAGTAGAGAAGCTCCAGCATCTGCCTCAGGAAAGGCAGCTCCGTTCACTGTGTAATCACATGGATAAAAAAGAACATGGCAGAACAGAAGGGCTTCTATATACAGTGTCAAAAGATATCAACTCCTCCTGGAAAAAAAACTCTGCTGATTGACTAAGACAAATTAAGAATGAAAGGAAAATAAGCTTGAAGGAACAGTATTAGAAAAATAGTACTAGAAAAACAATAGTATTAGAAAAGACCTCTGCACCAGTCTCAAAATTATATATCTTGCAACCTTTGTATGAAGATTTAATAACAGTAATTTCAGATGAGCTGCATGGTTTACTTTATGACTTTTCCACAAGAGATTTACAGGTCACCCCAAACCTATGTCAAGAAACCTTTCTACTACAGTGTCATGCAGTCTTTATTAATATTGCAGACTGTTCTGAAAGTTTCAGCCAGAAAGATATGGACTGAGATGAGGGAATTATGAAGAAAAAAAAGGCACAAAATTGATTATTAAATGTTCAAAAGACTAATAAGTGGACAGAGTTGAAAATAGGCAATGCTGTGTCATTCACATGACAAGAAGGTGAAGAATATGAAAAACAAGCACAAAGAGAGACTCTTAATGCCTTACAAAGTAGCAATATAATTAAAATAAGATAAAATGAGCGAAAGGTTTTCTACAGTTTAGCTGGCAAGAAACATCTCTTACTGCTAAGACCTATTAATATCTTTTCCTGGAGAAGTGGCAGAAGCCCTATCACCAATTTAATACTAACTGGAGAAAAACGGAGAACACTCTGCAGAAGAGCAGCGCTCCCCACGGTGGTGTGCTGAATGATGAAAGAGGTATTCGCCTGACACCCAGTGCTACAGCATTAATGAATCTTCATTTTCTGAGTCTTTCCCCTTAAAAATGACAATATGCAAGCTCTATAAAACATTACAGGCTCTCTTGACTGCTCTAAACTATACTGATGTGCAGGCAGATGTTTTTCACCTGATCCAGATATTTTTTCCTACGTTTTTTCTCCTTCTGCAGCCCTGCTTTTCCTTGCAGGGTGGTGAATGGGAGCCAGGAGTACACTTGTGAGAGAGCAGCTGTTTTGAACTGGAGCAGGCACACCTCTGCCAGGGTAATACAAAGAGCAGTTAGAGAGCCACTGACAGTTCAAAGTGTCTTGCTTTCATTATGCTGCACCTGCCATCAACCTCCTTACATCTGTTAAATTCCCTTCAGAGGAATGTTGTTTTTATGAGGAAAAATGAATAGCTCCCTTTTACTAGATGAAAACCTGTAGATGCATGAAGTTAAGACAATTATTAATATTAAACTAACATCTACCATTTAATAGTAGCTTCTCTTGAGACTAAAACAGTGACATGAAACACTATTGTTGCAGAAGGAGAGACTTGCTGCTTACTATAAAGCAATGCTCTGCTTACGTGTGTGGAGCCACATGTGACAAACTGTGGCAGCTTTCATAGGTTTAACGAGTCTCTTCGGAGTTCCTCTCTCTCTGGTTAGTCATAGGCAAAGCAAGGAAAAAGCTGCATGCAAATACATACCTCTTGTGAGTAGCTGCACACCAAACAGCAGGAAGCATAATGAGCAGAGATGGGTTTTCCTGTGATCTCTTTTCATTGCTTCATATACGACTTGGAAAAAAACAAAAAAGCAGGCCAGGAAACAAAGAATAATCTTACTCTTTTTGGTTATACCCAAAACCCAGAGTGCAAGGTGTGATATGCAGTGACGGGTTTCAAACTCTCCTTTTTATCACTGGTCACTACGGCAGACCTTGATGATCAAGACAGTATCTAAATTCGATATCATACTGATGGAAGCCTAATCAACCTAAGGTGACTGAAGGCCCACACCAAGACCTTAAACCATCTTGTCCAGGAGCTGCTTTGATGCCGCCCTTGTCTCCCACACAGAAGCAGCTCTTCAGCATTTAACATCCTGCTTTACAGATGCTGCTGAGCTCTTTGGGCTGGAAGTCAGCTTAAAGAAGACAAAAGTTCTCTATCAACCTGCACCTCAGAAAGTCTTCCATCATCCCATATCACCATTGGTGAATCAGAGCTCAAATCAGTCCAGCAGTTTAATTACCTAGGTAGCCTCATCTCCTCGGATGGTAAGATCGACGGAGAGAGAGACAACAGGTTAGCAAAGGCATACAGAGCTTTTGGAAAACTTCATAGAAGATTTTGGCAAAATAAACACTTGAAGAAAAGTACCAAGATCAGTGTTTACAGAGCCATAGTGCTGTCTACTCTTTTGTATGAATCCAAATCATGGGTCATCTACCGCCACCACCTGCGTCTCTTAGAACGCTTCCATCAACGCTGCCTCTGTACAATCCTAAACATCCACTGGTCAGATTATGTGACCAATACATCTGTTCTAGAACAAGCAGCAGTCACAAGTATTGAGGTCATGTGCTGAGAACACAGTTGCGTTGGGCAGGGCACGTCTCCAGGATGAAGGGCCACTGCCTCCCTAAGATCTTGCTTTATGGTGAACTTGCCACCAGCTGCCACAAGAGAGGAGCCCCGAACAGAAGATACAAGGACTCCCTGAAACAGCATCTCAGCCTTGGCCATATTGATCAACATAACTGGTCTACTCTGGCCTCCAATTGGGAGGTTTGGAGACTATCTTTAATGCTGCTGCTTCTTTTGAGAACGCACGCAGGATCACTCTTGAGGAGAAAAGACAACACAGAAAGAATTGTGTCTTGCAGAATATACCACCTAAGGAGTCTTTCTGCTGTGCCTTTTGCAACTGGACTTGTCTATCTCGTATTGACCTTTTTACCCACCAGCGTGCCTCTAAAAAATATGGGTAGAGCCCTTCCCAAATCTTTGTTTGTGAAACCTAGCCATGATGATTATGTTAGGAACAAGTGTTCTCAAATGGGTCTTAGTCTGAAGAAAGTAAACTAATTAGTGTGCCCCTAAAACTTCCTGTTGCATGTTTGCTTCCCTAAACTCATTCACAGCCTACACTGCATTGACAGCAAGAGGACGCAGCAGTTCTCCCTTTTTCAGTAGGACTGTAAAGAAACTGGCTCAACCCTTCCTTGTGGTGGTCCTTTTCATGGCACTGACTAGAAATGTATCTCAAGTTCATTGGGATATAAGATGACAGTTTTGCTTCTAAAGATATAACAAATGGTAGTGAGGTCTGGCCTTGTGTTGGTGTGTAATGAGGGATGTCATTACCCATAAGAAATACCATTTATAGAATCATAAAATCATTGAAATGTTTGGGTTAGAAGGGGTCTTAAAGATCATCTCATTCTACCTGCTGTCATGGGTAGGGAACCTTTCAGTAGACCATGTTGCTCAAAGCCCCATCCATCCTGGCCTTGAACATGTCCAGGAATGAGGCATCCACAGCTTTTCTGGGCTTCTCAGGGCACAACTTCTTCTGTGTTTCTTCAGTGCTTCACCACACTCATGGTAAAGAATTTCCTCCTAACATCTAATCTAAATCTCTCCTCTTTTAGTTTAAAACCACTCCCCTTTTTCATATCAATATCTGCTGGAGTAAAAAGTTCCTCTCCATCTCTTATAACGCCCCTTTAAGTACTGGAAGGCCACAGTAAGGTCTCCCTGGAGCTTTCTCTTCTGCAGGACCAGCAACCCCAACTCTCTCAGCCTGTCTTCATATGAGAGATGCAAACAGCTCTCTTGCATCTTCATGACTGTCACAGTATCTTATTATCGCACTTTAGCTTGTATGACTTTCTCAAAACTCTGGTTGTTTTCAGCTAAAGTTTGTCAGGGTAACAGTCTGCAAAGAGTTCAAAGCTTTCTTCATGTACTGTTTTTTTTGTTTCTGTATTACCAAGGTAGAGATCCTGAATTCACGTTTGGAAAAGATGATTACTCTCTCTTATGCTTTCTATATGCAGTTATGCACTGTGTGGGTAGTGATGTGGATTGTACTGAAATTTAAGTTCCTGGGGTATCATTCAGCTTTACAGGCTACAATCTAGTCAATGGAAACCATTATATTTTCTACTATGATCAACCCAAAGAGATAGTCAAAAACATGAACTATAAAAAATCTTGTGTGACAGGATGATGTCCCTCAAGAAATTCTTGCCCATCAATTATCACGTTATGTGTGCTACCTAAACCAAATAACTGCTGTTATTAGTCATCAGCAGCTATCTTTGGTTCAAGAGTTATTTGTCAAAGTGGAGTAGCCTCAAATTGCCTATTTATTGCTCTTCTTGTTCAGTTTTGGCTTATCCACTCTTTGTTCTTTATCAGTGCTCTTCTCAGTCTTATCATCTCCTCTTCCCTTTCAAAGATCCTTGAATAATTGCTTTCTCTAATCCTGTCCTGTTTTTCTAGGCACCTGTAAGAGATGTGACTCCTGTTCTCAGTTGTGTCAATAAAGTGTGCTGGACTGTACTTATTAAAGTAGGTACAATAAAATAATTACAAATAGCAGCAGAATATTGAGTTCTCATTGAAAGCTTCTCTCTGTACGGTAAAGTAAGTCCCAAGTTGTCCCTGAGACCAGGAACCACATAGTCATAGAAGCCTGCTCAGAGAAAGTCTATAAAGGATCCATTAGCTCCAAGGTTTCAAATTAAGAGAGGCTTAGCAGCATAGCCTCCTGTATTCATAAAAATCTGAACACTTTGGGGCCTTCTCAGGAGGTCTTCAATCATCTCTGCGGAGATGGTTATAAGACGCTTTGTTAAAACTGGAATATGAGCAGCTCCAGACCCAGCAATAGCAATAGCCTAGAAAGCAATTTTTCTTCAATTTTTCAAGGTGGGTATGTTTTTTTCAGAAGTGACTAATTTGCTACTTTTTTTTTTTTTTAATTGTAAACAAGACACCATTTTTAGGTGTAATTAGTACACTCCTTAAAAATTTTGCGAGTGAATGCCACCAGGAAAACAATCTTTATTGCTGGCTTCATAAAGGAATAAGCTTTCTGCAACAGTCCAGCATGTATGTCATTCTGTGCACTGGTCATCTTACCACTTCAAAACACACTAACTATTGACCAATCTCCACTGAAAAGGACAGAAGAAGAAAATTCTCAATTATTATTAAGCTCTCACATGACTAGTAAAATAAGCTTTCCATCATTTTGATGAGACTGACCAAATTCTTTGTTCTTCGCCATCATCCATAAAAAGGAAGCAGCAAAATGTCAACTAGTATGAGAAATAGTGTGGGAAAGGTCTGCTTATTAAATCTTAGACACAGAAGAATTTTGACTAGAGCTTAAAATGAGACCAGACCTTACCTTACAGAAAGCCACCTGGAAACCACAGAACTGTTTGTTTAACTTTGTGGTTGATTTTTCAGGTCCTACATTTGCACGCTACCCATGAATCATCAGTTATTTTTCAATATGTCATGTGTATAATCAGTAAGTTCTTGCCCCAGCTACCTCTGCTTTTGTGATTGTAGAGAACCACCTTCTTTGAGTCTTGTTATAAGGCACCCATACTTATTCAGTATAAACCACTACTCACAGACATAGGTAATTCAAACTTCAGTGGACTCTAGATTTTAAATATCCTGGAGTAATTATTGTCACTAACTGCCCCAAGATTTGTAGTGGGCAAACAGCTTTTAAAACAACCTTGAGAATTCACTTACATATAGTAGCACTGCTACTAGTGCCTGGAAATCCCAGTAATTCCAAATGTAGCCTCAAAGAGAACAGATATGCAAAAGAGCTGACCAAATATCACCATCTTTTTATCATATGTTATTAATTATTGCACAACAAATGCTACCACAATACTTACTACGTTGCTTTCCTTGGTAGTAAAGGGCAATTGTAACTGTCTTTTCACTCCAGGGAGAAAAAAATCACATTATTATAAGATTCTGTAAAAGTATGCAAAAAGCTGTGGTGAAAAAAGGGTGATAACTACCTGATTAGGTATGTCATCATGGCATAGGAACCTGTAAATAAACAGAACTTCAAGGTAATCTAGTAAAATAAAGCATCACACATCCTCAAAAAGAAAGAATTTCTGGATTATTCACCAGTCATGAAATCAATAAGCATCTACCCAGTATATCAAATTCCTAGATGATAAATGCTACTGTGGGTAAACTGAAGAGGAAATAAAGATGACTGTTTTGTTTCACATTTAGGTCCAAATTTCCAGTACTCTAATTAAGACTTATTCTAGTCTTGCTTACTTAGACAAAAAGCTGCAACTTTTTAAAACAGAGATCAAAGCTTAATGGTAGAATTAATAAATAAACTGCAGTTGTCACATTTAGAAAGGTGAGCCAAAGGACATGTGTCTGAGGTGGCAAGCTTTCTCCTCTGAGTTGCATGGCTGCAGGGAAAAGACATAAAATGGGTTACAATAGCAGCCTTGCTTCATTTTAAAAGTGGGGCCAGTGAAATTTCAGGTTAGTGGCAGTTCACTCCTATCTTCGTGAGGCAATACTTTGGCTACACTGTAGCGCACTTTGTGATCTAACAATGAATACTTAAACAGAAAGTATGCCCCTGTAATAAGCCCCCACAGTAAAAAAATTAATATTAATGCAATGAAAAAAATTGTTCTTCCTTTTGAACCCAGTGAGGACTGCAAAGACAGTGATTATTAAAGAATTCAGCTGGTTTCAAAATTGACCTTAACCTGGAAAAAGCTAGGCAGAAGCAGAGGAAAAACTGATTAAAAATTCAATGCAGCATTGCATGGCCTTGGTAACCTGGGACTGGGGTACTCAAGAATTACTGACAGCTTGCATTTCAAAGCTGATTTGTAAAGTTGCCAACAGGTCAGTAATCAGTAACTTTACAGAGCATGCAGCTGACACTGAAAGCCAAAAAGGAACAACAAAAGACATAATTGGATCTTAGGACCCAAAAGATGCCATGAATGCATTCATTTTTGGCACTACGCATGCTGCATGTTGCGACAAGATATGGTTATAATGAAGGTGATTTGCATATTTTTCATGAAGTTTGGATGCACTGAATTATAAAAATAACCCCCTAACATGAAGTTATTTCACTGGCACTTGGAAGTCTTATTTGAAACACTGACAGAACCACAGAAGTATTTAGTGATGAAAGAAAAAATTTTAAAAAAAAGTCTGTTAGGTCATCACAGGCATCTGCCTTCAGATGCTGAATTATTTCCTTCAGTTTATTTAGAAGCTGTTCATATTTACTAAAAGAAAGAAACAATAAAGGAAACCACTGAAGTAACCATAGACAACTTAAAACTTCACAGCACTTAACTCTTTGGACTCAAATAGGAAAGTTCTTACCCAGTTGCCACTGATTTCAGTGAGCTAGAAGGTTTTAAAAGGACTAAGTGTATCGTCTAAGGGCCTACTGGATAAAACTCCTTCCCTTTAAGGTCCCCTTGTCCTTCCTCTCTCTGCTTGTCATCAGCCCTGAGGACTGGATATCATAGTTCATATGCAGAGGTTTCCAGGTCAATGACCATATGCAAAGCTCCATGCCCTGTCACGAGGTGCTGCGTCTGTCGTCTCATACAATTATCTGGTAGTTTTGTCTAATATGGGAACTGCAGGCTCTACTATCTTCTTGCTTTGTGTGGTACCATCCCAGATTTCCAGACACGGAGCTCTTGGAAACACTGGTAAACAGCCACAGCTGTCAGAGACTTGCACTGGACATGCACTGGTGTCAGACATGAACTGTTGGACTGGGCAGAGCCAGCACTGGCAAACTCTGCCCTATTCCCAGTCCTCTGTCATAACAGCCAGTGCACAAATAGCAGCTGGACTCACAGGAGGCTTGATGCTGTCACCTCCTTCTCTCTCACAAGGCAGGTGTCTGAAGCCTCTCCTTCTGAAGCATGGCTGTAGGGACTGAACGTGTATGTGAGCAATGTGGCTTTTCCTGTTGGCCTGTCTTTCAGTGTGCTAGGTTTTGGCAGGCCTTAGCCTCAGCTCAGCTGGGGTCTGCACAGTGTGAGGGGAGTTAGACTGTTACAGTGTGACTTAGGCTGCCAGTGTCATGCCTAGCCTTCCAGACCCACCAGCAGCAAGTCAGTCACACGACCATGAAGAAGACCCTCACTCATGCTCCTTATGGATGTCTCCAACCAGCCCAGGGACAAAAGTCATGCTTGAGAAGGCTAAACATGGAGAGGCATTTGCATCACACCAGAAACACATTTAAATAGGTCTGACTCAGAACAAATTATATTTTATAACAGACCTGTTGTCATAGTCATAGTACTGTATGCAAATCTTTCAGTTCTCCTTGGGAATTCTTTTCAGTCCTCCTTGGGAATTCTTTTCAGTCCTGTGCCTGGTCTTTCTGACAATCATTTTGTGAATATCTATCTCTCTATCAACAGCTATCATGTATTTCTGCTACGATGTTAAAGCTTTATATTTTCTGTATTCAATTCGAAGAAAAAATATAAATATTAACATAGAAGTGCATATTCCTTTGGTAATTTATCATTATTTTGCTCTTTTCAATATGCTAGTGATAAATAAGTTCCAGTTTGAGGATTAAATCATTTATTCTTAGGGATTTTTAAGAGTTCTTATTTCCTACAAGTTCCATGCAGGAATTAAGCTGTGAGTGTCAAAATTTGAATACGCAAGCAATCCAAGGATTTTTGGATCCTCATTTATTGGAACAGCAGGCTTCTTTACTGGGCCTTCAGAGCAAGTAATGGTCAGTTTTACATTTTTGCTCTTGAAGGTGTTTTCTCTTGTGCTTATAGGAAAAAAATTGGTTTGTTGTTATTAGATAGAAACTACTACTTCTGCCTTTTAAACTGGAAGATGTAACTGGCAAGAGTCAACAACATGAAAGAAGCAATGCCATGAGTTTTCTGATGTGAACCTTGGATGCAGCTTTTGCTTGTTCGCTCTGCCAGGTATGCAGCAGCAGAAATGCAAGGCTTGTGTGAAAGGAGACCAATGTCCGAGATCACCCACAGTGACATGAATGCATGTTTCCTCTATGGTTTCCTCAAAAAGTATTAGTACAGCAGGAGGTAGGAGAGTGAAACAGGGTTAGGCATGGCAAGGCATGTCAAGGCATTAGGGGGAATCTGCATAGTCTTCCATGGTTGTTTTAAACTGAGTGATATCAGGGCTTGATGTGATTATAGCAACACAAAGTGTCACAAAATGAATATAAGTAATACAGTTCTGTCATTACAATGCCAGACTCACTCTTCTATCTTCACCAACTCATTCTGAATGCAAATTTATTCATACCAAGTTCTTGTGAAGCAAGAATGTGATTTATTTTTGAATATGCAAGTGCCAAACTTTAGAGATGGAAGAGATATTACACAAAATATGGTCAGAGGATATAGCTATAATTAGTGAGGGAAAATAAGAAACCAAAATTTATTTTTGATTGGTGAAATCTTCCTAACAATCAGTAGGAACCTTGTGTAAGGAGCACAATTGCCTGTCTCAAACACTGTTAAGACCACAAGGGACTTTGCCATAGTATAAGCACAGAATGGAGCAACAAGATGGCACTACATCCAGGCCTGGCAGAGGTGAGATCTGGCTAGCACATCCTGAGTAATGAATGCATCCAGACAAAAATTGCCACTGTGGCAAGTTGTGCAAAGAAGCACATGCTTGTATGCGTATCTCTGGTCACACAAAGATCATCCCAAGTTATGGGACAGATGTCATCTGGAACCACCAAAGCTCCTCCCAAATGTGCATCTGTGGATACCTGGAACTTGAACTGCAAGTTGAAACACTGTAACGGGAACTTGAGATAAGATAAAGGTGGTACTATTGACTGTTGCCTCAGGCCAAGGGGGAGGTTAACACAGCTGGGGAAGAAGAATGTATCACTGATAATGGACACAAACAATGCAGAATCTATGGGCCACAAAGAATCCCAACTGGCAGCTGTGCTGAACCCAATTCAGCTCTGACTGGGTAAAATATAATTCTGACAGGGGGACATCATGACCACTGACTCAGGGCCACTGACCCAAGAGATCCACTGACTCAAAAGAAGAAAAAGGCTAAGCATTGGTCTAATCAGCATTAGAAGCAAGGGAATCATTAAACTAATAGAATAAGAGAACTGTGTAAACAGTGAGCATTAATTCCTTTGTTTACAAAAACGTACAAATAGTGAAAAGGACCCCCAGCACTGAGAAGTCCAGGGTGAAGAAGGACCAATGGGATGCTGCTGGATCCACAGGTGGTGGCTATCTTCTGCTTGAGTGAGCTCTCTCTTTCTCTCTCTTCCCCCTTCCCCCTTTTCTGTTTCTTTCTCTCTCTTTCTATCTCACATTTACTGTTAAATAAAATCTATACTATTGACTTCAACGTATGGTCTTGTTTGCACATTAATTCAGGCAGAGACATCTCTCAAGAATCAGATCTTAACACCTTGTACTTTCACAAGCCACATCCAAAGGCCTAGGCATTGAAAATATCGCTATTTGTGGAGCAGCTGGCTAATGAAATCAGTGCATACACTGAGCTGAAGGTACTTAAATCCATTCAAGCCTGGTTTTAACTGAACAGGACATAGAACCAGTTTGGATCTAGGGCAAATAATTTCTCACTCTAGACATATCCTTCCAGGTCAGAGGGCAATTTGTTGACACAAAAGTAATAGGAGGTCTGGTAGCAACTTGCAGCCTACACTACTGCCAGGTGTGACACGTAATTTGCAGTGACTTTTTAGCCCTTTCTACCAGCATTTGGAAGGAAGGCATGCTGTGATGTGCAGGCATGCATGGCTAACTCAGCTACCTAGGGGATGTGCATATCTTGTCAGGTGCACACTGAAGGAGGCAGGGCTCCACAAGAGGCATTCTTCCTTACCCTACAGCACTCCTATAAATAAATAAATTATTCCTATAATTTATTAGGCTGATGGCCTGACTCTCCCATTTTAAAAACTGTTAGTAACTGATTCGTTCACTAATGTGTTCACACACACACACAAAAAATCTGTGAATACATGGGAAAAAGTCAAAGCTTGCAAACCCTCCTTTGTTTCAAATACTAATCGAGGTTGCTAAGAGACAATAGTGTTGACATCTATTGCATCATTTCCAAACCCAGACATTAAACTCAAAGAAATTAATAGTCAAGGGTTTAAAAATCTCGTAATAAAATCTGAACATACAATTCCTATCCAATAGAAACAAACACACTGCAACTCCTCCCCTATTCTCACCCTAAAACAATATTATCAGCCTGATTTTTCAGAAATACTTAGTTCTTACAACTCTGTTAATATTTCAAAATGAATTCATGATTGTTGTTTCAAAAAAACCCTAAGCTTTGTTTCCTACTAGCAGTTTAAATGAATGCCCTTCTTTGAAAGAGAGTATGAGAATTATTTATGTGCATATTAATGTCATGTATTGATCTAGTCATATGTAATTTTACTATTATTTGATATTATGGTTATTCATTAAGGGCCAGGTATATTATATGATTCAAAAGAAACACCACTTATTAATTTTTAGCAAAATAACACACAGCAAATTGACTTTGAGATATTTCTTAATTAAATACATCCCTTAAAAGAAAATATTTGGGTGGGATTCCTCTCATCTAATTTTTAGCCATCTGAAAGTTGAGTGCTTAGCCTAAGCTAGTCACTCGTGCTCCTCAACAGTAATGTAGAGAGACTGCAATAGAGAACAATTCATCCAGTCTATCTCAGACACCTATCCTAAAATGGGATGAATTGCCATTTGGAGGAACTTACCTTTCTCCATTTACTATAAGGGGAACCTGGACAAATAGCTCAGATGAAACTCATAACTTTAAATGACTAAATGTAGTGAAGATGAACTCTAAGTCAATATAATACAAATAATACATAAAAGCCACAATGCACAGGTCAAAGTTAATGCCATTGTGATGAAATATGTATTTTCTTGGTTTTGATAAGAAGAATGTAGGAGTTTTGCATGTCAGGAAACTTCAAGATTTGCAAGGGCCCTTAACTATTAATTTCCTTGCTTTCTATTCTGCTAGTTCTAGTGAGTAACTACTCTGTTTATCATGGAAGTCTTTTCATGTGGCTTTTAAAAAAAGGATTAAGTGGGTTTTTTGTGTATGGGAGCAGTCATAAGTCCAGAAGTAGGAACAGCAGCATCTGTTGGATTACCTGTGACTTACGCTAAATCCAATAGTGTCTTTGAAGGCATGGTAGTGATTGTGCTATCCACATTTCCACATTAATTAAAAAAAAGTCATTATTCTTCTATTTTCAGTAGAATCTCTTCTCTCAGCTACAAGGGTTTTTTTGTGAAAGAAGATATGTCCAGCAATATTACCTTGGTGCTCCCTGCCTCACATGTTGAGATCCTTTCCCAGTTCTGAGAGTCTCCTTCCTGGGACTCCCTTCCCATAGGGTTGTCTCTCTGGGCCCCCAAAACCCTGCTGGTCACCTCCTCCTCTTCCCCACCTTTTGGTGAACAGTGAAGAAAGGATGTAGCTTTTCAAATACCAAGGAACAGATGAAGCAGTCACCTGAGGACAGTAAGTTACTTATTGCTGCTTCCAGAGGATATCAGGGTCAAACTGGTCAGAGAAGCAGATCCTGCAGGATCATGAAGAAGTGCCAGCTATTTTACTTGTTCCCAAAAGTTTAAACTACAAAATCTGTAAATCTTCAACAAATAAAATTACCTTCCTTTTAATTCTTTAAATTTTATATGTATTTATTTGTACTGTGTACTGGTTTCATCTGGGATAGTTAATTTCTTTTCAGTAGCTGGTCCAGTGCTGTGTTTTGGATTCAGTATGAGAATAATGTTGATAAAACATTGATCTTTTGGTTGTTCCTAAGTAGTGTCTATCCTAAGTCGACTTTTTTGTGTCTCATGCTCTGCCACTGAGGAGGAACACAAAAAACCTGGGAGGGTCCATAGCTGAGACAGGATATTCCACATCACAGAACAACATGCCCAGTACATAAACTGGATGGGGGCTGATCAGCTTTTGGAGATGGGGGCCTGGCACTGGCAAGCAGATGGTGAATAATTGTATTGTTCACTATTGTTTTTTCTTGGGTTTTATATTATTATTGTTGGTTGTTTTGATTATTATTGTTATTGTTATTTACTCCTATTATTATTATTATATTTCACTTTGTTTCAATTATGAAACTGTTCTTATCTCAACCTACAAGTGGTTTTTTTGATTCTCCCCCCCATTCTACTGGGGTGAGAGGTGTGTGTGGAGTTGAGTGAGTGGCTGCATGGTGCTTAGTTGCCAGCTGCTCTTAAACCATGACATGTTGCCATATTAGCTGTTCAGAAGTAAAGCAACAAGCCTGAAATTTTATTATTTCTAAGCAAAAGTATTTTTGTTAATTTAATTTGTTTAAAAAATAAGATTTGGATGGAGCAGAGTTTAAAATCATTATCACCAGTTTTAGTGTCTCCTACATAATAGTTCACTTCACATGGGTACTACCAAACTTAAAAGTTTTACTCTGTTCATTGTAAATGTAACTTTGGGATAGAACATACTGTTTGTTCAGCAAATACATCTGTGTGTGTGTTTTAAGTAGACTAAATATACATAGACTTTAGGTAAATATAAATAGACAGTATACATAATAAATTAGAATGGCCTTGACTACCCCCTCTTCTGAAGGAGATTTGTTGTAAATTGAAATTCTGACTATCAAGAAAGTTCACAAAAGCTGTTTGAAGATGAACTTCTTCAAGGAAGATCCAGAGAAGACTCAGTAGCAAGGGCAATACTGTTCAATGTGGAAAACTGAAACACAATGTTGTTAAAAAAGCAAAGACAAATACAAATCAGTGAACACAAATATTTTTCTAAAGCTTTGTGCTTTCTCGGGTAGATTTCCTGAAAACAACCGATAGAAAGCCTGGTTAATTCATACTAAAGTCACATTCACTGAAGTCCAAAAACATGGCTTGGACTACCTACTCCTTAGTGTATAAATTACTTTTGCTTCATGCAGTGGCAATGATGCTGGAACAGGCATGGAACCGGGAGGCACTTTGCAGCCTCAGACAGGCTTGGCAGTAGCTCTTCCATAACTGAATGCCATCAAAGGGAGACTCTTTGGCATGCACATGTAGCAAGGCAGGCATCACTTTATTGTCCCAGTAGCATTAAAGAATTTTGGGTTTACATTCTCACTGCTAATATCATCAAATGTTTATGGAAATACCTAACAAATAACTAATAACACACACACATGGCCTAATGAAGATTAAAAGGAATAAGAATCTCTGTGAATTTTTAACTTGAAATCTAAAGAAAATTTTATTAATTAAATGTAATTACATTGAATATTTAAAGTTACCTTCTGTTTGACATTTTATTTTAACATTTTTTAAAATGTCATTTTATAACTGTATATCTTTCCTTCTTCAAATTATCAGCAATATTATAATAAGAAAATCTTGGACTGAATTGGCAAAACTCCTTCCTGTTGGAGACACCACTGATTAATTTGTCCCAGTATCCAATTCATCACATTGATTAAAAAATCCTGTTTAGGTCATCACTGGAAATATTTCCACTGTTCACTTTTATAGCACATTAAATCCCAGTATCTCACAGTCTTTGGAAACATTAATGAATCTTCATAGCTTAGGTATGAAATATTCCCCATTTAAAAAAAAAAAAAGTAAACTTTGTGACATAAACCCAAGCTTTGGTTAAATACCCATTGCTTCACTCAATACAGGAGATAACTAGATGAAATTCTCTGACCTGTTTTATGCAGAAACATCAGACAAGATGATCTAATGGTCCCTGATGGCTTAAAAATCTATGGAACTGCCAAATAACTTCTGCAGGGCCACAGGATGAGTGACTGAGAGCTACTGAATTGAACATATCAATAGGAAACAACTGAAAAATTGCCATGTTCCTCTCTATCAGTATAAATACCAAAAATATAGAAGAAAATTATTTACTAGGAAGAATTCTTGGCTCATTGTATTTGATTATAATACACTATTTCCAGGGACATTGCTCTTAACAAGTGAGACTACTTGTTAATTGGTAATATTAAAATTTTGCTAAATCTATTCCCTGATGGATTAAAACCTTTTCAAATTTACACAAAGAACATATGTCACAATAATAAATAATGAAGGATATACCTGGATGCATAATCCCACAGTTCTATTTGCAAATGCAAGTGAAAAGAAAGCTCTGTAGTCCTCTCTGAGAGAAAAATATCTTACATAATATTATGGCAAAGCATGGTCCCTAATGACCTGGAGTGTCAGATGTTCTGACACTGTCAGACTTCTAACAAGGTCACCATGAAGAAGGAAAACACTGTATAGTGAAAGAATGAAATAGTCAAGAAAATCTAGATTAACATTTTACTTTTGATCTTTCTTTGTGAGAACACAGCATTGATTATTAAATGTACAGTATATTTTACAATGACGTCTTAACACAACTCAACTACTTTGACGGACTATATTGAGTCAAAGTATTTAACTGTACAATAAACTTGAAATTGTTCTTGTTGTATCTTAAGAACTCACCTGTAAATTCATTTTATAATATATATATTTAATGCAGTTTGCGTAGACAAATCTTTGCAAATATTTTCCCCTGTTGTCAAAACTTTCATCAAAGAGAGCAACAGTAGAAGATATTATTATGTAATGCTCCGACACACACATTGCATCAGTTCTGCTTTCAGGTGGAGTTTTGCATATAATTTCTTGTTTTTCCTGTGACATACAGCTCTGTGTCTGTGTCTGTGATCCTCCATCTGCTGTTATCCACTACTTAGCTGTCGCATTTTGGTATGTGCTTGCTGAAAACTCTGGGTGACAGAAATGTTATATCACCGCTGGAGAACCAGTTGCTTGAAGAAAAAATAACACTCAAACCACCTTGCAAACAGCCCACTCAAGCCCAGTTGTGTTTGAAACCTATCCCTCTCTGAGGGTGACATCCTTTGCAGAGGGCACAGATGTCATCCTAGTGTTGAAAAAGAGCTGCTGCAAAGAAACCATAGCCTCTATTTGTCTGTTCAGTGATGGATTGCTATTCAAAACTGCAAAACCACGCTGCGCCTGAGATTCCCAGCCTGCCCTGAGACAACATGGTCTATTGTCCTCCTTCCCCACACATTAAGGGTAGATTAGCTTTAGAAATAAAATGAAGCTCCTGAAGTCATTGAAGGCAAAGTATTTTATTAGGTCCAGTGATTAGTTTTAGGTCATGATTACTTTTCTACTCTGTGCAGGGAGAGACATCATAATGGTGTTGCCACCATTTCTAGGTTTTTGAAGACAGCTGTCACAGAAATGGTAGAAATTGTTCCAAAGCACAGGACAACTTTCCACAGAAAGGTGAAAACCAGTGAGGCAAACATTTATTTAGGATTGGAGCTCAGTAAATGATGCTAACATTTTGTAAGGGTTTCACTGGAGCACAGTCTGATCAATATCAGAGGAAAAGTCCCATTCTTGAGTCTGCTCTCACACCTCTGCAACTGCTGTGCAGAATCTCTGTCAGCAGCCTCACCAGCCTTCATGCTGCTCGAATCACAAAAACAGGTTAGCTAGAGGGTTTTTATCAATATATTATTAATAAATTTTAGGCTATGACAATTATTAATAATTTTTTCATTTACAAAACTGTGCAATTTGATCTGTAAGTACAATGCCTTCCATCTCCCATTACCAACACAGGGACCAATCAAACCTGATCTCAGAAGATTGGTTGCCAGATCCATTTAAAGTTTCTGCGTGAAAGTAAGGATAAACAGTGAAGATGGATGCCACTCCCTGTTATTTGCAGAAGACAGGATGCCATCAGGGAAGGTAATGGTCTGTTAGCTAGTCTGTGAGGGCCAAGTAGGGGACAGGAGAATATGGACATGCCAGAGACAGTGGGAGCAGCAGGGAGGGGAAATGCTCCTGGAAACGGGACAGCAAATTGAGTGAGACTAATGTAGGGATCAAGAGGGATGCAGAGGAGAGTCAGACAAGCGTGAAGATGGGGACGTGGAGTCAGAGTGCAGGTGAATGTGCTGTAACAGAACAGAGGAAAATGCCAAGTAGGAAACTGTGAGAAGAGGAGGAAGTGTGGTGGTAAAGCAGATGCTGCAGAATGGGAGCTATGTGAAACCATGGAAAGAAAATTCAAGCAGGTCAGTGCTCCTGCAGCAGGGAGGCTCAGAGAAATCTGAGCCTCAGGAGTTCCTAGCAGATAGAGTCTCTTGGATAAGTAAGCAGAGAGGTTGCATTTCTGGTAGGGTTTTTAAGAATAAACTTTTTTTAAACCTGCAAAAATGCTAAAAAGGAGATAAAAGGGACATTTTACACTGATGTTAAAATTACTGACTATTTTGGAAGCTTATTTTTTTACAGATAAGCCATTATTCTGAGAACTGGAATTGTCAGACTTTGTTTCAGAGCTATCATTACAGTATATAAGCCAATATAAAATCAAGTAATTGCCATTGTTGCCTTTCTAGAAGGAGCTCACTAGAGATATATGCACTTACATGGGATAGTTGTGAATAAACTTAAGCCAGATGGATTTTTAAGGTAACATACACTTCTTCATTCTGTTACACAAGAAAAATCCTTCTCTAGAGTTTAAGACAACCAATGGTGTCAGAGTGTGTTAATACTGTACAGTCCAGTGGCTCTGCCAAGATTTATCTTTTAAAAGTTTGCCAGTGTTATAGTGTACTGCTATTTTATGGTCCAGCAACTTCCAAGGTTTATCTTTTTGCAGAAATCCATATAAAAGTTACAGCATCTTGGACAGTTTTGATAGGAAGCATCCATAATCGCTGAAAGATTGAAAACTATTTGAAGTTGGACACACTAATTATCTTCATTGCTTTCACAGCAGGTGTCACCTTTTACTTTAGAAATGCACCATGTCAGAGTCCCCTAAGAAGGGAGACCAAATCTCTAGACTGATGGAGAGCATTGAATAAACTTGTGGGCAGACAGTTTGGAAAAGGCTTCAGTTTTCCATGACTTTTTCAGTTGTGGTCTACACATTAAAAAGAATAAAATTTATGCCGAGATTCTATCTAAATTGCCAGAACTTTTGTGCTATGGAGGAAAGCCTTAAACACGCTGTACTCTTGCTCAATGACACCACGAGTCAAGTAGAAACATGGTTGAAGGCCACTGAATCTTCCTCTGCGAAGGAGAGGAGAGAACAAGGATCAAGAGCTGGCTAAGCTTTGGTTCTAGTTTTTTCTCTCTTTAAGCAGACCTGTTCATCCACGAAAGAGGAAATAATCTTTACTAAAAACTGATCTGGTGTAGGGTGGCCTTTAAGAACTGAGAAATTGAAAATAAATGCTGAGGAGCAATCAGATACCTGTTCTGCTGTTGCAGTTTCAAAAATATTTTCAGTCCTAATGGCAGGATTGTTACATCGTAGCAAAGCCAATATATAACTGTTTTATTAATATTTATTTTTAAAACATCATGGTTTTTCAGACTGCTTCATTTTTAGTACATACAACACATAATCATTCTAAGTTATCATGATAGTTTTAAGTTTTCTAGAATATCTGTTTTCTAAATATTTACAGAACATGAAAACTACACAAGATATAGTTTGTCTTACTGTGTTTATATAGCCATTGATAAACCACTGGGTTTATTCCAGTTTAGGAAAACTGGATTTTTTAAGGACTTCTCACAGATCATTAGTTGGGATGTTATGCAGTAACTTCTGAGATGGCAAAACTTGAATTGGACAACTTTATTTACATGGCTTAGTAGAGTCATTCCATATACTGTAACATGTTCACAGAGATATTTTTTATGAGTTTTTCAAAGTGAATATAGGGTGGCACACTATGTGATTTTATTCATACATCATTCACCAAATCACTTTCAATCACTTACCAGCAGTCTTGGTCAATTAAACAGGTCCCAGGTGACCAAATGATGGGAAACATGATCTTATCGCTGTGAAAGGAGGATCCAGGGAACTACAGGCCTGTCAGCCTGACCTCAGTGCCGGGAAAGTCGTGGAGCAGATTATCCTGAGTGCCATCATGCAAGATGTGCAGGACAATCAGGGGATCAGGCCCCTCCAGCATGGGTTTAGGAAAGGTAGGTCCTGCCTGACCAACATGATTTCCCTTTGGGGCCAGGTAAGCTGCTTAGTGGATGAGGGAAAGGCTGTGCATGGAGTCTACCTGGACTTCAGCAAAGCTTTTGATACTGTCTCCCACAGCATTCTCCTGAAGAAGCTGGCAGCCCATGGCTTGGACAGGTGCAGTTTTTGTTGGGTTACAAACTGGCTGGATGGCTGGGCCCAGAGAGTGATGGTGAGTGGTGCTGCATCCAGTTGGTATTCCATCACTACTGGGGTTCCCCAAGGCTCAGTACTGGGACCAGCCCTGCTTATTATTTTTAGCGATGACTTGGACAAGGGGATCAAGTGCACCCAAAGCAAGTTCCTGGATGACACCAAGCTGGGTGGGAGTGTTGAACTGCCAGAAGGTAGGAGGGCTCTGCAGAGGAATCTGGGCAGACACGCTGGGTCAATGGGTTGAGGCCAATTGTATGAGGTTCAATAGGGCCAAGTGCTGGGTCCTGTACTTGGGTCACAACAACCCCATGCAGCACTATAGGCTGGAGGAAGAGTGGCTGGAAATCTGCCTGATGGTAAAGGACGTGGGGGTACTGGTTGACAGCCAACAGAACATGAGCCAGCAGTGTGCCCAGGTGGCTGTGAAGGCCAGTGGTATCCTGGCTTATATCACCAATAATGTGGCCAGCAGGACTAGGGAAGTGATTTCCTCCCCTGTACTTGGTACTGGTGAGGTCACACCTTGAGTCCTGTGTCCACTTCTGGACCCCTCACTTCAGGGACGACATTGAAGTGCTGGAGCAAGTCTAGAGAAGGGTAATGAAGCTGGTGAAGGGGCTGTAGCACAAGTCCTTCGAGGAGCAGCTGGAGAAAAGGCAGCTTGGGGGGAAACCTTATCAATGTCTACAACTACCTGAAAGGGAGTTGTAGTGAGGTGGATGTCAATCTCTTCTTCTGGGTAACAAGAGACAGGACAAGAGGAAATGGAGTTTTAGATTAGATATCAGGACAAATTTTTTCCTTGAAAAGTTTTAAAAGCATTGGAATGTGCTGTCCGGGGAAGTGCTGGAGTCACCATCCCTGGAAGTGTTCAAAAAATTTGTGGATGTTTCACTTGAGAACATGGTTTAATGATGAACATGGTGGTGGTGCTACGTTGACGGTTGCACTCAATTTTAAAGGTCTTTTCCAACCTTAAGAATTCTGTGATTCTATGATTTGCTGGTGCTGCTCTTACTATCTGATGTCTGTAAGCTTTTTTCTGCAATGTTTCAACTTTTATGGTAGGTTTGAAACATCGGCTTCCCAAATACTAGCTGAGATGTAAAGGAGGAACTTTTGAACACTCTTCTAATGGAAGATGCATAGATTTCAAAGAGGTGATGAGACATGCAATGGAATCCCAATCAAAGAATTAATTTCAAGATCACAGGTGCAAGGCACGAGACTCTAAAAGATACATTTTTCTACATGAACAAGTCAGGCTGCATCAAACTCTCCCTCAAAGAATAGAGAAACAAAAATAACTTACAGCAATGAGGTGTTGTAGCATAGTAGAGGACTCTCGTTCAGGTGCAAGAAATATGTGATAATGTGGGTGTATGTGAGTGCACGGGAGGATGCACCCATGTGAAGACCTGACTATCTTTTGTCACTCACAATTATACAGTACTGTTGTCCTTTATGTGAATCCTTCTGTTTCAGGCAACTAAAGACACACGTGAGGAAAATGAACAGTCCAAGATCATTTTTCAGTAAGGCAATATATGTATTATTGTTTGAAATTCATGCCTCAAACTATATGTAGAAGTCATCATCATTGTAGAAGACAAATATCCTTGACCATGAAGGAAAGATTTAATCTCCAAAATGTATGGGGTTTTTGTCCTAAATCAGATGTCAGCCGCAGTTCTTCTTATTTACCCATTGTCCATTAGTTCCTAGTAATTCAGTCTGTATGAAATAATTTTCTTTGAAGTCTGTTGCCAACTCATTAAATGTTCTAAACTTTCCAGTACATGGATTTATGAGCAATTAAGAATTTCTCAGACTCAGTAGTCAGGAAATATAGCTCATTATCTGTTGCAAAGGCATTTGGCCAATTTAAGGAGATTCTTCAATTGAAAAAATGTTGTTTCCTAACAGTGTTACCCAGTTTCTTGCTTTTCAGATATTTTGTCCCAAACATGTCTTTTCACACCCTACAATGTCTCTAATCTGAACAGCTCTTCCATTGAAAAAAATTGCTATATTTTACCTAGCTGTTTTCAAACGGTAAATTTACTGAACTCGTCTAATGGCTCTGATATAATGGGTGAAAAAACTCCATTGTCTGAGTGCAGGTCTTGAGACATATATTCAGACAAATGTTTTACCTTATTGCCCTTTTCTCCTTATTCCTGGCAATATATACACAGTATGTTTGTGTTAACGTATTTTCTCCAAAATCCAAGGTCCTGCAGTTCCTTCTGCCAACTCTGCCATTTATTCGAAATCTCTATTCTTAAATGGCAATTTTCACTTTAGACCTACAGGAAATGTATCTGAGTGTGTCACTATATAAAGTTAGATTTTCTGAACCTTTCATCTTCTACTCCTTGGATAATTTTCCTACTTGTGTTAAAGTAGCGTCATTTCTGTTGAAAGACTGCTCTTTTTGAAATTTGTCACCAGGTGGTTCTCTAAACTTTATTAGCAGTTTCTAGCAGTACCTTTTATTTACTGGACAATTCTTCAATGCTTTAAGTTGCTGGTGGTGTTAGCAAAGCAATCACACAAGCAGTTTTGAAAGATCTATTATCTGGGTGCAATTTTTTGTGAATGGACTTGCTGCTCAGACTATGTTCAATGCTGTTTGTAAAAGCATCACAAAAAAACAGTGTCTGAGTTAAGACCTGTACAAAACCATTTAAGTAATGCTCGAGTCCAGCCAGGACCAGCTCTCAGCTCTCTGATATGAGCAAAAGATGAAGTCATGGTGCAGAGCAAATCACATGTGCTACTTGGTCACGCGCTAATCTCAGTAACGTCATTCATGTACAGAAGTGCTTGCAGTTTCAAATCCGATTCATGGTGAAAGTATTTACTATGCTTATCCTCGGTTCTAGGTAAAAATCTCAGACATCTTTAGGAAAAAAAGTGAAACCCCCCCAACTTCTCTTTGGCTTAAAACAAATCACAATTAACCAATTTATTAAATTATTTTCTTCAGTGCTTCCTGAACAGAATTTCTGGTTCTTTGTAACCCTTAAACTACTGCCTGCCTGAATCTTCTTTAGAAGGTTGGTGAAAAATGTCATCATATGTATTTCCAGAGTGTGTTTCAAACTGTTGACTAGTACCTACACTTTAACTTTTTCCAACACCATGCAAGACCACCTTAGGCTTCCCCAAATCTACGTGTATCTGTATGCAAGATGTAGCTATAACCTCTTACTAAAAGCCACCAAATTTTTAATTTCATCAGAGTTGCATTGTGCACAGGCAGCTAATCACTATTAAATTAATAAATAAATAAAGAGAGGAAAAGAAAATACATTTAGTCTATTTATAGACAAATGTTCGCAACAAAAAAGGAAAAAAAAAAGATTTCATGGTTTATTTTCCTTCTCTATACGTGACAAGGAGCCTGCCTTCTGTCACAAACAACTTGTACTTCTAAAGGTAGTATTAACAACATTTTACCACTCTTCTTGATAGCATTGTCATACATATATCATATATACATACTGACATATCATCTAGATGTATCTAAGTATAGATGAATGTGTGCATATGAAATATGTACCTATACATGTTTATATATGTACATATATATATATAGAAATTCAGGTACTTCAAATGATAATGAATGGTTTCCCAGGACTCTGCAGTATGCATAGTATAGGGTACAACCACAAGTTTTTAAGTATTTCAATTCTAGCGAAAATAACATTCTGTATGTAAAATACTCTCCTTCAAGGTAGATTTTCTTAACAGCCCTTTTCACCCAAAACTGCTTGCCTCACAGTAAGATCTTTCAGTTTCAGTTCAGATTAAAGAAATGAACCAATGAGAGAAGAAACAAAATGCAGAATAGCCCATCTCTTTGTGTAAAACATATACATCACACAAACACTGTCAACAGCCCGGCGTCCTGTCCCAGACATTTCTAGCAACATGTATTAATAAAAAGCCTCTGTATCCAATGACAGCACCTTGTTAAAGCTCCAACATCAATCATGTTTTTAAAGGAATTTTGTTTTACATGTCCCTAATTGAATCCGTTGAAAATATGCCAGAGAGGTGAGACACATTCTTTGATTCTTTTCTCCTCTGGCTCTTTAATTACCCTTCCCTGAAAGGAACAGACATCGAATAACAGAAAGACTATTACAGGAAAGTTTCAATAGAACACTGAAATATCTCACTACTGAGGTTTTTAAGGGATAATATTTTTACTTAAATTATCTTGGATAGACACAACTTTGGAGAGTGAAAAGGTAAAACCACTGGCAGAGCAGCTGCCTGTTTGATGTCATGTGCAAGCTTGAGAATTACCCACATGGCCCTGCCTGCAGAAGAAAATGTACTCTGACAAGTGGAGATCAGATAAAACAGTTCCTCTTCTCAGCCCTCTGTTGGGCCTCTCACTTATTTTACAATTTTTCTCTCCTACCATGACTGTCTTAATTGTGACACTTTTGATGCATATGAAGAAAAAATGGCCCAAATTGGCTCTGACTGCTGCACTCCAAAGGGGTCAGTATACTGGAACTTGATTTTTTTAGAGAAAGCTTCAGCCTTTGCTGCACAAATCAAAATTTAGCTAAGAAATTTAGGGTTTTCATTTCAATTAAGCGGGAGTGCAGCACTCTGAAAACCATGTTCACTGCATATTAGTACATAAGTAACATAATTATTTCAATACCTGCAAAAGAATAATATAGCAATTTTGTTCATCAGTCTGCCGCTGTATCCTGTACCTTTGGCGATTTGTTGAACTTTTGGCTTTATCACATACGCGTGCTAAACACCCTCAAATAGTTACACAGTACAGTTATTTTAAGTAAAATAGATTTGTCACCATTCTCTCACTCTCCTTGCTGTTGCCTAACAATGGCAGGTGTGCAAAGGCAAGAAACTGCTACAAGCCCCACTTTGGCTCCACACAGAACACATGGAATGAAAACTGAGAGATGGAGCCAGATGCCGCAGAGGTAACATCGTCTTTCGTTTATCGTCTCATCTCATTCCTCAAGGCAGCCAATCTTCTATCCCCTCCGCGCCACTGACAGTAATCCTATGCGAAGCAGTGTCACCATGTAACCATTAAAAAGAAGCAGCAGTAGCAATAATACTCAAGGTGCCTTTCCTATCTTTCCTTTTAAAAAGCTCAAACTTGGTACATTTTGGGAAATAAGAACGGTTAGATCTGCTCTGTGAAATCCAATCTTCATTGCAAAAGGAAACAGGCAGAGACAGAGCTACTAGCAACTGTTCTGATTTTTAAAAAATCATACTGGCAATATTACAGGGAAAGATTACAGATAGTTGTGTGCATGTGTAGAAGCACACAAACAGATAATTGAGAGACAAGAACTACACTGTCTTTTTTTGAGAAAGTACCATATGAAAAGATAATGACTAAAAACTCCAGACAAGTAGTCCCTACAAACCCCCACACCTGGTAAGCTGTAGCTCCAATCTGCCATCCTCCTTACTTTTCTCAGTGTAGTTTTCTTTGTACAGAAATAGTGATGTCATCATCATATTCAAGCACACTGTTGGGATTTAGATAATAATGCCTCTTCAGGTTGTCAGTGTGAACATGAGGTACACTGATGTGCAGACATGTGCAGAGCAAACGCAAAGTCAGAGGCATGGCCAAAATGTGTGCCTGAACATCAGCCTCTTTCAACTTGAGGTGCCCATGTGTTTGTATAAATAGTCATATCCTGACAAAGAACACACGTGCTTTCCACTCTCAGCCAGTGAAACTGTGTCATGGGCACAACTGCTTTTAAGTGCTGTGTGAAGAAGTGTACCACCAACTCCCACCTCAACCTACCAGACACTAGCTCACAGACATTGCAGACGTCACTTGTACCACCAGTGAAAGTTTTAAACCCATCACCTTACTTCCAGAAACAGGGTACTATGCCCCAACACTCATTCACCATCAGAAGCAGGGCACGACTGCCCTTGTTCTGGTCCTAGCTCCATCAGGCCGCTCCTTCCTTCTCCTACAGCTGCCTTCAGGACCTCCAGTGTCTTTTCCTCCAGCTTCCTAGAAACATTTACTGCTCCATGTTGGTCCTTGCAGCCTGCTAAGCCAAGCCTAACCAGCTGCTTCCTGTATTTTCTCTCTTCTCCTGGAGACATCTACAGGCCTTATGTTGAGCAATGCCCCATAAAGAAACAATACTGAGATCACTAGTCATAAAGATCAGTCTCTGGGTTGACAGTCTTCTTTTAAAATCCATTTGGATTTGCTCCTGTGGAAAATTTTGTCTCTTGGGACAACTTGACAATATCATCTTTCCCTAAATAAAATACCAGGATTCAAGGCAGGTCTCTACAAATATAGACCTCAGCTGCTCATGTATCTGCTTTGACAAGAATAACTATTAAGGTGATAAGATCTTAAGGCTTAAACAACCAGAGGACAGCTTATCTGAACATGCTAAATAACACATTTCCTGTCAACTATTTTCCACCCCTGTAGAACAGAGCTAAGAAAATACTAATTCCTATGAAAATATTGGTGTATATTTTTGTGAATCAGTTCAGAAATGCATCTGAGAAAAATATTTTTCTCAGAAAGACTCTGCCACATAATTCACCCATGCAAAAGGATGTTTAACCTCAGTTGGTGAAGAACCAGATTTAACCACAATACATTCAATGCTTTTGTTAGATTAGAGAACAACATTCTCAACAAGTCAATGACTCTAAACAGCTGAATTCTTTCTGACCTTCCCACTTTAAATACAATTCATGTTCAATTATTTTCACATTGGGGAAAGGTAATAAATATTCATCTCCAGGGGAATTATTTGGTTGGACTATCAATTCCAGAGTCAGGCAGCCTCAGGACTTACGACTAGCAAGTCAATCAAAATAGCTACTTCATTTAGATGCTGCCAAAGTTGAAATCCACACAAAAGCCTTATTGGAAACATTACTTGAACACTGAGATGGAAGTTCATGATGGTCTCTTCAGTCTGGGCTTACCTTCCCCTGGTGGGAGAAGCAGCACTGCAACATGTTCTAGGGAGCAAATCTGCATCCTTCTCAAGAAGGAGGACCTTCTCACCTGGCTATAGGTTATGATTTTCCACAGGTGCTGTATATACAACACCCTGACAATGCTTTAAAAGAAGACCTAGGAGTCAATTTATGCATTTTATATTACAATTACTGTAATTAAAATAAACAAACAAACAAACAAAGTAGATAGAATCTGGTGGAAGGAGGCGGATCTTTGTCTCTTCCCTTTGAATGCCCTTACCCCTTGACTTCTGAGCCAAGCTCTAGTCTGATCTCATAAATCCTGTAGGATGGCTTCCACTGTCTCACATCTTCCCTAGGACCTCCCTTTGGGACCAGGTGAGCTGCTTAGTGGATGAGGGAAAGGCTGGACTTCAACAAAGCTTTTGATACTGTCTCCCACAGCATTCTCCTGAAGAAGCTGGCAGCCCATGGCTTGGACAGGTGCAGTTTTTGTTGGGTTACAAACTGGTTGGATGGCTGGGCCCAGAGAGTGATGGTGAGTGGTGCTGCATCCAGTTGGTGGCCGGTCACTAGTGGGGTTCCCCAAGGCTCAGTACTGGGACCAGCCCTGCTTATTATTTTTAGCGATGACTTGGATGGACAAGGGGATCAAGTTCCTGGATGACACCAAACTGGGTGGGAGTGTTGAACTGCCAGAAGGTAGGAGGGCTCTGCAGAGGAATCTGGGCAGACACGCTGGGTCAATGAGTTGAGGCCAATTGTATGCGGTTCAATAGGGCCAAGTGCTGGGTCCTGTACTTGGGTCACAACAACCCCATGCAGCACTATAGGCTGGAGGAAGAGTGGCTGGAAATCTGCCTGATGGTAAAGGATGTGGGGGTACTGGTTGACAGCCAACAGAACATGAGCCAGCAGTGTGCCCAGGTGGCCGTGAAGGCCAGTGGTATCCTGGCTTATATCACCAATAATGTGGCCAGCAGGACTAGGGAAGTGATTTCCTCCCCTGTACTTGGTACTGGTGAGGTCACACCTTGAGTCCTGTGTCCACTTCTGGGCCCCTCACTTCAAGGATGACATTGAAGTGCTGGAGCAAGTCTAGAGAAGGGCAATGAAGCTGGTGAAGGGGCTGTAGCACAAGTTATATTAGGAGAGTCTGAGGGAGCCAGGGTTATTGATTCTGGAGAAAAGGAGTCTCAGGGGTGATGGGACAAGAGGACAGAGAATCATAGAGTCATAAAATCATAGTATCATAGAATGGTTTGTGTTGGAAGGGACCTTAAAGATCATCTAAGTCCACCCCCTCTGCCATGGGCAGGGACACCTTTTATTAGGTCAGGTTGCTCCGATCTCCATGCGACCGGCCCTTGAACATTTCCAGGGATGGAGCATCCGCAGCTTCCAGGGGTAACCTGTTCAAGCTGTACTAGGGAGGTTCAGGTTTGTCATCAGGAAGAAATTTTTCACTGAAAGGTTGGTTAAGCATTGGAATGGGCTCCCAGGGAGGAGGTGGAGTCACCATCCTTGGAAGCATTCAAGAGATAACTGGGCATGGCACTTAGTGCTACGGTTTAGTTGACATGGCGGTGTTTGGTCACAGGTTGAACTCAATGATCTTGGAGGTCTTTTCCAACCTTAATGATTCTATGATTATAAGGTTGTAAATAAAGCAAAGCAAAGGTACAGATAGAGATCCAAAAGCACACAGCTTCGATCTTACCTCCCAGATGGCTAGCACTCCAAGTCCCTCCCTTCTACTCCTCCAGCTGGTAAGCAAAATGTGGTGCTTTGCGTTAATTTTTTTCTATTTTGATTTTTCCTGTCTTCAGGGTTCTTTAAGTTCTTCTTTACTTCACTCCAGTCATCCCTTTCAGTAACAGTGATATCCAACTTTGTTTAATCAACAAATTTAATATGTACCCCAGGAATAAGATGGGACCCTTGTAGTGTTCTATCACTGCTTCCACTTTTGCAGTCATAGAATCAGAGCATAGATGTTGGAATGGACCTCTGGAGATCATCTGGTCCAGCTTTCCTGCTCAAGCAGGGTCATCTAGAACATGTTGTCCAGGATCATGTCCAGATGGCCTTTGGGTATCTGGGCAATCTGTGCCAGTTCTAGGTCACTGGCAGACAACTCCTCCTCTGTTTCAGTTTGTGCCTATTGTTTTTTTATCCCTATGTTTCTGTCACTGGATACCATTGATAAGAGCCTGGCTTTGATCTCTTTGCACCCTCTCTTCAAGTGTTTATATACATTAATAGGATGCCCCTGTGTCTTCTCTTCTCTGGACTAAACAGTTCAAGCTCTCCTAGCCTTTCTTCATATGTGAGGTGCTCCGGTATCTTAATCATCTTTGTGGTCCTGTGGTCACTGGACTCTCTGGGAGAGCTCCATACCTCTTTTGTTCTGAGGAGCAGAAAATGGTGCCAGGTACGGCCTCATCAGTGCTAAGTTGAGGGGAAGGATCGCTGCTGTGATAGCTGATACAGCCCTTGCCTTATCCATTTTAAAATTCTGGAATTATTTTCACATGTTCTCCAGCTTAACTAATAATTTCCTATCACATAATTCAGTGCAGTTCAGATAAGAACATAGGAGTATGAGAATGGTCATACCGATCAGACTAAAGGTCTATATGTCAATAGCCCATGTCTGTGAAAGAGAACAAAAATGGGGTGAGTATACAGCTTTACTTCCCTTCAAAGTGTCTCCTTACCTCCATAAATGTATGGTTTACAGACTTCCTAATCAGAATAGGTGTCTATATATTTAATAGCCTTGAGAAACTTTTCTTCAATGATTTTTTTTCTGATTGCTTTATGAATTTATGTAAACTTCAAGCATCAACAACATCCTGTATGAAGGAGTCCTTCAGGTGATGTGTGGTAGATTAGATCAACTGTGTTTTCTGTGTCTAAAAATAAGCTGTGTTGCCAGGAATAGGTAACAGACTGGTCTGGCCAAATTTATCTTCAGCAAACCTTTTTGCCTCTTTACCTTCCACTTATCTCCATGTCTTCAGTTTTTCCTTCCTTGAACTCAGACAGAAGTGCCTGTCTCTATTAGATCACTTTTTCTGTTTGGTTAAATATAAGTGCTATTCTTTAAACCCCTTATACAATCATACCCTGCTTAAAAATCTCTCACAGGCTGGATCATGAACAATCCCACTTCTGACTATGCATCAGCTTTCAGAACACTGAGCAAATTCAGCTCTTTGAGTTTTGCTCCCACGACACATATAGTAACTTCAGTTTCATCCTCATAAATAACTACTGAATCCTGGTCTCATATTGCTTTGTGGAGCCCAGTGTTAAGGTCCCATGATAATTTTCTGAGTGCTGAAGTCATAGGTGCTGAACTCATGTTGCAGATTTGGAGCAATAATAGGGCTCTTCCATTTTATCCAGGCATTCACCTTTAAGTGTTCTATTTTGCTTCCAAATGTGACTGAAATCAGCTGATAGATTTGAAAGCTGTCTCATGGACTGCTGGAGTGAGGCACAGGACTCAGTGAATGCAAAATTTAGGTGGTTTTTTTTGAGAATGCATAATCGAGTTTTGACTGCTGTCACCAGGTATCCCTTCCATTTTTACCAGATTGTTTATTCTCAGATTACAGATAAACTATTTCTGTTTCATTAGAACTAGTATTGAAATGACAGACTTGTGGCAAAGACTGAATTTTATACACCCAAAAATTATACCTGGAACATCTGGAAGTAGTCATAAAAAGTTGCTAATTAAGGACAAAAAAATTATCATAGAGTAGAACGATAGAATGGCTTGGGTTGGAAGGGACTTTAAAGGCTATCTGGTTCCAGACCTCCTCCCATGGGCAGGGACACGTTTCACTAGACTAGGTTGCTCAGAGCCTGGTCCAACCTGGCCTTGAACACCTTCAAGGGTGGGGCATCCATAGCTTCTCTGGGCAACCTATTGAAGTGTCTCACCACCATGACAGTAGAGAATTTCTCCCTAACATCTAGTCTAAACCTACCCTCTTTCAGTTTAAAGACTTTCTCCCTTATTCTGTCACTACATGATCTTGTAAATAGTCTCTCTACATCTTTCTTGCAGGCTCTCTTCAGGTACTGGAAGGCTGCAATTAGGTCACCCCAAAGTCTTCTCTTCTTCAGCCCAAACAATCTCAATTCTCTCAGCCTTTCCTTGTAGGAGAGGTGCTCCACCCCTCTAATCATCTTGGTGGCCTCCTCTGGACTCGCTCCAACAGTGCAATGTCCCACCTGACTTGGGATCCAGCACTCCAGGTGGGGTCTCACCAGGGCAGAGTAGAGGGGGAGAATCACTCTGCTTGGCACACTTCTTTTGATGCAGCCCAGGACTTGTTTGGATTTCTGGGCTGTGAGTGCACATGGCCAGCTCATGTCTGGTCTCTGTTCATTCCCCAGTGTGTATCTGGTTTTCATGTTCTAGTTTTGGTAGCAGGGGGGACTACAGGGGTGGCTTCTGTGAGGAGCTGCCAGAAGCTTCCCCCACGTTCAGCAGAGCCAATGCCATCTGGCTCCAGGATGGATCTGCTGCTGGCCAAGACCAAGCCAATCAAGAATGACAGCAACACCTCTGTGATAACATAAAAGTTGTTGGGCAGATGAAAATTGCAGGCAGGGAAGAGAGGAGTGAGAACATGTGAACAACTCTGCAGGCACCAAGGTCAGTGTAGAAGGAGGGGGGGGAAATGCTCCAGGTGCTGGATCTGAGGTTCCCCTGCAGCCCGTGGTGCAGACCATGGTGGAGCAGCTGTGCCCCTGCAGCCCATGGAGGACCATTGGGGGTGCAGGGATCCACCTGCAGCCCGTGGAGGAGACCCACTCCAGAGCAGGTGGATGCCTGAAGGAGGTTGTGATCCCATAGGAGTCCAATGCTGGAGCAGGGTCCTGCTGACCCATGGAGAGCAGAGCCCATGCTGGAGCAGGTTTTCCTCATAGGATCTGTGGCTCTGTGGGGGACCCAAACTGGAGCAGCCTGAAGGACTGCACCCCATGGAAAAGTGACCCACATTCAGCAATTTGTGAAGAACTGTTGCCTGTGGGGAATACTCAGAATGGAAAAGTTCGTGAAGGACTGTCTCCCATGGGAGGGACCCCATGGGGAGAAGGGGAAGGACTCCTCTCCCTGAGCTGCGGTAGAAACAACCTGTAATGAACCGAATGCAACCCCCATTCCCTGTCTCCCTGTACCACTGGGAGCAGGTGGGGGGGAGGTAGAACTTGGGAAGGAAGGAGGGGTGGGGGAAAGTGTTTTTAAAAGTCATTTTACTTCTCACTCTCCTGCTCTGATCCTGTTAGTAATAAATTTAATTAATATCCCCACTTTGAGACTGTTTTGCCTGTGACAGTAGTGAGTGAGTGATCTCTCCATGTCCTTATCTCAGTTCATGAACCCTTCATTATATTCTCTCTCCTCTCTCCAGTTGCAGAGGGGACTGATAGAGTGGTTTTAGTGGGTACTTGGTGTCCAGCCAGTCAACCTACTATGACACCAAGAGTTGCCCCGACCCAGGTGTAGCATCCTGAAATTGGTCTTGTTAAACCACATGAGATTCCTGTGGGAAACTTGTCCAGGTCCCTCTGGGTGGCATCTCATCCTTCAACTTTACCACTCAGTAAAGTGACAACTTTACCACTCAGCTTGGTGCCATCTGCAAATTTTCTGATGGTGCCCTCAATCCCATTTTCTATGTTATTAATGAAGATAGTAAATAACACTTGTCCCAGCACAGGGCCCTGTGGGACACCACTTGTCACTGATGTCCATTGGGACTCTGAGCCGTTGATCACTACCTTCTGGATGGAACCATCCAACCACTTTCTTATCCATCTAAAATCTCATCCGTCAAATCCATCTCTCTCCAATTTAGAGAGAAGGATGTTGTGAGGGACCATGTCAAAGGCTTTACAAAATCGAGATAAATACTTCTATAGCCCTTCTCTTGTCCACTGATGTAATCATTCCATCATAGAAGGCCACAGGGTAGGTCAGGCAGGACTTACCCTTGGTGAAGCCGTGATGGCTGTCTTGAATCCTCTCCCTGTCCTCCATATGCCTTGGTACAACTTCTAAGATGATCTGTTCCATGTTCTTCCCAGCTACAGAGGTTAGGCTGACAGGTCAGTAATTCCCAGGGTTCTCCTTTCTACTCTTTTTATAGATGGGTTCCAAGTTTTTCCTTTTTCCAGTCACCTAGGACTTCATCTGACTGTCATAGCTTTTCAAATATCATGGAGAGTGGCTTGGCAACTACATCAGTGAATTCTCTCAGGACCCTGGGATGCATCTCATTTGGTTCCATAGACTTATGTACATTCAGGTCCCTCAGGTGATCATGAACCTGATCTTTACTAACAGTGGGAGGGACTTTGCTCCCCCAGTCCCCATCTTGCTGTCCATCCACTCAAGAACTGTAGGAAGAGAGGTTACCATTGAAGACTGAGGCAAAAATGTTGAGTATCTCAGCCTTCTACTCATCCATTGTTACCAGCTTACCAACTTTGTTTATCAGGGGATATACCTTCTTTGGTCTATCTTGCATATAGGCCTAATCGAAAAGTAGGTTCATTATCTCATGAAATGAAGAAAAGAAATGCTAAATTTTATAAAATGTTCTAAATGATGAGAACAACTCTCTTATTTGCGCAAAATCTATATGAAAATCTACCATGATACTTAACTGTTTTCATGGTTTCACCACAGCCAGCAACCAAGACCCGCGCAGCCACTCGCTCACTCCCCACACCAGCAGGACTGGGGAGAAAATCAGAAGGGTAAAAGGTAGAAAACTCATAGGTTGAGATAAGGACGGTTCAATAGGGAAAGCAAAAGCCTCACACACAAGCAAAGCACAAGAAGAAAATAATCCACTGCTTCCCTTGGGCAGATAGGTGTTCAGCCATCTCCAGGAGAGCAGGGCCCCATCACCTGTAATGGTTACTTGGGAAGACAAATACCATCACTCTAAATGTCCTGCCCTTTCTCCTTCTTCCTCCCACTTTATATACTGAGCATGATGTCATATGACATGGAATATCCCTTTGGTCAGTTTGAGTTAGCTTTCCCAGCTGTGTCTCCTCCCAACCTCTCATGCACTCCCAACCTCCTTTGCCAGCATGGCAGCATGAAAAGCAGAAAAGGCCTTGGCTCTGTGTAAGCCCTGCTCAGCAATAACAAAAACATCTCTATATTATCAACTCTGTGTTCAGCACAAATCCAAAATATAGCCCAATACTAGCCACTATGAAGAAAGTTAACTTTAGCCCAGCCAAAATCAGCACAGCTGTTCATAAGATTTAATCTAGCTTTGAAATGTATGTTGCCAAGAATTTCCAGAAAACTGTTCTAACATAAAACTATGAGTACAATTATCAGAATGTTTACTCTGTAGCCTTGCCACCCACCCCAGGTTATTTATGTGCCCATCCTTGGGTTAAGAGTAGGTTAAAATGAAAGTACTTAAACACACTATCTGCAAATACATAGCACTAGTAAGCATGAATGTTAGTCCTGCTAAATAGGACAAAACAAGCCAAATTTTGCTCCTATTCACATAGGATTGTGAGCAGATGACAGTCACAAGGATTCAGTCTACATTTGGTTGTTAAAATTATGTTTTATTCCTTGATAACTGACAAAGGCATTATTTGTGAGTTTTGAGTCATTATTTGTGTATCACTGAAAGTTAATCTTTCACCTACTGCTATATTAGCCTAAATTGATAAAAACTTGTGATTATTTGTTTATTCATTCTTTGATATTTTTTTAAAGTAAAATTATTTCCATGTCTTCATGGAAAATTCCTCTATAGCTGTGGGTGGAAGGAATGAAGCTGGTTAAGTAATTCTGAATCCATTTTAGAAAACTTCTCT
Source organism: Manacus vitellinus (assembly GCF_001715985.3). Classification (NCBI taxonomy): domain Eukaryota; kingdom Metazoa; phylum Chordata; class Aves; order Passeriformes; family Pipridae; genus Manacus; species Manacus vitellinus. The sequence goes on along the minus strand of NW_021938895.1, from coordinate 15,118,551 downwards.
TTTGCTACACAGAAGCATATTTATGTTTTTAATTAAAATATAAAGAGGCTGTAAATTGCTGGTCAATTTTATACTGTTCTGTCACCTCCCATTAATGCAAATATGGAAGATATATTTCATAAAATAAATATATGGGGCAAGGATTCATGTGGCATGCTGAGAGTCTCTCTTTTTACAGTACCTAGCATAACACAGCTGTAACCTAGCTGATGTCTCTCAGCTCTACAGCAATATAAATGTTAATAAATTCCATCAGCTAAAACGTGATGTTCAGAGAAGGATTACTAAACAGGTACTTACATAAGCATTATCAGATAGTTGTACCTATTTTATATAACTGATCAGTCATTAAGCACAATAGGGAAAAGAACAATGCACAGGAGACTTGCATGGGATTTTACTTTTTTATATGTAGACTAACAACTTGGATAGTATTCAGAAGAGACACAAAGATTATAATAATCAGATTTGCTTTTTCAGTGCTGTCACTGTTACGGGGTTAGCTGCACATCAGACCCCTCCTCAGTCTCTCCCTATCTCACGTGGGCCTTCCTGAATGGCAGATGAGCTGCTCCATTGCCCCTGAGGTTAAATCCTGCAGATCTCTGACTCACAGCCTCGTCCCCAGCTGCAGAGGACTACCCAGCCAGACGTGACTCCTGTGCTGAATTTAGTGCTTGGATGGGACTTTTTTTTGGTTTGACTTCTGTTAGCAGATGCAATGACTCAGAACAGCTTTTTCAACACCTCTGTGCAGCACTAAGATCATATGACAATAAAAAATATCCCAAAATCAGAAGCAAATGAGTAAAGGTTATGTGATCTAAAACTTAAGTAGGTCTAATTCATGTCAGACACTATCCCTAGAGGACAGAAAATCTAACTCTGTATTTTTCTTCTCTCCCTTCTGTTTCAGAGCTCAGGATTTTTCAGATGTGCAAAACCCCTAAGAGGAAGTGAACTCCCAGTTATTTCTCAGCAAGATACTCCAGCAAGGGACACGTGAAAATCATTGAAAAATCTTATTTCTTCTACACTCTTTCTATATTAAAATCTGTTTAAATCTGAAAAGTTTCCTACATGGTCTCTTTACCAATCCCAAAAAAATCAATCTGAGTCAGCTCAAAAATCTTTTAGATATAGAATTTAAAAAACCCTAGAAAATAAAATTTGAAATAGCCTTTTATTCAGTAGGTTAAAAAAATGCCCTAATAGTAGCATGATCAGAATTCAAGAAGGACAAAAGGTTTTGTTAGGTTAAGGCACATGGCCATTTTTCCAAATAGAAATTATCAAGGAATATTATTAACTCACACGTCTGCAATCACAAGATTTCTGTTTAGTCACTTACAATGCATGGATGTAAACACACAAAACATGGAACTCAGGGTCTGGAAGAACCACCTCATTCTGCAAGATTTCTCAAAGTGAGGAATGCAGCCTTCTGCAAAGGCCACAAAAATGAACTGAAGCTGGCAAAGATGGGAGCAAGACACGCATCTCTGAGTTGTTCTTCAGGGTCCTAAACAGTGTAATCCCAGAATTATTCTTTCAGGTTCTCTCTTGCTAGAGGAAGGGAACTCTGAAGTATCATTTATGCAATAGCTGGGAAGCTCCCTTCACCTTACCAACCCCTGAAAAGTAAAAAAAAAGAGAAAGAACCCAAGAAACACCCAATGGATCATAATTTATTTAATTATGGACCACCTTGACTTTTAAACTATTAGACTGCTCAAAGAACATTTATAAGAGAAGGCAGAAAACCCATTATTCATATCTGCATGTAGTGGTTTGGTACACCCAGTATTATCCTTTTTGCAAAAAGTGACTAGCATATAAAAATTGTGAATTGCTGCCCAAAAGGCAGATTTTTCCATAATTGATCATTAATGTGTTCCTTGTACCTTCTTCTGAAACAGCCAGTATTGACTGCTGTCAGGGACAGAATAATCTATTAGGCAAACTCATACTGAATCAGAGTAACATGGGGATTCCTAAATGTTGTTGTTGCTAAACTTAAAACAGAATATTAAGTATTTATTTAAAGAGATAGGAAAGCAGTTTTTAGTCAAATCCTATGGATTTCACAGATGAATATGTTTGTTATTATTGCCATTGTTCCTTTGTGGAGGCTCCTGATGATGATTGTAAAATCTAGCAATTTTTCATCCCCTACCCTTAGCTGTACCTCTTGTGCTGTTTCAAACAAAAAGCACAAAGCACTGACCCTCCAGAAACAGAATGTCATTTGGGATGAAAAATTCTGCCATTGCATTGTTGTAAAGACACAATTTAAGAGAGCTAAAATAGATATGCAAATCCTGATGACTAGTATTCTGAAACATGCCTGCAGGAACATCAGGTAGGGTGCAATCAAGGAAGAAAAATGTTGCTGTTCTAGGGATAACACCTTGAATTTAAAGACAGGGCTCCAGTTGAGGGCTGAGAAATGCAAATTCTCATGTTAAACTGATCATTTATATATATTTAAAAGCAGAGACTATAATTCAGAAAAGCACCATACATATTCTTAAATCCCTTTTTCCTGGGAAAGAAGAGACATTCACCATGTACCTTCACCACGTACCTTCCATGATTGACGGCCATCAGTGAGAAGAGTCTGCGGCAGAGTGAGAAAGGTCTACTGGTAGAGCTGGGGTATTTGACTGAAGCAGTTACATGGGCAGTTGCTTCCAGTATTAACATAATTATCCCTCCTTTCCACTGATATAACTAATTTATTTTACAGGGTGTGACTTTGGTAATTTTGCAATGTACACACACCCAGATCTCACTGGAACCGTCCAAATATATCAACATCTTTGTCCTAACAAAAGGCTGTAAGGATCCTTTCCTCAAATAGTTTGCTAGGTAAGGACACTTTCCAGAACTGGAAAGAAAGAAATAAATGCAGAGAAATATAAATATGCTGTTATTTAATGCCAGTTGAATTCCAAGGATAAAATAAAGGAAAAAATGCAGCAGGCTGCTTTTCACTGATGAGAATCAGTTCCCTGACAGTTTTCCTACAGAACAATAAAATACATATCTTTAAATGAATGGCCAAATTTGGATGATTTACCAATGCCAAGACTCACAAACTCCTTTTTTAAGTGCCTGTTTCTCAAGTCAGTCCTGCTATACAGGAGCAGGGCAGATGCCAGCTCCAGCCATGTGCCCCAATGCACCAGCACACACCAGCCATGCACCAGCCTGTACCCACCAGCTTGGGCACCTGCTCAGGGGCAGACATGCTTCCCCCGGTGGCACGGGAAGACAAGCAATGCAGTCCTGGGAGAAGACTGCTTGGAAACAAACCTACAAAATTCCTGACCTTATTCCCAGTTTTCACCTGAGACGCCTTTAGTGAAATGCAGTAATGGAGCAGCTTGGAGCTGCAGACAAGCAGTACTGATGTGTCACACAGCTGTAGAAGTCCATCTGTGACATTGTAGGTATTGTATAATGCAAATCTTATTGGTTCCTTCTAGCTTCAAACCTCCAGAAGGGCCTGTGATACACAGATAATATAGATTTTATTTAGAAAATAGCTCCCACTTCAGGAACAACAATGACTTGGATGAAATCAGCCATAAGTGCAGTCACTATATTTTGCCAGTGGCTTCAAAGTAAGCATTAAAGAAATTATCACTGTTAAATTCTTTTTGTCGTTTCGACAATTCCAATAAATTCCATTTACATCAGTGCTTTTGTCAAAGGCAATAATGTAATCTATTTTGTTTCTCTGTTAAGTGTGTTTACCACACTAATTTTTTTTTGTGTAGTAAAATACAATGTAGTTTGAATAAAATGTTATAATTTGATTATTTTCTGCATAGTCACCCAGTTTAGCAAGTTGTGATGGAAGCTTTGTCAGGTTTCAGCATATTTTATTACTTCAGAAAGGTTTACAGCTTTTTGTGACAAATATTAGTATCATTCATTTGATGTCTTGAAGAGGCATGAAAAAATAAAGAACAGAAAGAGCTCATGGGCAAGAAAGAAACAACTTCCAAGGAAGATGTGTACTCATAGAAGTAATGAAAGTTCTAAAGAATAGTTTTTATAAACTGGAGTAATGTTTCCAACAGTAGAGTTAATGGCACACATAATCACAGGATCATTAGGGTTGGAAGGGACCTCTGGAGATCATCCAGTCCAACTCTCCCACCAAGACAGGGTCACCTTGAGTAGGTGACACAGGAACATGCCCAGGTGGGTTTTGAATGCCTCCAGAGAGGGAGACTTCATGACCAGGGCAGCCTGTTCCAATGCTCTGCCACCCTTAGTGTAAAGTTCTTCCTCATGTTGAGGCAGAACTTCTTGTGTTATAGTTTATGGCCATTACTTCTTGTCCTGTCTACACATGTAATGTCTATACATACAGACGGACCTGGTATTATCTTTCCCTTTTTCCTACAAAGGCATGGAAACTTGCACAGAACTCGGATGGTTGAATAGTGACACCAAAAGAACTTCCTGAAACTGACCTTTCTGGGCTTGGGCAAAGCCTGGATATTCTGAGTCTGAGAAATATGGAGAAAAAGGCAATATTCTGTAAAAAAATAGCATTCAAAGAAGGTTTTTTTATAAAAGATAAGAATATTTGCTTCTGCCTTACTATTTCAATTTCCATATAATAAATTATATCAAACACAGAATGCACTGACCTTTTGGAACCAAACATTTTAATAACTTCCTGTGAGACTGGATTAGAGAAACATACATGCATAAATATCCCTTGTGAAACCTTCCAACTTTGTTGACTCAGCACTGTCTCTCAGAAAATCTGTTCTGCAAGAATTTCTTAATTAGGTGTAGCCCCAAATATCACCCACATGTTAACAGGTGAAAAAGTGAAATGGCAGCATTCTGCCCTGCTTTGGCAGGTATATACCATGCAGATGGACAAGCAAGTGGGCAATGAAACCTAGTTTCATGCTTTGCCTTCATTCTACTTATAAAACATAGTGATGAGTCCAAATTATTCCACAAATATAGTGTTCTGATGTCCGCTTAACCCCTAAAATAGCCAATCCAGGTACTAAAATCTCTTTGATTTGTAGTTTTCTTTGTCAAAGTCATAATGACAGGTAAGCCACTGGAACACCCCTTTTTTTTCTTTTTTTTTTTTCCATTTATGTGGTAAGAGAAAGTTTCATTCCCAGGGATATCAGACAGCTGAAGTTTAGTGTAATGAGAGAAGCAAATATTGGGACAGAGAAGCTGGTCTTTGGAAAGGACTCAGTGTACAGGAAAAACTTGTCATATCATTAGACCCTTGAGGGAGAATTAAGAGTGGAAGAAAACTGACAATGAGGAACAGCATTAGGAAGGATGGCAATGTACAGTCTATCTTCTCCCTCATGCTTGGGGTGTGTGTAGGAGATTTAATATGAAGATTAAAAAGAATGGGGATAGGTGTGATACCACAGCTCTTCACTACAGTGAGATTAAACTATCACAAAGCACTGAGTTAACAGTTCCTCTATTTAAGAAAGGAAAAACAAAACCAAAAGGCAAAAGCAAACAAAGACTAAACTAGTAAATTTATTTGCCTGAGCTGATGGATGGATGGCTGATTTTACTGTAATTTCTCTGGGCTTTGTATGCCATTGGGAGACTCAAGAGAGATGTATGTAAAGGAGCGTAACAATTTCGGATAGAAAGGACATAAATTATCTGGCTTCTCCACAGCACATCATCAAATAACAGCTGTTTGGTGGTGGGGTCACTCATTGACATGCTGAGAAGCTCCAACATGCTTTCTCCCCACTTTTGAGCACATCAGAACTTTCAAATTATCACAGATGTCATTATATTTGATTACACAGTTTATGAAAAAACAAGGCAGTGGATTTTACTGGAATACAGTACCTCTGGGAAAGTCATTCACAGAAGGTTTAAATTCAAGTTCCTTCAGTTTCACAACCATGAAAGCCTTTGCAAAGTGGATCCCCATCTTCTGCTGCTGTCTTCTCCCTTGCAAAGTACAGGAAGATCACAGTTGCTGTAGCGCTACATCTTTATGGAAGAGGGTGGTAAAAATGGCCTCGCCATGGCACTCTGGCTGAAAAGGTCATTGAAAATGTGGAAACACCCCTAAAAAATTCAAAGCACATCATTACTGTTTTTATCAGTGAATTTTGAAGGAAACACATGGTCTCAGCCCAGACATGCAACATCTAGAGTTTCTGTCTCTTTCTGGAGACCTCGATCAAATTTAGCACAGGTGAATGCGTAGCAGAGACTTATGTTTTTGTGCTCTCATGCTGTATTCATTCAGTTGTAAGAATCTGACAATAGCAATGTAGAAAAGCCATAAAGCATCTGGCTTCTCTGCAGTCTATCAGCAAACTACAAAATGTCATAAGAATTGCTTAATACTAGGAAAAGGATGGATGCACAAAATTCCCATTTTAGTAGCCTTTACCATCTTGAGGAGGTAACACTGGCAGGAGAGAAAAGTGAATATAAGCCTTTACCCAAATACAAAGGCAAGCTTGCATTGGCAAAATGCTCCCTTTAAAATCTTTGGATATTTTAGTCTAAAAATTACTTTTATCTTAAATACCATTTAATTATACGAGCCTAGACACATGGATATCTTGAGTTTAGGGGGATTTTTTTTGGTAGCACAAAATTTAGGATTTGGCCTGACAGGAAGCTTTTACTGTGCCAGTATATTTAATTACACTGATACGGTTAACTATTAGCTCTTCTGGTCTAACTCTCCCATGTGAGCAGAATATGAGTATTTTAAACCTTTTCAGATAGCTTGAAAATTGCTTCCCAAGTGGCAAACTGAAGTGAGTGGAGGCAGCCCTGTGCCCACAGAATAAACTAATTTTAAACTCTTGTCCTATCTATATGACTTTTTCATGTAGAAAAACCCCTGAGACAAAAGTGCTTTAAAGTCTATTCCATAATACTTACTTCAGTATAATTATTCTTAAATGTTAAGAGTGACCACATGAGGATTAACCCAGAACAGTCAATATGGAAGTGCCTATATATATGGACACTTGTAGGTACTTTACTCTTTCACACCTAACGAAGGCAGCAAGGTGTTGTGGACTGAGGTTCCAAGCGGGAGACAGCAAATTTAATGAGGGCACACCCAGATAAACAATGTGACAAAATGAATTAGGCTACCTAAAATGTCTTCACAGATCCAAGTTTTGTATGTATCAACAAGAGATTGAACAAAGTAATGCAGTTTCTTTTCTTGTATGGGGAATTTCAAGCCTTCAATAAGTCCCTCATAGACACTAAGAAGAAAATTGGGTAGTCGTTGGGCAAGTGGTGAAGAATTGCTATGGATTAGACACTGGTGAAGTAACAAAACAAATAGTCAATTTTCACCTTGGCAAAGCCTCTATGCTAAATCAGTGTTGAAAATATTCATCAATAAATCAGGAATTAAAGAACAGCAAGATGTAATCACTCTTGTAATACAAATAGCAATTAACAACAATATTTGCATTTGACACAAAGCTCTGAGGATAATAGAAGCTGGAAGTGCCTGTAAAGAATCCCACCAGTAGACAAATGGGAAGCACAGCAGCAGATAAAATCTGATCCCCAAATCATCATCATGCCTCAAGGGATTAGCTGCATCCAACATTATTTACAGCTGTCTCAAAGAGAGGAATCACAGTACTCTTCACTGCCACCCACAGCCTGGGTCTTGTCAGTAAGTCCTGAAGGGGCCCAGAGGACACCCCATCCCTGGTATGTGGGCTTAGGGGAAGGAGACAAGGAGCACAAGCTTGGAGGGAGCGAGGGGGAATCCCCTGATGCAGAGCAAGCGCATGGGCCACCCCTCCGTGTCCCTTAGCTACAGAGAGATACAGGTGCCACCACTTCAGGCTTTCTGAAGGGAGTTAAGAAGAAATTTTCTTTTTGAATACATTATTCCATCGGGTGACTTTGATACCTTCTCCAGTATTAACTAGTGTCAGCCACTGCACTGACTCAGAGAGAAGATCTGTGCTGTTAATGCCACACTCCTCTGATGAGGAGAATGACATGGAAATGTCCCAAGTCCTCAGGGACCAGCAAATTGCTGCCAGAAGTCGTTCTCATTCCAGCTGGTAGCAGCAATCCCTGACTCTTGCCATTTAGACTGAGAGACATGCAAAGGAAACAGTCAAAAGTCTCGCAGGCTGGAAAAGGCAAAAGTGCATTTTCACCTAATTAAAAACTGAGACAAATTAATAGTCTACAGTTCTTTTGGTGGTCCTTTGATTTGAGACACCTGACAAGGGTTATAGTTTTAGAAGAGGAGTGCTCAGCTCCTTTGAAAAATCCAGCCCCTAAGAAGGCAGCCTGCATCCCCTGAGGTGGGAAACCTTCTCCATTCCTCCATTACCTGTCATATCCTTACTTATTCACTAAAATGTGAATCAACACCTTGGAAAGGGAAAAATGTCAAAGTGCTGACACCATTAACAAATACCTTGAGCTTACAGTGAATAAAATGATCAAACCACCAGTTTTGGGGATTTTATTGGCGTTCAACTTCTGCTGTATGTACATCTACATGCAAATTGGAAGACAAAAAATACATAGATGTTCAGTTATTTCAAAATAACAAAAGAAAGCCCCAAACAAAGCTTATATATATTCTGAAAGCATACACCATCTCTCGGAGGGCAAACTGCGCCCCTCACTCCCCATCACGCATCCTGATGCCTCCATCTTTTCCCTGGCCAGCAAAAGCAGGTTTCACAGCAGTGCCACTGCTCATGGTACCCATGAGGGCATTGCTCCCTCGTCTCAGCAACTCTGCCCTGGGCAGAGCCTGCCTGCCACCATGGGCAGGCAGCTCCAGCTGGTGGGTAGTAAGCCAATGCAGCATAGCACTGTCAGGGCGAGGTGGGCAAGTTGACATGGGCCAGGACAGCTGAGAGGCAGGAATTACAAACTTTGCCATGTTAGACTGAGCTGATCTTCTCCATAGCCCCTATATGCAGGAGAGCAGCAGGGTTCAGTCTAAGGTGGGAGACACTGAATACAAGTTGGATTTTAAGGACCACATGTTGAGAGGATTCAAAAGCATGAGAGAAATACTACGAGCAAGACTAGAAAATCTCAGGGATCTGGAATAGGTGAGTGGGGGTGAAGCAGCTCAGGGCTAATGGGGAGGAGGGAGGAAGAGAGTACAGAGGGAATAAGAGAGGATGAAACAAGCTTCTGTCATAGTCCAAATACCGTGGTCAGAATAATAGTGCTCTGAAGTGAGACTGAAGGTTTTTTACACAGCGCTAAAATAAAGCATTAGATAAAGTTTGAAGAAAAATTCCAGAAAAAGCCATGATTTAAATGATGCCCATCTGTTTCTTCAAAGAATGCAGAAGAGGATGGATCCCTGACCGTTAATCATGATATATAAGATGATGGTGTTTAAATGAGTTTAGATTGAAAAAAGTATATAGAGGCAGAGAGGACTTGCCTCACCTCTGAGCTATATTTTTAAAGCTATGCCTAAGGTGAGCCTTTAACATAGATCTCTGTCACTAGAGCATCAGCTGAAATATAAATACTGACTATTTTTAAGTGTTTTGAATTCAGGAACTAAAAGCAGTTCCCCCTGTTAGTAGTTCAAATTTTGTTAATTAATTTAGCAATTTCACTAGCTTTTTGTGTGGGGACAGTATCTAATGTAAATATGCAGTGAAAAAATATCCTTTTCTTGCAGAAAATGTTTTTCAGCATGCAGGAAAGAAAGGTTTTCACAGAAGAACTCTAGTGGTTCCTGCAGTATTTCCCCAGCTGTGTGTTTCACCTTCTGCAGAGGTTACCTCTCTGGCAGCAGAGCAAGCAGGAAAGGAGGATGTGTTTGCCTTGGCCAGCCCAGCTTGCATGGGGAGAGACAGGGAATCTCAGCTCCCACAGCAGACTTTCCCTGCAGCAGCTGAAGCATTGACACGCAATCTCTTCTGCCAGCTCTGTTATGGGGACGTGATTTCCAGCAGGGAGAAAATTAAAGATAGTTGAGGACTGAGCCATAAAAATCAGTTCTGCAGTTCATTGACATTTGTTCTTAGTACTTGTTCATTAATTCATTTGTAACCGTCATTTTAGATGTTTGTTATGTTTTTATGAATAAAAAACCATTTACACTCTCCTGTCTGTATAGGCAAGGAACTCCTTTGCACTGGTCTTTTCTATACACACATTTTGTTAAAGGGAAATACTATATAAATTAAAGTTAACCTTTGCCTTGCCAAGATAAAAGATGTTTTTAATGCATTACAGTCTCAATAGGGATGAGGTAGTATTTATTTGGATTCATTTCATCCATTCTAAGTAATTGAAAGTGAGGAACCTAACACCAGGCAATTGATGGATATTAAATTACAATTCATGTGTCTACAAAAGAATGGCAACTTGGTTAAAAACACACCTTTTCCCAGGGGAGACTGTAGTAGAATTCAGAGAGTAAATTGAATTATGGCAGCTAATGAGTTACAGCCCTTCAGCTCCAGTAACTCTTTCTCTGCATATTCTCCTGCAGGGTAGGACACATGTCTCTCCTCAACCCCTGTGTCTCTCAATCCCTGGCAAAACCCCTTCACAGCTGGAGCAGAAGGCAGACAGCCCAGGAGGGCCCTGGACACCACCGCACTGGCATTGCAGGGCTGAGCTCTGACTCCTCAGCAACTTGCTGAACCACCAAAAAAGCAGCACCTTGACAAGCCTGGTAATCTAGACTGTTTGGCTACACTCATTGGCTAGGCACATTAGTCCAATTTACACTAAAACGGTTATGCCACTAGATTAAACTGGTTTACATACATTTTACAGAGATTTAATGGTCATCTTTAAGAGGCAGGGGAGAAGACGGGTTTTCTACCATGCTTGACATAACAAAAGCGTTGAAAGAAAACTGGGTAATGCCAGAATGGAAATGTGACTCCCCTGGTAACAGTGAAAATAAGCAGGGGACACAATGGATGCATACCACTAGAAAATTTTGAATAAGTTGTCTTCCTCAAAAGTATGCTCTAATTTTCTCCTGGATATGGGAACTTTTTGCTGAAGTCTCCAGGCTCATGCTATGTAAAAAAACTGGAGGATCCAGTGATTTCTCTACCTTCAAAAACTGATGCTTGCTCATAATTGAATTTTTAAAAAAGGGATTATGAATTTATTTAAATATGTCCATAAAGAGTCAGTATTTGTTTAACTAAATATATATGCATTAATATGCTTACATACTTCTGTGAAAAATTGCAGATACAGAAGAAATTAAATTTATCATATACCTTACCACGGTATTGTGTTCATTAAATCATCTCCACCATGATCCCGTGCATAATACAGAGCCATATATGTAATATGTGCTATAATATGTGGTGGCAGATCACAGTTTTATACATCAGTCTTAAGCTTTCAGTAATTTAGCCAGTTTAGGAGAAGTATAGGAATGCTTGTCGCATCCAGGAAGGAGCCTGGAGACAGGTGATGCTGGCACCCTCACTCCTTCCCAGCTGGAGTTCCCTTAGGAGAGCCACTGTTTAAACAAATTCAGGCAAATCCTTCCAAAAATCACTAAAGAGCTGAGGCAGACCTGGAGAGAAGGGGAAAACTGCAGCTCCTTCCCCATTATGCTGCAGATCAGGGGCTGGGATGACACACTCGGTCCCCACCGCCTCCCGCTTCCAGCAGTGCCAGAAGTAGGTGCAAGAGGGCATCTCGCAGTCTCCGAGGTCCCCCGATGTCAGCAGCTTTCTGCTCTGATAAAGGTCAGGAGAGCTCACTCCCGGGCCCGGCGCTGTGCCGCCAAGGTTCGCTAGCCAGACTCTGCTCGAGGGAAAGGCAAGAGGCACTGTAGGGCACATATGCTTTTGTTTATTGAACTCTGCTTGCCCGTGACCCACTTGCTGCTGCCGCTCAGACATGCTTTCTGATCCCAAAATTCTGGCATGGTATTTTACCTCCATCAGCCTCGATTTCCCAAACACATGCAGTATTTAAAATTAATAAATAAAATTAATGCATTAAGTTACATTTGGATCTGCAAATGTCAAATTTTTTTCCTGTGGTTATGCAGCTTTTTGGGGATAGGAATTGGGGGGGGAGGGGGGGGCTTCCAGTTTATATTATTTTTCCATAACAGTTTCACTTTAGACTCTGGCAACCACACACCCCAGAACAACATTGCCTAGAGACAATCAGAATTTCATCCACTGATTAGAAAATGGGCTGAAAAACACCACTTAAGCTTAACTACGGAAATTCAGATTCCTCTGATATAACGGAAATAAACAGGTAGAGACAGAGAGAAGGTGAGAAGAGAAAGTGGAGAACAAAAGGCTCCCCCCTCCAAGCCCCTGAAATGAATATTTGGACATATTAGCCCTTAACAGTTTTATATGTGATATAATATTCATAACCCTTTTTATCACAGTAATCCTTTTTTTTTTTTCAGCAATTTCCATACCATTTTCAGCCCCTACCGTATTGGAGAATGGTTAAAAGAAAAAAGGTCCATATAAACTATTCAAGACAATCCCCTTGACACTATTGTAATCTGCTGATAACTGCTTTGACGTGTTTCATAAACCCTGAATAAAAAAGGAGAAAAATGTGCCACAAAAGCCTGTGGTACCACTTTTAAAATTCTGCCTGCAAACTAACAGAAGGGGAAAAAACAAAACAAAAGTGTCAAAATCTGTTATATTATTATTATTATTACCCTCCAACCTAAATCCTAAAATTATCATTGTGGAACAGTGAAGATCTATCATTTAATCCTAACTATTTTAGTCAGTTTAGATATAGTATTGAATTTATGATAATATAGGATATCACATATGATAAACACAAGCTATATAATAGGGTAAGAATATGAATAGTGGTTTAACATATGTGAGGTGATATTAAAGGCAGTTTTGATCAATTTAGCATTAGGCTAAGTGAAAGTTATAGGATTAGAAAATGTCAGAGATACAAGAAGACAAAGATGAAGGGGGACTCTGGGTAAAAAGAAGTAGCTTGGATGACAAGTAGCCAACAAAGACAATTTTTTGCCTTTCCTCATCTGAAATAACATGGATTGATTATATCCAATTAATTTGTATAGAATGAAGAGTTCCATTTATTGACCAGCCCAAAAGGGGTTCAGCATTCCTTGTTCAACCTTTCCTTGAAATTTAGTTGCCAAACACAAGTTACGTGGACATTCAACTAATTCCTTTCTCAGTTTCTTTGAAATAATCTTAATTTTGATCTTCAGTATCTCCCTCTGTTTTTTACTGTTTCTTCTCTTTTGTATTCACATTATCATTATTGGGATGTATTTTTTATCACTGTTGCATGTTAATTCTTCATATCAAATCTGTATTGCATGTCTATTTTTCTACTGCATGACGGGATTTAGTTGCTAAATAAAACGCCTTTCAACTGCCATTATGAAAGTCTGCTCTCTGATTTCTTTAACTTCTCATTTCCCACTTAATGTCTCAGGGTCAACAGGAGAGGGAAGCAGAGACAACTGAAGTTGTTGCATTTTTGCAATGTTTGCATTGTCATGGACACAATAAACTGTCTTTAGTGCAAAAAAGAAATTCTTCAGTGTGACAGTCAGTCTCTGCTGCTCTCCAGTGACTCCTCTCTTGGGGAAGAGTAGGACATACACAAGCAGGGCATGAGCACAAGGGGATAGAAAATTCCCTTCAGGAACAGATACCATCTATATCAGTCACAGCATTTTATCTACAAGTGCAAAGGAACAATGAGATCTAAGCCCAAATATTTTAAAGAGCAAGTACTACACAAAGCGCTGCTTTAAAAAAGGAACTGTAATCTAGCTCCTAGATGGCAACTCGTGAGATTCACTGTAGTTTTCAAATAGTTGAATGAGAAGAGTCATGTAATACAGGCAGCATTCCTCACACACAAACATATATTTCAACTTAAAAAAATAAAAGAGAGAAAAACCAACAAAAAATCCACGAACACCTCAAAACAGTGAGTAACTTTGAAGTCAGTTATTATTTCTGCTATCACCACATGAATATGCTTTTTTCCCTCCTCTGTCACTGCCCGTTGTCACTGCTGGCACAGAACGGAAACAGCTGAAGAAAGCAGAACTAAGACAGATAAAAGGGTCAGTTTGCTGAGACAAAAGATGATATCACGTCGAGACAAATTACAGAGGTGCTGTGTCTAAATGTGTTGAAGCAATAACTGCTATACAACAGCCATATCAGCAGGGCTGCTCTGAGCCTCCTGCTCACGCACGCTGCATGCAAAGCAGGGCCCACAGCCCAGCGCCGCGATTCAGGTCACACACAGCGGCAGCTCCCCGGCAGCTCGGGAGACAGCTACCAGGCCACCTGCAGGCCATCCTACTCCGGCACGGAAACAGCTGCAGAAGAAGTCATTGGAAGTGACAGGTAGCCCCGCACTGCAGGGCAGAGCCCCAGCCCGGCGCCGCGCAGCCGGATCTGTATCACCAGCACATCCCCAGCACACCCCCGGTGCATCCTCAGCTCATCCCCAGCGCATCCCTGATGCTTTCCCAGAGCATCCCCAATGTGTCTCCAGTGCATTCCCAGTACATCCTCAGCACGTCCCTGGCACATCCCTGGTGCACACCCGGCATCTCCCCGCGCGTCCCCAATGCATTCCCCAATCCCCCAGCACATCCTCAGTGTATCCCCAGCACATCCCCCAGTGCATCCCATCCCCCGCTGACTCTGCTTCCATGCACCCTGTCCACTCGAGAGTTGAGGGGATAGGAGAAGGAAAATATATTTCTTCCAGGTATTTTTGGTTGTGGTTTTTTGGTGTTGTTTTTTTTTGGTTGGTTGGTTGGTTTGGGTTGGGGTTTTTTTTGGTTTTGCTTGTTTTTTAAACTAGCTAGGAAAAATACAGGAGCTCTCAAGAACGCAGTGTCTTCAGGTCTCGAAAAATTGCTGATCAGCTGAGCAACTTGAGATGTAAAGGATAGTGTAGTGGGTTGACCCTGGCCAGATACCAGGTACTCACTAAAGCCACTCTCTCACTCTCCCTCTGCAATCGGACAGAGGAGAGAGAGAAAAAACAGCTAAGAATTCATGAGTAGAGATAAGAGCTGGGAGAAGTCACTTAGTGATTACCTTCATGGGCAAAACAGACTCAAAGTGGGGAGAGTACTTTTATTTATTACTAACAGGATAAGATCCAAAGAGTGAGAAATAGAAGAGTCTTAAAAACACCTTTCCCCACCCCTCCTTTCTTCCACGTTCTCCCTCCTCCCCCCCAGTGGTGCAGGCGAATGGGGAATGGGGGTTATGGTCAGTTGTTGTTTTCTGCTGCTGCTCAGGGAAAGGAGTCCTTCCCCTTCTCCCGTGGGGTCCCTCCCATGGGAGACAGTCCTTGATGGACCATCCCGGTGTGAGTCCATCCCTCGGGCAGCAGTTCCTCCCAGACTGCTGTCCTATGGGTCATTCCTCCATGGGATGCAGTCCTTCATGAATGAACTGTACCGATGTGGGTCCCCCACAGGGGCCACAAGTCCTACCTGGGAAAAAAACCTGCTCCAGCATGGGCTCCCCTCTCCATGGTCTGCAGGTCTCCGGCAGGACCCTGCTCCATCTTGGGCCTCCCATGGGGTCACAGCCTCCCTCAGGCATCCACCTGCTCCAGCAAGGGCTCCTCCATGGGCTGCAGGTGGGTCTCTGCACCCCGATGGTCCTCCATGGGCTGCAGGGGCACAGCTGCTCCACCATGGTCTGCACCACGGGCTGCAGGGGCCTCAGCTCTGGTGCCTGGAGCACCTCCTGCCCCTCCTGCACTGACCTTGGTGTCTACCTTGTTGTTCCCATGTTCTCACTCCACTCTTCCTGGGCTGGAATTTTCTTCTGCTCAACAATCTTCTGTTCTTAAATATGTTATCACAGAGGCATTACTATTTCTCCTAATTGGCTCAGCCTTGGCCAGCAGAAGTCCCTCCTGGAGCCGGCTGGCATTGGCTCCATGGGACAGGGGAAGCTTCTAGCAGCATCTAACAGAAGCCACCCCTGTAGCCCCCTCTGCTACCAAAACCCAGACACAGAAACCCACTACAGGTAGTTAGCACCTGTGAAAGATCAAAACCTGCTAGCAGGCATACTGTTAACCCTGACAGAGAAAACAGGACAGTTAGCACTCCTAGAAGAGAAAGGTGCCATGGTTACCTGGAACAATGGTCACAGAAGGGATAAAAAATACATATGGATAGATCAATCATGTATGGATATATGGGCAGATCAATCTATCTCACAGCACATTTTCATTAGCTTTCCTCTTGAGTTGCTCTTTGGGATGTTCGTTTCTTGAAACATTTGCAGCTTCAATAGCAAATGGTTTTATATCTTGCTAAGGCAATTAGTTGCTGGAATTTATATTTTGCAATTATTTGCTGGAAAAGCCTCTTCCACATGCAGAGCTAGGACACCTGCCTTGACATTATTTTTGCCCCAAGACAAAAAGCTGTCTTGTTTCTGGAGCCAAGTTTAGGCAGATCAGATTTCCCATTGCCATGCCAAGTTGAACGCTGGTGGCACAACCTCCTGAAAAGGGACCAGAGTTTTATGAACCAGTTCAGAGAGTACCTGTGATTTTTAGCAGTTGACATTACCAAACCAGGCTGAATTGCCTTCAGTACTAAAATTGCTAGGGCTTGAGTAAATTAATATATAGGGTTGTGGCACAAAATTGAAAAAGGAGCACCAGACTATCAGAATATTGCTCACATGATGTGGTTCTGACAAACAGAGACAATCTAGAACTGAAATCTTCACCCAAATCAGTCATACTGTTATAATCTCACCCCTGTAGAAAAGATCAGCACCCCATTTTCTGTGCCATGTTGTGCTGCCAGTGTAACAACAAGGATGGCTGTGCAGCAGCAAGCACTGGGATGTGTTCAGCACTTCTGACCTAGGAAGGAGCTTTTTCAGTGATAAAATTGTTGAAGACTGGAAGTTCTGGGAAGGTTTTGGGCCTTCAGTAAATGAGTTATTTTATATGCATATAATTTAAAGATGTGGAGACTTTTTTTCCTTATCTGAAGACACCTAAGCTTTGCAGAATTTTCCACACCTCCAGATGGATACCACGAGTTCAAAAGATGGACAGCAATTCTTAGTTTATTGTAAAAGGCCTCAAAAAAACCTAATTTGTGGAATAAGAGATTTTTGAGAACTGGAGAAAAGAACAGTTATGCTTCATCTTTATGGCTCTGACATATGGATTGTATTCTCCCAAGGGCATGAAAGTAGATACAAGTGTTTGATCCCCCAAAAGGAAGGTGAGTTAATTGCCAATATAGGCAGGATGCTTTGAGGCCTGGAGAACTCCTAACAGTCCTTGGAACACTCGATTATCCTTATAAGTGTTGTAATTATTTGGGGAGGGAGAAGAATATTTAATCTGCAAACAAAGAAATGTCGGTTACATACTGTGATTGCCTTAAAAACCATTTTTGTTTCTAGACTTCTATGTTCCAGCCACTGAAGAGCTGGCAATGGGAAATTCAGAGGCAATGAAATCAATTTATCAAAATTATTGATACATATATATATATATAGTGATCAGAATATTTTGAAAACAAATACATAGATCATTAAGTGCTTATTTTCCAAATATTTTGTCTCAGTCTTTGTTCTTTTGTCTTATTCCATTGATCTTGAAACCATGATAATCAATATCTCTACTTTTAAAAAACATTCTATATGAGGGAAATTACTTCCATTTACTTTAGATGAGTAGTTTTGCCAGTATTAGTAATACACTCCAGCATAGACCAAGGGTTAATGAAGAAAAGAATATGCAACCAAATCTAGGAAATACAGAGTAATAATTTCAAAGTAGTAAGGTAGAATATTAAATCTCATCCCAATTCTTTGAATCCTAGGGTGGAATTATTAACACCCTGGGGGTTGTTAAAGCATCTGGAGAAATGATCAACATGAAACAGCAGTATGCAGTATATCTATATGCAGTATATAGATCTGTGGAGTGAAATGTTTTGCTTCTGTAGCAGATCTTAAAAAAAATAATTTTTTCCTTTACAAATAGTTTCTGGCTTATAGTCACCTTGAATTGTGAAGGTTCTGAGACTGTTTTCCAAATCAGATGCAATAACATACTACAACTGGAGTCTCTGTTTTTTGACTTGTAGTAATCAGAACATAAGACAAACGAGATCAATGGTCCATCAGGAATGCTCACATCCAAAATCTAATTTAAGACACTTTTTCAGGAACCAGATTCAGAGACCCCTCTCTTTGCCGCTCCCATTGGGTGTAGAGTTGCCTTTTCATTGAATTGGTGGAACCCTATATTCAGCTGTTGCGTATCACCTCCCAGAGAACTGAATTATCTCAACCTTGGGATGTTCAGCACTTAATTCAGCATGTTGAATTTTGTGATTAGAGGTGGATGCTCAAAAGTTATTGGTGAACAAGCTCAATGCTGTCATTCGTCTCCCTGCTTCTGTGTTATCTCTGAGGTCTTCCCAAAATGAAGAAGTCCTTTAAATTTCAATACATGTGACACAAAGATGTATCCTGTCATTGGAAATTATGCAAAATTATACTCTTGTAACATAAAATACACTGCTATACAAGTCCTTTTACATTAATGAAATATCAATCACAAGGGTACAGGTAAAGGACAAAGGGTTACAACTTCCATATGCTCTGGAAAGCTGGAGATACAGGTTTCCTGTAGTCTCAGGACTGTTTTTATTCACCTAAATGTTTTTATGTGACACAAGTAGGTACACCCTCTAAAAAGACCTATTCATGAGTGTAGCCCTACAAAGGGGTGGGGGCTGCTGGAGAATATTTCAATAAATTACTTCACTATATTGTTAATTTTATCTTTAATAAATGTTATTGAATAAACTATTACCTAAGTAGCAGTGCCTAACAGAGAATCTGGATTCAGATCTTGAGTTCTTAATTGCAGAAAAGTGTCATTGCCTTGACAATTTTGTTATGTCATCAGGTTTGAATGAATTATAAAATCATGGAATCATAGAATATCCCAAGTTGGAAGGGACCCACAAGGATCATTGAGTTCAACTCCTGGCTCTGCACAGGACAGCCCCAAGAGTCACATTATGTGCCTGAGAGCATTATCCAAACACTTCTTGAACTCCATCAGGGGCAACTTTTCACATTAGTTTCTACAAATGTTCTATACTTTTCCTATATTGTAAAAGTATGATATGATATGATTTCCTCTTGCTGATGAGGTCTGCAAGATTTTAATCAAAAACTCTTGACAAAGATTACAAATTAGAAATCATTCTGGACAACACTTCTGTAGTCAAGCTTTCAAAGCAAATTCCACCTTAAAGACAGAGTAGCTTCTTTGGGTCTGCGAAGATACTTGTTTATCTTTCAGTTGAGAAATTTTGGTAGTTAAAGGCTGTCATCAGAATTTCTTAGGATTCAAATGCTGGGATAGGCTAAGCTCTATTTCCTTTAGCTCTCTTACTT
Source organism: Manacus vitellinus (assembly GCF_001715985.3). Taxonomy (NCBI): domain Eukaryota; kingdom Metazoa; phylum Chordata; class Aves; order Passeriformes; family Pipridae; genus Manacus; species Manacus vitellinus. Next base: position 15,099,064 of record NW_021938895.1, on the reverse strand, counting down.
TTTAGAGGTATAGTTTGAATTTTTGCATACAGGTGTTCTCAACTATTCAGCCTATATTGATCCTAGCTAATACTTCAAGAATCAAAAGAACTTGAAAAACAAATGTAAAGTCCTTCGACTAGATAATTATGTGATTTTTCTTCTGTCTCATATTTTTGTCAGTGGTGACTTTTTATTTTATGCAACTACACCTAATTTTTTAACCCTCTTTTTTTCTTTCTTCTCCTCTTGTATGCTGAAGCCATATGCAGACAAGTTCCACAGATAGTGGCATAACTGTGTCCTTTGTTCATTTTTCACTTTATCCCTATCAATTTTGCTAGTAGATACTTTTAAACTTTGTTCTTATGTAATAAAGGCTAAACAGCAGTACTCAATTTCCTTTATATCCCAGTTAAGATGCCACTGAGATTAATAGGAACGATTCATATCCTTTTGGAAGTATTTTATCTCAGTCTCTAGGGATTTGTTCAAATGACACAACATTCTGTTCCTGTTAGTAACCACAAAAATGAGATATTTAGATTTAAGTGACAGTTAAGATTTTGCATAATTTTCTTTTTCCTGAGTTAGAAGAGAGATTTGTCAGACAAATAAGACAAAAATGTGGGAGATCATACAGGTAATCACAGCATTATAGACATACAGTCATACTTAAGACAGCTATGTTTTGATATAACCACAGGTATCAAAATTCCTAGCTTGGACAAAAGGAAAACCAACCAATTTCAATAATGTCTTGAAACAAACTGTCTAATACTTCAGGGTTAGGTTCTTTTACTTCTGAAAAACTTCCAGTTAAAAAATGAAAGTGTAAGTGACAAAAAATCATTCTCAGTTGAAACATCTGGTTTCTACCTATTCCTGCCAAAGGCCTTACCCATTCCGTTATCAAGGTCTTCCTGTTAATCAAAAATTCAAAATCATTCTGAAAGAATGAAAATATTTAAAGAAAGATTACTAATGGAGGCTCCCCTATCAGTGTTGTCCTTTAAAAATATTAGATGGCAAAATGAAAATTGTATACTAAAAGCCTACTATACATGAGACAGAGAAGTCTTTTTGTGATGCAAAATTAATGCTTTTGCACTTGATAGAAGTAACTCATTTGTTTATGATGGGCAAAGTGTAAGGATTTATTATATTAATTTCCTTGGTTTCCAGTGCTTAGCTTTTGTAAAAGGTGTGATACATGCATAATCAGTCAGCAGTTTTGTGTGCTTTCAATTAAAATTTGTTGTTTGTTTTTATAATTTACTGAAGATTTGAAAAGCAGAAATAAATAACTTAGCAAAACCTATCAGCATTTCTTCTCTTTTGCAGGCAAGCAAAGAAAGGGGGACATTCTTGCTACTCTGAATTCAAGGGCAAATTTCCTGGCGGTTTCAAAGAGCTACAATTTCACCCATGGTGTCCTGCCGTGATGTGCTCTACTGCAGCTATTTGTGCGTACATTTCCCCTTCTCAGTGGTTTTCCTGGACTTATGGTTCTTGCAGTACCATAGTGGTCTCCACCAACTAACGCAGGTTTCACTCTCCAGTTGCTCATTCCCTACCTCCAGGCTCAATAGCTCCCACCTTGACTGCAGATCCTGCCCTCAGTCAGCACCTGGCCCACACCTCCTGCCCAACCCCTCACCTGTGTGAGATCTTCACGAATGTATAAAACTATATAAAACACATGCATATTGCAGTAATGGTATAACATTATATAGAACATTTAGTGCATCATCAAAGCTATAGTTACCTGTTAGGATATAATAATTACAGTTACAGGGAACTAACATAAAATGTGTTAAGTGGCCTGTCACAGAACACTGGATTTCTTGAGCTTTGCCCATTTTGTTAGTGCGAAGTTTCCCCAGTTTGCACAGCACTGGGGCTACTGTTGGTCCTAGTCCAATTTGCTTGCCTGCTTTTTTTCCAAAGCCAAGGGATGTTTCTGGCTGCAATCATACAAAATATGTATAGATGTGGATCCTTTTTCTGTATCCTTCTCCTCAAAGCTGAAAATAATGGTCCAGCTGCCTGTCCCTTTTCCTACTTCATATCCTAAACTCTCACTGAGATTTCCAGGCACCCATGGGGATTGTTATCATTTTGCCCTTCAGGGACTTGTGATCAAAGTGAACAATCTTCATATTAATCTAAGAAATGAATCTACCTTCTTCACTTAGAACCACAAGAAAAATGCAAAGTTGTTAAGATGTTTCAATCCATACTTCACTGAAAATGACTCAAATCAATGTCAAGAATATAGGCTAAACAGAGCAAGAGAGGTGTATGCCCAACTAACTGTCAGCCTGGGAATATCAAGGTGAAGTAAAGCCTGTCAATGAAACGTTTGCTGGTTTTTGCAGATATGTTGGAAATTGTTAGTGAGGAAAGAAATTATGGGTACATGATTATTCACCTTCAGTTATGACCAGCTCGAGTTTCAAATTTTAATTTATTCAATAGCTCACAGTAAACTGTCTCACTTTCAACTGTTGTATTTAGGTAAAGTGAATTGGACCCAAATAATCCAGCTGGAGACTATATCTTCCAGGAAGCGATTCTCAGGAAACTAAGAGGAGTAGCTCAGAACAAGTACAATATGATGGGGTTTGAGCATTGTGGGAGATCAGTTGAAACTGATTGATTTCCTTCACTTGACTTCCAAGGATTAACTCTGGGTCTTTCAGAGTTCTGAATGAATGAATGAGGTATCCCACAACACCCATTAGGATGGACTTTTTTCATTTTTTTTAATCATCAATCCCAGAATTGAAAAATTGATGATATGATCCCAGCCTTCCCCTAGTTTTCCACCTGTAAGTCCATTGAAATTCTCCATCTTCGTTCCTTGTGCTTGGAAAGTTTCAGGTTAAATGTTCTCCATTGTCTTTAGTCTAGTGAATAAGTGTTTCTTACATTTCTAATTTATTCTGAGACATCTTCTACTATAAATAGGAACACTTCCTTCATATTAGTATGTAAAAGTATAGTATGTAAAACGTGAATGAAAAAATGCCCCAAATCCTCCCATCAGACACAACCCATTTCTATTACCACCCAATCATATAAGACATAAAATTTCACTCCATCCCCTTTTTTTATCTTTGTGATCACATCTCCTGTTTACTTTAGCAAGTTCTACTTTGCCTCCACTATAGGTCTCCTGAATGACCAGCCCCAAAATCTTTCTTAAACTTGCTGCTGCTGGTGCCTTTGCAGGTAGAGTCTAAGAAGTCACATTCACCATCCTTCCAGAAAATTCTGCACGAGTAGCAATTGTTCAGCTGGGTTTCTCTGGTGCAGTCCATCCTTTTCTTATTCTAGAGCATGAATGAATCAAGATCTCTCCCTTTTCCAGACTTAGGTGAGAGATGGGAGCAGCTGGACAGTAAGATTGGAGGCAGGGTAGACAGTACATGGAGTTTTTGCCAGGAGACAGATTCAAGTATGGTTGTAGGCAGATGCAGTGAAGAGTACAGTGTACATCTGTGAATCTTGAAAGTGTGTGTGCAGCAAGGAGAGAATAAGAGAGGATAAAGCCCTGAACTTCAATTCTTCCTTCTTAGCTTCTGTTCTGAAACCCAGTCGCTGCCCTGTGGTTTCCCAGCCTACTTTTCCCTTCCTCTCCTAAACCCTATTGACCTCTACTCTGTTTTGCTAAGTCCACAAAACAAGTTCCACTAACTTGGAAGAGAATTAAGTTTTATTCACAATGCTGAGATGACTCTGATGGGATCTAGACACTGGTGTGAAAAAGGGCAGGATTTATCCTTTTGCCATTATCATTCAGAATCAAAAAAATATAAATATCATCCGTCATGCTACAACAGCTGTTTGCTGCCTTTTTGCCCTCTATGCTTATTGTTTGAAAAGTTAGAGGGAAAGCTCCGAACATATTATCGCTGGAAAGAACCCCAAGGCCTTGTGCAGCACTGAGTTCCCATAGGCAGGCTCCTTCAGCCTCTCTATAAAGTTTAAGCACACAATACCAGGTATTGCCCATCGTTAACTTCCTGGATAGAGCTCTTGCTTCAAGCATTCATACTTGACATTATTTTTCCTTCTATTGACTTTTCCTTTGCTATAAGTATATTTTGTTTTCCAAGAGGAAAACCCTTTTTATTTTGCAAGAATCGATGATAATTCTCCCTTCTCTCCTCTCATTACTCAGACTTTGAGGCTCTGGAGATAACTGTTCTTATACCTGTTACTGCTGTCTATGGTTCACTGTTGTTCCCAGAGAGTAATTTGACAGAGCTAAGCTTATGTGAAGCTTTTCCCATTTGCTGTTATTCTGCCATGTGATTCATTACCATACCATTCCACCCCACTCTGCTAATGTGAAAGAGTGCTCCTAAAAGGTTCTTCCCATTTCACTTAACCACACTGTTAAACTTTTCTTTTTCTTGCAACCCAGCAGAGAAAAACGGTAGAGTATAAATTAATTAATATCTAGCCATATAATTTCACAAAGCTGGACTCTTCAGGATCTCTGTCAGGTCTGGTTGAGGGATTCAGAAATTTTTGGCAAGACGGGGAGGGATGGATATTTGCAATACAATTGTTTTGCTTCTCCTTTCAAGGTAACCTAATTCATTAGACTTAGTTTAAATATTAGGTCTTTGCTAACCTAGCTTATTTTGAATGAAGTGGGAGAGTTTCACAAGTAGCTCCACCAGCAGACTGGAAGTTGCAATATCCAAAAGAGTGGCAGTGAGAATAAGCTAAAGACAAAGAATTCAAGGCAGCATAGCTGCAAGCTATGAAAAGATACATGTCCACAGTCAAATATAAAAATATATCACTACACTGAAAGGGATAGATACACACTATTCTGAGACATTTAAGATACTACATTTTCAGAGAATCACAGAATATGATGCCAAATTGGAAGGGACCCACAAGGATCATCAAGCCCAACCCTTAGCCTTGCATCAGACTATTCCCAAGAGTCACACCATGTGCCTGAGAATATCACCCAAATGCTTCTTCAAGTCTGTCAGGCTTGGGGCTGTGATCCCTTTCCTGGGGAGCCTGTTTCAGTGCTCAACCACCCTCTGGGTGAAGAACCTTTTTTCTAATATTCAACCTTATCCTCCCCTGACACAACTTCAGTCTGTTCCCTCAGGTTCCATTCACCACAGAGAAGAGATCGGTGCCTGTCCCTCTTCTTCCACTCACAAGGAAGTTGTAGAGTGCAATGAGGTCTCCCCTCAGTCTCCTTTTCTCCAGGCTGAATCGACCAAGTGACCTCTGCTGCTTCTCATATGGCTTCCCCTCAAGGCCCTTCACCATCTTTGTTGCCCTCCTTTGGACACTCTCTAATACTTTAATATCTTTCTTATATTGAAATGCCTAAAACTGCACACAATGTTCAAGGGGAGGCCACACCAGTGCAGAGCAGAGCAGGACAATCCCCTCCCTCGACCGGCTGGTGATGCTTTGCCTGATGCCCCCCAGGACACGGTTGTCCCTCCTGGCTGCCAGGGCACTGCTGACTCATATTCAGCTTGTCATCAACCAGGACCCCCAGGTCCCTTTCCATGGCACTACTTTCCAGCCTCTCATTCCCCAGCCTGTACGTACATCCAGGGTTGCCCCATCCCAGCTGCAGAATCCAGCATTTTCTCTTGTTGAACTTCATGTGGTTGGTGATTGCCCAGTCCTCTGATTTGTTGAGGTCTCTCTGCAGGGCCTTCCTGCCTTCGAGGGAGTCAACAGCTCCTCCTAGTTCTGTGTCATCTGCAAACATGCTTAGTATCCCTTCCAGTCCTGTGTCCCAGTAATTTATGAAGGTGTTGAAGAGCACAGGGCCCAAGATGGAGCCCTGTGGAACCCCACTAGAGACAGGTCTCCAGTCTGATCTTCCCCCATTCACTATTACCCTCTGTGCCTGACCTGTGAACCAACTGCTCACCCACCACATGATGTGGTGGATATTTTGTCCAGAAGGATACTGTGAGAGACAATAGAGAAAGCTTTACTGAAATCCAAAAAGACTACATAAACTGGCTTCCCTTGATCAACGGGGTGGGTTGATAAGCAGAACTGTCCTCTCATGAGGCCATTCTGACAGTGACCAATAACTGTCTTGTCTTTCAGGTGTCTTTCAGTACTTCCCCGAATAATCTTCTCCATAATTTTACCAGGTATTCCTGAAGTGAGAGTGACAGGCCTGTAGTTTCCGGGGTCCTCCTTCTTGCCCTTCAGGCACATTTGCCAGCTTCCAGTCAGCTGGGACCTTTCTGGATTCCCAAGACTGCTCAAAAGTCATTGAGAGAGGTTTTGTGATTACATGAGCCAGCTCTTCAAGGATTCTGGAATGTGTATCCTGCAATCCTACTGGATTGGTGGATCTTTCCTTGGTGGACCAGAGGTTGCTTCCAACTTAGACACCTGTGTTTCTGTCAAGGCATGCAGAGGGATGGTGACCATCCCCATCCTAACACACACTGTCAGGATGAAGTAATATAGAGAAGGGTTCAGAGGCGTGCTGAGTCGCCACAGTTTAGGATTGTGTTTTAGACTTGTATAGAAAGTTTAAGATTTAGTTAATGGAAATTGGGCATTATAAATTCTCTTTGTACTCTTCTTGCTTGCTTTGCTATAATGTTAGCACAAGAATAGCTTGTTCAATGACAACCGGTGTTCAAAGCTGCCATTTCTGGCTCGTCTGCAGCAGTTTTTTTTCTTTCAGTTCCCAAGTAACGGCAGGTTAAAAGTGAAACAAAAAAATAGGTTATAACTCGCAACACACACATGGGGAGAATCTAACCTTTACAAGCATGAAAAGGACCTTCAGCCAATTGGCAGTTGGTTAATAAAAAAATCAAATTCTTTGTTGAACACAAATCTTTATCATTTTGAAACGCATAATGAGACTGGAGTAAGTAACACTTACTAGAGTAAGCTTTTGGAGAAGAGTCACAATCATACATCACACACGTGATACACATCAGAAATTATACAACATTCACATCATACACATCTTTAAGTCACATCCTGATCAAATGTTTCCTTATGTATTTTACTGACCATATTGCACTCTTATAGAGAGATTCTAAATGCATTTGCAATTTAAATTAGCAAGGGCAGAAAAAACCCTTTTGTTTATACATAAGTGCTTTGAGCTTTCGATATGGCAATGATTCAGAAACACACCTCTTTAATACTAAATTTACACTGAAAAAAATTCTTCAAATATATAAACATTTCTCTTGCTACATCACACTAATGCTACAGTATTCTTTAGGTAATTCTTCTCTGACTATTTGTTTGTTTAAAGGACAGGTGGATTATAGAGATGTTTCAGAAAGTCCTTATTTAATAGCACAGTTCTATATGGGTATTTCATTTTCCGCTTCCCAACCCCCTTTCTCTTCCTAAAGGATCAAGAGGGTGTTCTCTAAAAAACAAGGGCAGGAAATACTCTGTTATAGAACTGAGCTCTGTACAAATTCTTTGAAATAAACTGCCATATAAAAAATGCAGATTGCATTGGTTTAACAAAATCACAGAATGGGTCAGCTTGGAAGGGACCACAATGGGTCATCTGGTCCAACCTCCCTGCTCAGACAGGATGTAAGAACTTAAAGAGCACAGTTGCCTGTCTCAAACGCTGTTAAGGCCACAGAAGGTGTCTCACTGTGAACTTCCTGGAATAACAGAAACTACAGCTGGGATTTCTTTCCACTTTTCCCAGTTCCTGCTGTCATGAAATGAGTGTTTTGAGGTCGCTCAAAAATCACCAGCAAAGGTATCAGCAGAAGCAGGTTTAAATAAAAGCAACAGCGTGACAGAGTTCTTGGCAAGGTTCACTCTACTACTTACTAGACAGTTAAAATATACCAAGAAAAAGCACTCAGAAATCTAAAATCAATATCAGTCTGAACCAAAATAAACACAAGACCATCTATGTGGAGTCTGGGGATGGGGGGAGAGGAAGGAAAGACAAAAGCATAGAAAGGGTAAGGACAAAAAGGCCTGGCAACACTTAACAAAGATCCATATATGATTTCCTATACTATAGCAGTAACTTACTTATAAATCTAAAGTACTTAAGAATTTAGGAAACCAGAATCCCTAGCACAGAGACCTGGGAGTTTGGATTGACAAGAAGCTGAACACGAGCCAGCAGTGTGCCCAGGTGGCCAAGAAGGCCAATGGCATCCTGGCCTGTATCAGGAACAGTGTGGCAGCAGGTCCAAGGAAGTGATTCTTCCCCTGTACTCAGCACTGGTGAGGCCACACCTG